>NC_053490.1:211699594-212038761 GCF_905171775.1 Rana temporaria | reverse complement strand
CAGCCAAAAAAGATTTTCCTTTCATACCTCGGCCTACATTGAAAACTGATTGCATGCTGGGAAGTTACACAGACTGTCCTAGTTCTAAACATGTGTAGACACATAGAGGACATTCTTATATCTTGATGTGGCTTATACTTGGGATCTTTTGACAACATTTTATATGGTTTGGTTTTGTATTATAAAACTGGCTTTAGTCCCAGGGCATATATAAAACTAAAGAAACCAAAGTACCTTGCATTAAAATATGCTCTTTCATTTGTTGCAGGCTATTTTATGAGCCTGTAGCCACTCCATGTGGACACACATTTTGCCTCAAATGCCTTGAGCGTTGCCTGGACCACAATCCGCATTGTCCCCTTTGCAAGGAGAACCTGTCTCAGGTGAGATGATTGATTTTTCCTTCCATAAGAAATTATGTATTAACATGTCACTGTTACATGGTCATACAGTACTGTGGCAAGTAGTCGTTCTCTTCGAAATCAGGTTTGCTTAGTGTTCATCCCACCCAGAGAATTTATATTTTTCGTATTTATTAAGTGGTGATTCAAACTGTTTCTTCGGGCCAGTCCTTATAAAGCATTTTCGGAATGAGAGGATGTGGGTTATTGTCGCGTAACAGCCACCATTACCACACCATTTCCCAAAAATGTACTTGGGTTTCAATGTTATTTTCTATGATTAAAGCCTCATACACACAATAAGAATATCGGACGAATAATCATAAAAAACAAAAACAATAGATTAATAAATAAAAAGTGAGATTCTGCGCAACGTATCACGCAAGTGAAATACCAGTGTCACACAAAAAAAGGAGTGTGCAAAAAAGTGAAAAATCGATGAAGATAAATTAAGTAAATAAATATAATCAATATAGATATATATGAGCTGACAGGTGTCAGCAATGAAATGTCCAGCATAAAGTGCAGTGCAATCAATCCATAAATTAATGCAATATGAGTGAGAACCAATTGTAATAATAGAACAGTCTCAAAAAATGACACAAATGTGCTGTCAGAATGGACGCGCTGAATGTTATGGATATCAGCTAGATGACTGTAGATATGTGTCAGAAGATGAACCAAATCCCTAAATGGGCTCACCCTCTAAGGCTAAGCCCTTCGTATTGGGCATAAATGAACTCCACACAAGCAGCCTTCTATGGGTAGTCACAGCAACTCCTTCTTATGGACTGACAGATTCTTTCCTCCGTTCGATCCGGTATTATACAGATCCGTGTGGGTTAAGGAACAAAAGAAGGGGGACTCCCATAGTGAGGTACCGTAGGTACAGGTAAAATAATTTAATAAGGAATAACCTGTGCTTACATAAAACTAAAAACAAGTGCAGCAGAGGATAAACAAGCGGCGTTCTACGGCGCCAGCTTACGTCACTCAGGGTGTACGTCCTCCAATCCCTACGCGTTACGACACGGAATCACGTGTCTTCATCTGGGGACTCGTGATTCCGTGTCGTAAAGCGTAGGGATTGGAGGACGTACACCCGGAGTGACGTAAGCTGGCGCCGTAGAACGCCGCTTGTTTATCCTCTGCTGCACTTGTTTTTAGTTTTATGTAAGCACAGGCTATTCCTTATTAAATTATTTTACCTGTACCTACGGTACCTCACTATGGGAGTCCCCCTTCTTTTGTTCCTTTACCCACACGGATCTGTATAATACCGGATCGAACGGAGGAAAGAATCTGTCAGTCCATAAGAAGGAGTTGCTGTGACTACCCATAGAAGGCTGCCTGTGTGGAGTTCATTTATGCCCAATACGAAGGGCTTAGAGGTAAGAGTCCTGTGAGCCCATTTAGGGATTTGGTTCATCTTCTGACACATATCTACAGTCATCTAGCTGATATCCATAACATTCAGCGCGTCCATTCTGACAGCACATTTGTGTCATTTTTTGGGACTGTTCTATTATTACAATTGGTTCTCACTCATATTGCATTAATTTATGGATTGATTGCACTGCACTTTATGCTGGACATTTCATTGCTGACACCTGTCAGCTCATATATATCTATATTGATTATATTTACTTATTTAATTTATCTTCATCGATTTTTCACTTTTTTGCACACTCCTTTTTTTGTGTGACACTGGTATTTCACTTGCGTGATACGTTGCGCAGAATCTCACTTTTTATTGATTCTTGTTCAATGTTATGTAAACATTATTAGGTTTTGCTGCACTGTATATATATTTATCATATTTTGTATATTTTTTGTGGGCACATTCATTGAGGATTCATTTTAGCGCGAAAGCACTTATCACTTTAATAGATTACTAAAGTTATGGAAATTTCTCGTATGACAGAGTACAACTTCGGAAGTGATGTAATGTGTTATATTGTATTGCATTGTATTCTTTCATTTCCAAGCATGTGTGGTCTTGTTCTTCTGATTTTTTTTCTGATGATCACTGCACTGATTAAATGAAAATCATTTGTTTTGGTATCGGATCAAAAAACAAATGTTTATACTTGTCCCTTTGGATAATGTTGCATGAACTGTCCTGATCAGCCCTCGAAAGCTGTGTACGAACGATCAGATTATCGTATGATCGATTTGAAAGCGGTATTTGTCCATCAATTTTGATCGTATATACTAGGCATAAAGCACGGGTGTCAACCTTTTGACCTTCCTGGGCCACATTGGAAGAAGAGAAATTGTCGTGGACACGCATAAAATACAAATACAAATATGGATAGCTAAAAAGCAGAAAAGGTCAGGCAGATCAGATCGCAAGTTAAAGCGGGACTCCACCCCCTTTTTTTTTTATTTATTTATGTCAGCAGCTACTAACACTGTAGCTGCTGACTTTTAATAAGGACACTTACCTGTCCTAGCCGCCAGCGATGTCGGTCCCCCGATCACTCGGTCCTGGCACCTCCATCCTTACTTAGGGAAACAGGCAGTGAAGCCTTACGGCTTCACTGCCTGTTTCCTACTGCGCATGCTTGACTCGCACGACGCTTTGTGAATGGGCGGCTGCCTCCTGGGATACACACAGTTCCCAGAAGGCAGCGCAGCTCATTCACCAGAAGACACCGCGACAGAGGAAGAGGCAGAAGAGCTACTTCCGCATAGCAACCGCCCTTTCAGGTGAGTATAAAAAAAAAATGTATTATTTATTTTAAGATTTTGGGGGGGGGGGGGGGACGGGTGGAACTCCACTTTAACGATTTACTGATATACAGTAATCTATACCTATTTTTTATTATAAAAGTAAAAGAGGGCAACATAAAACCTAGTGCGATATTTGACACAACGCATCAATATCTGGTTCAATGGATGTAGTAGAAATTCTCAATGAATTCTCAAAGTGATCATCCGGAATTTTGGTCTGCCCTTCATGAGCTTCATTCTTGAAAATAGTTGCTCACAATTATCAGTGCTGCTGAAAACTGATGACATGAATAAGGTGTGACTGTGAAGAGTGGGATGTTTTTCTTATAAAAGTCCAGTAAAGAGACACTATAAAATTTTTCTCTGGCCGCCTGTTAGAGCTGCTTGATTAATCGTTAAAAAATCGTGATCTCGATTCAACCCCTCTCACGATCTCTATGCAGAATTTCCAGATTCACTCATGTAACAAGTGTAGAGAGTTCTCTGCACACTCAGCTGTCAAAAGAAAAAGAAAAAACGGGCAGCCTGACAAGTTTTTCATAATATAGGCGTATAGTTAAAGCTGCTATATGGTGGCGTACTCAATGTTAAGTATGGCCGTCGTTCCCGCATAGAAATTTGAAATTTTTACGTTGTTTGCGTAAGTTGTTTGTGAATAGGGATTTGCGTAGAATGACATCACCGTCGGAAGCATTGGCTTGTTCGGGTTAATTTCGAGCATGCGCACTGGGATACCCCCACGGACGGCGCATGCGCAGTTAAAAAAAAACGTTGTTTACGTCGGGTCACAACGTATTTACATAAAACACGCCCCCATCACAGAGATTTGAATGCCGCGCCATTACGCTGCCAAAGATACACTACGCCGCCGTAACTTACGGCGCAAATTCTTTGAAGATTCGAAAAAAAAAGGTAAGTTACGGCGGCGTAGTGTATCTTAGATACACTACGCCCGGCGTAATAATGCGCCGTTGTACGTGGATCTACCCCTGTATGTTTTAAACAATCTTGAAAAATCTCTTTGTGTTGCATGCTAGTGTTTGTAATTATTTCAATTTGAACCTCAAAAAAATAACAAAAAAATTACTGGATGTATGTTGACCCTGACATTTTTTTTTTTTTTTTTTAATCTCTAGTACCTTGCATGTAGAGCATATAAGAAGACACTTCTGACAGAAGAACTTATTTATCGATACCTACCAGAAGAAGTAACTGAGAGAAAGAAATTATATGATGAGGAAATGAAAGAATTATCAAAGTAAGTTGCTAATTTAGGGTGCTTTCCCACAGTTTACAGAGAAGGCAAACTCATCTAAATAATTAAAGCACATGGTCAGTTTTTGCATCACTCACATGCAGTTTTCTGCAATGTCCAAAATGTTAGTATCGACTGTTGACATTTTAGTTTTTACTTAATTGATGAAGAAAATTCGATTTTTACATTTTTTGTTATTCACTATATTTTATAGCAGAAAGTAAAAAAAAAATTGTCATTTTTTTTTTTGCTTATAGCACAAAAAAATCAAACCGCAGAGATGATCAAATACCACCAAAAGAAAGCTCTATTTTGCCCTGTACACACGATCGGTTCATCTGATGAAAACGGACCGATGGACCGTTTTCATCGGACGAACCGATCATGTGTGGGCCCCATCAGTTTTTTTTCCCATCAGTGAAAAGAATGGAGACAGTTTTAAAATTTTCGTATGGTTAAAAAACCAATAGAAAAAAACTATCGTCTGTGGGGAAATCCATCGGTCAAAAATCCATATATGCTCAGAATCAAGTCGACGCATGCTCGGAAGCATTGAACTTAATTTTTCTCTGCACGTCGTTGTGTTTACGTCACCGCGTTGGACACGATCGGATTTTTAATCGATGGTGTGTAGGCAAGACTGATGAAAGTCATCTTCATCGGATATCTGATGAAAAAATCCATCGGTTCGTTTTCATCAGACGAACCGATCGTGTGTACAGGGCATTAGTGGTAAAAAAAGGACATCACTTTTATTTGGGTACAGTGTCGCATGACTGCACAATTGTCAGGTAAAACAACGCAGTGGAGCTGAAGTGGTTAAACTCATTCTTTCTGAAAATTTCTTTTTAGGTGTCTCTAGTAGATAGCTGATCTTAGTAACTTAAAAGTGAGACTGTCAGCCGTTCTAAAAATAGAGAAGTCCTACCTAAAGGGTAGAAACCACAAAGTGAAGAACAGGCTTACACATGATCAGCACTCTAAGAAATGCTGCATTTTTGAAACAACACCTCTATTTTTCAGTCTTTTCTCCAGTTTTGGGTAAAATCATCTAATTTTGAAAATGACACATTTTTGTCAGGTTTTGAACACTGCAAAACAACAAATGTGCACATTTTTTTGTTTTGTAGACAATTTTATGAGAACGCTATAAATAGGAATGTCTTGAGAGAAATGATTGAATTTAGACTTTGTAATACAACCTCAATTCGAAACAAGTTGGGACACAACGTAAGATCTGCAAATCTCATAAACCCATATTTTATTCACAGTAGAAAACATGTCAAATGTTTAAACTGAGAGAATGTCAAATTTAAAAAAAAATAGTAGTTTTGAACTTGATGGCAGCAATATGTGTCAAAAATGTAGGAAAAGGGAAACAAAAAGCTGGCAAAGTAAGTGGTACTAACAAGGAAGAGCTGAAAGAACAATTCACAACTAATTAAGTTAATTGGCTACAGGTCAGTAATGTTAAAAGCAGCCAAAGGGGGAAGCTCTGCTTGTTTCCACCCCCCCCCCCCCCCCCCCCCCCACATTTTGGCACTTTTTGGGGAGGAGGGAGGTCAAAACCAGGTACCTGTTCCCACTTCCAGGTAAGATCACCACGATAATCTCTAAGCATTTCTGGCCCCTCCTCCTTCCCCCTCACTGCCTTCTGGGACACACACAGGTCCTAGAAGACGACAAGAGCATTCAGAAAACACAGCGTGACTCGTGCATGCGCAGTATGAAACCAGCTGTGAAGCCTAAAAGCTTCACTGCCAGTTTCCCTTGCAATGCCCAGCCGCTGCACCCGTAGCTGATTGAAGAATCGGCTCGGGTGACGACATCGCGGGAACCCTGGACAGGTGAGTGTCATATTAAAAGTCAGCAGCTACAGTATTTGTAGCTGCTGAGTTTTATTAATTTTTTTTCAAGACTGGAGCTCCTCTTTAACCGCTTAAGGATCGCCTCCTGCACATATACGTTGGCCCACGACCCGCGCGCCCACGACCCGGTCCGAAGCTCCGTGACCGCAGGACCCGTGGACCCGATCGCCACTGGAGTCCCGCGATTGGTCCCGGAGCTGAAGAACAGGGAGAGCTGTGTGTAAACACAGCTTCCCCGTTCTTCACTGTGGCGCCGTCATCGATCGTGTGTTCCCTTTTATAGGGAAACACAATCGATGACGTCACACCCCCTACAGTTAGAAACACAAATGAGGTCACACTTAACCCCTTCAGCGCCCCCTTGTGGTTAACTCCCAAACTGCAATTGTCATTTTCACAGTAAACAATGCATTTTTAATGCATTTTTTGCTGTGAAAATGACAATGGTCCCAAAAATGTGTCAAAATTGTCCGAAGTGTCCGCCATAATGTTGCAGTCACGAAAAAAAATCGCTGATCGCCGCCATTAGTAGTAAAAAAAAATAATTAATAAAAATGCAATAAAACTATCCCCTATTTTGTAAACGCTATAAATTTTGCGCAAACCAATCGATAAACGTTTATTGCGATTTTTTTTTTTTTTTTTACCAAAAATAGGTAGAATACTTATCAGCCTAAACTGAGGAAAAAATACATATTTTTTTACATATTTTTGGGGGATGTTTATTATAGCAAAAAATATTGAATTTTTTTCAAAATTGTCGCTCTATTTTTGTCTATAGTGCAAAAAATAAAAACCGCAGAGGTGATCAAATACCACCAAAAGAAAGCTCTATTTGGGGGGAAAAAAAGGACGCCAATTTTGTTTGGGACCCACGTCGCACGACCGCGCAATTGTCAGTTAAAGCGACGCAGTGCAGAATCGCAAAAACTGGCCAGGTCCTTTAGCTGCCTAAAGGTCCGGGTCTTAAGTGGTTAAGTATAAAAACAAAAGCATCTTAGAGAATCAGAGTGTCTAAAAAATAAAGATGGGCAGTGTGGAAAATTTCAGAATAATGTTTCTGAACGTAAAAGTGCAAGGACTTTAAATATTTCATCATCTACATATAATTTAAAAGATTCTGAGAATCCGGAGAAGGGATCATGAAGAAATGCAATATTGGATGCCTGTGATCTTCTGGCCCTCAGGTGGCACTGCATTAAAAACAGGCATGATTATGTGGCTGGATATCACTGCATGGGCTCAGGAAAAAAATACTGCCTGTGAACACTCTATCATTCAATGAAGAAGCTATATCTGAACATGATCCAGAAACACTGCCATCTTGTCTGAGCTACAGCTCATTTAAAATGGTATATTGCAAAGTGGAAATTTACTATGTGGTCAGACAGATTGAAATGTGACATTCTTGTTATCAGCTCCCAGTTGGAAAACTTGCATGGGGGTGCTTTAGTGCTCATGGAATGGGAAGCTTGCACATCTGGAAAGGCACCATCAATGCTAAAAGATTTATGCAGTTTAGAGCAGGCTATGCTCCCATCCAGACAACCTCTTTTTTCTGGGAAGGCCTTGCACGTTTCAGCAAGACAGTGCTAAACTGCATACTGTATCTATGACAACAACATGACTTTGTAGTAGAAGAGTCCAGGTGCTTAACTGGTTGGCCTCCCATAACCAAAATGGGCGAATATCAGTTGCGCATATGCAGTAGCTTGACTCAACGCGTTTCGCCAGAAGTGACGTCCTCGCCCAAGGTGTGTATTTAAAGTTCGGAGCTTGCCGTGCATGCGTACACCTGATGACGTCACGTCTGTCAAAATGCGTTGGGTGGACAATGACCCTAAGTATCAAAGTAAATACATCACTGCAGAAAAAGAAAATGCGCCTTTTGGTGTGGTCCAGACCTTGACCCCATAGAGATGCTGTGGAATAACATCAAGAGAGCTGTTTATATCAGACATCCTACAAATGTGTCTGAGCTGAAGTGTTTTTTTTAAAGAGGCTTGATCAAAAATGCCTCTTGAATGTGGTGGCGTCTGCTCCAGAGCTACTGAAAGCGTTTGCTTGGTCATTGCTGCCAAAAGAGGTTCAGCCTCCAAGTGTTCCCTTACTTTTTCCTCCAGCACTGTGGATGTTTAATGGGTGTGTTCCTTAACCACTTAAGACCCGGACCATTATGCAGGTTAAGGACCTTGCCCCTTTTTGCGATTCCGCACTGCGTCGCTTTAACTGACAATTGCGCGGTCATGCGACGTGGCTCCCAAACAAAATTGGCATCCTTTTTTTTTTCTCACAAATAGAGCTTTCTTTTGGTGGTATTTGATCACCTCTGCAGTTTTTATTTTTTGCGCTATAAACAAAAATAGAGCGCCAATTTTGAAAAAAATGCAATATTTTTTACTTTTTGCTGTAATAAATAGGGGATAGTTCTATGTCATTTTTATTAATAATTTTTCTTTTACTAGTAATAGCGGCGATCAGAGATTTTTTTTTTTTTGTGACTGCGACATTATGGCGGACGGTATTGTCGGAAGTTTTTTCAACTTAATGCATAGAATGTATTAAGGTGAAAAAACTTTTACCTTTACAACCCCTTTAAAGACACAATAAATTAGAATGGTTTGTGTATTATCAGCTAAAGCACAGTATGTTTGTCTATTGTGATTTAGATAAGGATCAGATCACATCTTAAGCCTCCGAACGGTCTGATGGACCGTTGTCATCGGTTAACCGATGAAGCTGACTGATGGTCCGTCGCGCCTACACACCATAGGTTAAAAAACTGATTGTGTCAGAACGCGGTGACGTAAAACAAAACGACGTGCTGAAAAAAACTAAGTTCAATGCTTCCAAGCATGCGTGGACTTGATTCTGAGCATGCATGGATTTTTAACCGATGGTTGTGCCTACCAACGATGTTTTTTTCCCCATCGGTTAGGAATCCATAGGTTAAATTTAAAGCAAGTTGGCTTTTTTTTAACCTATGGTTAAATAACCTATGGGGCCCACACACGATCGGTTTGGACCGATGTAAACGGTCCATCAGACCGTTGTCCTCTGTTTAAACAATCGTGTGTACGAGGCCTCATAGCAGATTACTGCAGAAAACCAGCTAACTCCAAGGGGTTTATATACTTTTTCTTGCTACTGTATGCATCTAATTTATCCATTTCCATACTAGCATGAATGTTCTATTCTGTCTAAAGATTAACAGGTTATTTTCTGTTCTTCTAATACAGCTTAAATAAGGATGTCCCTATATTTGTTTGCACCATTGCCTTTCCCACAATCCCTTGCCCGCTGCATGTGTTTGAGCCAAGATATCGCCTGATGATCAGGAGGAGCATGGAGACTGGAACAAAACAATTTGGAATGTGCATAGCTGATGAATTAAAAGGGTATGTATGTACCGTGTATGAATGTGATTACATCTTTTTTATTAAAATTGACAGCCTTTTATTTATGTAAACAATAGAACATTAGATTCATCAACATCTTTTTTTTTTTTTATTGCCCATTACTATTTTTAGGGAAAATATTGCAGATGTCATGTTTCCCCCATAGTGTATTTCTAATAACTATGATGCAAAAAAAAATATTTAGAAACTGGATACTGAAAAAATTGGGAGACTAGGAACATTGGGCCAGATTCACGTAGAATCGCGGCGGCGTAACGTATCGTATATACGTTACACCGCCGCAAGTTTTCATCGCAAGTGCCTGATTCACCAAGCACTTGCGTGAAAACTTACGCCGACGGCCTCCGGCGTAAGCCCGCGTAATTCAAAGGGGCGTGTGCCATTTAAATTAGGCGCGCTCCCGCGCCGGACCCACTGCGCATGTTCCGTTTTGAAATTCCCGCCGTGCTTTGCGCGAAGTGACGTCATTTTTTCGAACGGCGACGTGCGTATCGTACTTTCGTATTCCCGGACGTCTTACGCAAGAAAAAAAAATGTTGAAATTCGACGCGGGAACGACGGCCATACTTTAACATGGGCTGTGTAAAGTTTAGGGCAGGTAAAACGACGACTAACTTTGCGACGGGAAACTAGACTAGCAACGACTTAACGAACGTGAAAAACCGTTGTGGATCGCCGTAAAACCTAATTTGCATACCCGACGCTGGAATACGACGCAAACTCCACCCAGCGGCGGCCGAGGTACTGCATCCTAAGATCCGACGGTGTAAGACAATTACACCTGTCGGATCTAAGGGCTATCTATGCGTAACTGATTCTATGAATCAGTCGCATAGATAGAAACAGAGATACGACAGAGTATCAGGATATACGCCGTCGTATCCCTTTTGTGAATCTGGCCCTAGGAACTTAAAGTGTACAGTATATAAACCCTAATAATGTACTTCCCTTATTTGCTTCTATTTCGGTCTCTTAATTATACAGTTGAAGGCGTTTTATTATATGTGTTTGATAAATGCAAAAAAAAAACTGTTGATCCTACCATAAATCTAGTGAGCTTATAGGTTTCTTAGATCTCTGTAGTTTCCTTTTTAAGCATTGTTATCAGCTCTGCCCAGTAATATTATGTGAATGAGAGAACATCTTCTCCTATGTTATGTGGATAAGAGAGGAAGTGTTCTGTAGTCCTCTCCAAGGATGACAAAATTCTGTATAGTAGAATGCATAGGTTGTCATCCTAAGAGACAGTGGCCTAGATTCACGTAGGGCGGCGTAAGTGTGGGCGAGCGTATCGTATTTACGCTACGCCGCCGCAACTTAGAGAGGCAAGTGCTGTATTCACAAAGCACTTGCGTCCTAAGTTACGGCGGCGTAGCGTAAATGTGCCGGCGTAAGCGCGCCTAATTCAAATTGTGAAGAGGAGGGCGTGTTTTATGTAAATAAAGCATGACCCCACGTAAATGACATTTTGAACGTATCCCAGTGCGCATGCATCGGATAGAATGCCTAAGATACGTCGAACACTGCCTACGACGTGAACGTAACTTACGCACAGCCCTATTCGCGTACGACTTACGCAAACGACGTAAAAAGATACTCTTGTTCCGACGTCCATACTTTGCATGGGCTGCGCCACCTAGAGACCTGCTTTATCTTTACGCCGGCGTATGTCTTACGTAAGCGGCGTAACTAAATGCAACGGGCGCACGTACGTTCGTGATTCGGCGTATCTAGCTCATTTGCATATTCGACGCGGAAATCGACGGAAGCGCCACATAGCGGCCACCTATGCACCCAAGATACGACGGCGTAGGAGACCTACACCGCTCGTATCTTGGCAGAATGTATGCGTAACTGATTCTATGAATCAGGCGCATACATACGACGGCGCTCATTCAGACTTACGACGGCGTATCTGGAGATACGCCGTCGTAAGTCTTTGAATCTGGGCCAGTGTGTGTAATTGTTGGAATCACTAGAAAAAAATACAGTCACCACATCTAAATGCTGATAAGCAGCAGGTAATTAAATCTTTTTCTTTAGTTTAGATACAGCTTAATATTTGAAACTGGTGGGAAATGTCTGTGCAGTCAAGAACATCTGTTATTCACGTGTCAAAACAGAGATGATTTATAGTAGAGTAGAACTGTTATGTTTACTATAATTTTATTATAAGTAGTATGCTAAGTAAGCTTGGTGACACCTTAGTGTGCAAATATCTTAATAGACTTACATTAAAAGAGAAGTATCCATATTTCTCGTCGAAATCAGAGGAGTGCACTTATTTCTGCACTCCTGTGACTCAGCCGACAGCAGGCTTTAGCAGGTCCAGGCTATGCAGGGATCCCGACAATAAAGCTTTATACTACTTTCACACTGGGGTGGGGCGGGGGAATTTGCTGTAAATATGTTGTAAAATAAAAGACTGATGCCCACCAAGTTCAACTTCTCAACTCCTGCAGCTCTAGAGGTCTAGAGGAAGGCAACTGTGCAACTTTTGCCTTACAGGAGGAACAAAATTCATGGCTCCTCCCCCAAGGTCAGTTAGGGAAATTCCCAGGATCAGAATGTTGCTCACGTATCCTTTAGTAATTTTAACCCCAGGTATGATTATCCAATCTATTTTCAAAGGGTTAATTCACAAGAAATTAAAAGGTTAATTAACCTCTTCACCCCTCCAGTCCCCATTGGATGTATCTTATATGCTCCCCCCTTTTCCATCACCCTGCCCAGCCAGTATAACATTCTGGGACCCGGAACAAAGCAAACAAATCTCATTGGTCAGCACAGTCACGAGGATAGCGCTGACCAATGAACGCTCACATTTTTTAAATGCTGGAGTGTTATACCAGCTGGAGAGGGCATCAGAAGACGGAGATTATATAAGGTACATGCAGAGGTGATCAGAGGAATGGGGAGGGTGTTGTGAATTAGTTCACCTTTTCATTTTTTCTTAAACGGTGAACTAACTTTTTTAAATTCTATTTGGTATGGATTAACCACTATTACTGTGAAGAACCCCTTCCTAAAATGAAAGAACATTTTTTTTCACGTTCACTTGAAGTCTCCTTACCCTTTATACAATTCTGCAAATAAAAAGTACATTTGACAAATCATTATACTGGCCTTGGACATAGTTAACCAAGTTAATTAAAGCGGAGGTTCACCCTGAAACATCTATATACCATCCCATCCAGCATACTTGCGTCAGCTACAGTATGCTGTTTTTTTTTTTTTTTTTTTTCGCTGTACTTACCGTGTAATCGTTCATTTTCTTTTCATCCTCCCGCGGGGAATAGGCGTTCCTATGAAGAGGCATAGATGATTGACGTGCAGCTAGGGCACATCACACGTTCCGAAAATACCCGAACTAGGACTCGGCTATATACGGCGCCTGCGCAGTCAGCTCCTAGTCTGTGCGCAGGCGCCATATAGCGCCGTGAAGAGCCGAGTCCTAGTCCGGCTATTTTCGGAATGTGTGACGTGCCTTAGCCGCACGTCAATCATCAACGCCTCTTCATAGGAACGCCTATTCCCCGCGGGAGGATGAAAAGAAAATGAACGATTACACGGTAAGTACAGCGAGAGAAAAAAAAAACATCATACTGTAGCTGAAGCAAGTATGCTGGATGGGATGGTACATAGATGTTTTTTAAGGTGAACCTCCGCTTTAAGTATTTATTCCTGTTCTGCCCAACAACATACCTAACGGGTAATGCTATTTATTACTAGGCATGCAACCTTACATTTTTAACACTGAATTTCATTTAGATAGGGTCTGTTTGCACTAAGATTCACTAAGATTCTTCTTGTCGTTCTCAGGTTTGCAGACTACGGGTGCATGTTACAAGTGAGGGATGTGAAGTTTTTTCCAGATGGTCGCTCAGTAGTTGATACCATTGGCCTGAGTAGATTTAAAGTCTTGAGTCATGGACAAAGAGATGGCTACAACACTGCAAACATTGAATATTTAGAAGACAAAAAGGTATTGCAGCTAAAAATAATTCTGACACATACAGATGTTAAATATCTATTTGATTACCCCAGTGATGGCGAAACTTGGCACCCCAGATGTTTTGCAACTATATTTCCCATGATGCTCAACTACACTGCAGAGTGCATGAGATATCATGGGAAGTGTAGTTCCAAAACATCTGGGTTGCCAAGGTTCCCCATCACTGGCTTACCCTATTTGACTCAAACTCCAAAATTAACATTTGGCTAGAAAGATAAATAATGGATATATTACTCTGAATGTATCACCGATGAAAGTGTATACACTGTGGTAGCAGTGTTAAGTATGGACTCACACCAAGGGAGAGAGTATATAGAACAACGAGTTAGTTCTTTGTTAAAACTTAGTTTAGGTTATGTGTAGATTCAAGTCATAGGGGGTTTGAGGGGAAGCCAAGTGTTCTGTGTTGGGGGGCTCACTTCAGGGGTTAGGTTACGTGCTGGGGCCAGGTTGGGGAGGTAGTTAAACCATCATTATTCATTTTAAAGTGGTTGTAAACATGTTTTTTTTTTTTTACCTTCATGCATTCTATGCATAAGGGTAAAAAACCTTCTGTGTGCAGTAGCCCTTCCCCCCCCCCCCAATACTTACCTGAGCCCCCTCTTGATCCAGTGATGTCTACGAGAGCTTTTGGCAGCAGCAGGAACTGCTGAGCCGCGGTTCCATGTGTGAATGAACACACAGAGCCGTAGCTCAAGTGTGCCTGCTTGGGTGCCCCGAGAGCAAGCTGCTTGCTGTTGGGGACGCCCGGCAGGAGGAAGGAGCCAGGGGTGCCAGCAGGGGACCCAAAAGGAGGAAGATCTGGCTGCTCTGTGTAAAACCACTGCACAAAGCAGGTACGTATAACATGTTTGTTATTAAAAAACAAAGGTTTATTATCGCTTTAAGATAAGTATTCTTGCATGAAGCATTAAAGCGTTATTCAACCCAAAATCTAAAATGTAATATACTGCAGCTTACCAATCAAATATGATGTATTCTTTCTCTCTGTTTTCACCTGGTGATCTGGCCAGTATAATGCATTCTAAATTAGAGAGACACCACTCTGGATGAATAAGAACAGGGGGCACCTTTTGGAGGACAGCATTGTCAGTCTAGGGGGGGGGGGGGGTTAAATGGTCCTGCACTCCAGATAATACTATACTTAAGCAGTTACAGCATATAGATTTTATTCCTTTTGGGATAAAGGTTTTACATAGAAAAATATAAAAGCTGATCATTATAAGCACCCCTGTCAGTGGTAAATGGCTTGTCTCATCTCTGTAACTGATGCATTCTGCTGGAAAGATTCTTCTTTTGAAAGACAACAGACTTACTGGCTGGCTCACTAGATGAAAATGTAAGAAGGAAAGCCCCATACACACGGTCACACTTTTTGCCAACCAACTTCAAAATCTGCAAGTTTTCTAATTTGTCCGACCATGTGTACGCTCCATCGGACCAACTTTTTCGGGTTTCATCCAACAAAACGTTGGGTCTGCAAACGGACCAACTTTTCGGCAACAAAAGTCCGATGGTGCCTTGTCTGACCTTGTGTACAGCAAGCCAACCAACTTTTGTACAAAGTGCAAATACGCATGCTCAGAACCAATGTTAAAATCAACCAACAATAGCAGAAGTTAACCAAAGGGTGGCGGTAAAGAGCAGAAAAACCACGTGATGTTGGGAAAGTTTTAGAAAAGTTTGCAGAAAAGTCTGAGCGTGTGTATGCTATGGGTGTGACCGGACAAATCAATTAGGAAAAAAATCCAAGGGAAAGTTTGTTGGATGTCTGACCGTGTGTACGAGCCTTAAGGAAGAAAATGTATGCAGCCACATATTTAAGAAATTGTAAGCTGCAATATAATAAATGCTTTCTTTTTGGTTGAATACTACTTTAAGTGTTAGGCAATGCTTTAGTAATGGGTATGCTTTGCGACATAGAGGCATTAGGGTAAGCAGCAGGATTTCTTGGCACCAAGAACTCCAGAATTAAAACAACATTAAGAACTGGCATGGAGTCAAGATAACCCATACACTTTAGATTGCAGATAATCTTCTAAGTATTACAAAATTCTTCTCATTTTTATCAGAAAGCAGGAGAAGTGTAGTGGATGTAGATATTATTGATACCACTTATTTTGGGGAAGAACAAATGCAAGTGTTACACATTTTCTAACTTATGACTATCCCCTTAGACATAGTATAGTAATCTGATATGGCCAAACTGGGCAACTATCATGTTGTATTAGCTACCTCAGAATGGCCTGGTTTTTACTAGTGAACCATTCCCAGGTCATGTGCCTCTGCTTTGTTTTCCCAAGCGAGGTGATGAGGAAACAGCAAATGATATAGCATAGTTGTATAGTCCAGTGTGAGATGACCAGTGGCCAGGGCTGGAGGTAGACAGATGTAGCTACAGTAAAGTGTGGAGTTCAGGGTTGTTGGCAATAAAACCTTGTTGGAGTGCAGACTGGAGGTTTGGGTTGGCAGCAGATGGACAGAAACTAGAAGGAAAGCCATGCCATTACCAGAATTGCAGAGGCCAGAATACAAGCTGATTGTTTACCGGAATAGAGGAGCAGGGTACAGAGCCAAGAGATAAGCTGAGTTGTCACCAAGATAGTAGATCACCAAGATAGTAGTTCGAATCAAACTCATGTTTGACTCGAACATCGTATGCTCGATCTTTTGTCGAATTACGAACATTATGGGCCGTTCGTGCCAAATTCGAGTGGCGTGTCACGGCCCATAATTCACTGCGGCATCGCAGTGCATTGCTGTCTGACGATTGGCCAAGCATGCACTATGACCCGCATGCTTGGCCAATCACAGCTTGAAAAAGACCGAGAGCCATAATTGGTCAAAGCCAGGGTCGCTTTGGCCAATTATGGCTCAGGGGGTTTAGTACACGCCCCACACTATAAAAGGCCGCCTGCAAGTCGGCCTTGTGTAGTGTGTTGCGGTGGTCAAGACCGAGAGAGACAGAGAGAGTGTCACTTATTGCAGGTAGATAGAGCAGGCAGGCTAGTCAGTTAGGCCCCGTACACACGACCAGTTTCCTCGGCAAAATTCAGCTTCCGACCGAGTTTCTCGCTGAATTCTGCCGAGGAAACTGGCCGTGTGTACACTTTCGGCCGAGGAAGCCGACGAGGAGCTCGGCGAGGAAATAGAGAACATGTTCTCTATTTCCTCGTTGTTCTATGGGAGCTCTCGTCCCGCCGAGCTCCTCGGCGGCTTCAGTGCTGAACTGGCCGAGGAACTCGATGTGTTTGGCACGTCGAGTTCCTCGGCCGTGTGTACGAGGCCTTAGAGTTACAGTGTGTAGAGGATATATATGCATCCCAGGTGTTGTGTGTGTATATATATATTTATACACTGTATTGAGTTTAGCTAGATCTACTCTTCCTAATTTACTGACAGGCAGGCAGGTGATTGTGCTAGCTGCAGTATTCTCACGTGGTGTACTGTCTGTGTCCTCTGCAGTGTGCACCTAAAGCTGCATGGTGTGTGTACTGTCTGTGTCCTCTGCACATTGTGCACCTAACGTAAAGCTGGTGTTTCTCATATTTATTCCTAGAGTCAGCGATCTGCTCGTATTAATACTACAGGCAGAGGATATTGCTGAAAGTACTTTCACGTGGTGTACTGTCTGTGTCCTCTGCAGTGTGCACCTAAATCTATGTGGTGTGTGTACTGTCTGTGTCTGTGCTATTTTTCTCAATGCTTTTCATCCATATTGCAGGGTCCAGACATTATATTAAAGCCGCAAGCAGTTTTAAATAATTTTTTTCTCATAGTAATCTAATTTTGTGCTGGGACAGTTCTAAACACGTGCCACTTCACAGGCATACTATA
Source organism: Rana temporaria (assembly GCF_905171775.1). Classification (NCBI taxonomy): domain Eukaryota; kingdom Metazoa; phylum Chordata; class Amphibia; order Anura; family Ranidae; genus Rana; species Rana temporaria. The sequence continues at coordinate 212,021,230 of NC_053490.1, read as the reverse complement.
GACACCCAGCAGGTACGATATTTAAAGGAATTTTTCAAATTAATTTTTTCACTTTAAGCATCATTAACCTTCCTGGCGGTGTTCCCGAGACTGACTCGGGGTTAGATTTTCCTGCTACGATCGGTAACCCCGAGTCAGTCTCAGGCTTGCCTCGCTAGATCCACAGGCACTTTTTACTTACCTTGTCCCTGGATCCAGCGATGCCACCGCGCTGTGTGAGCGAGCGGGACCTCGCTCGATTCACATAGTGCCTCCGTGTGACGCCGATCTCCGTTCCCTGCGACGTTACGACGCACGGGGACGGAGAACGGCGCCAAATTCAAAAACGTAAACAAACACATTACATACAGTATACTGTAATCTTATAGATTACAGTACTGTATGTAAAAAAAACACACCCCCCCTGTCCCTAGTGGTCTGTCCTGTGTCATGCATGTCATTTTATATAATAAAAACCTTTTTTTCTCCCTGCAAACTGTAGATTGTCCATAGCAACCAAAAGTGTCCCTTTATGTCAAAAATAGTTTTAGATCAGCTAAAAAACAGCGATAATAAATTATAATCACTTGCAGAATTGTGCGATAGCGATTTGTGGGGAAATTCGTCATAAAAAAAAAAAAATAATGACAGCAACAATTCTGCAACTGAGCAAATTTCAGTGATTTTAATTTGATTACATTATTGAATAATTTTTATTATAATTATATTATTATTTGTTATAATTATTTATAATTATTTATTATATTATAATTTATAATTTTGTTTTTAAAAAAATGTCATACCCGGGATGCCTATTAGAATCTTGTTTGGTCAGATTTAAGTGAGTTATTTCTAAAAATTACAGACCTACAATATAAAACGCCAAATTTCCTTGCAAATAATGGTACCGCTTTCAGCATGTTTTTTCGGAAAGAATCATACCGCCAGGGAGGTTAAAATCACTGCTCCAGAAAAAACTACCGTTTTTAAAACTTTTTTTTCCATTGATACATGTTCCCTGGGGCAAGACCCGGGTTCTCAAACCCGTTTTACGACAATAACTTGCATATTAGGCTTTAAAATTAGCACTTTTGAATTCGAACGTTCGAGTCCCATATACTTCAATGGGGTTCTAAATGTTCGTGCGAACGTTCGAAGGTTCTGGGGGGTGTTCGGCTCATCCCTAATGTATATGCATGTTAGGCATATATTGCATACAAGATAAACAAAAAGGATGCAATAATCACATAGGAATAGGGGTGGTGCTCTCTCAGGGTTTCACCAGAAGCATTGTTTTTGGGTAGTTTTTTTTCCGTGATAGCACTATAAATCAGATATTTTTACAGTAGTGGTTTGGAGAATTATTTTTCTTTGGGCTCCGGATGTGAGATATATTGTTTTATTATTTAATTTTCGAGGGTGTGGGCTTTGGAGTCTGTTCACAATATTGGTTGCTGTTATATTCTAGGTTTCACCAGCTGGATCCAGAACTATGCAAAATCAGCTTCTAAATTCATGAGAATATATTTGTATTTATGTATGTCCCACAGATGGAAGGACAGGAATATGAGGAGCTTCTTCTGTTACACAATGCTGTCTATGATCAAGCTTTTGGCTGGTTTACCTCTCTAAAGGACAATCTCAAAGCACAAATCCTTAACCATTTTGGGCCCATGCCAAGCAAAGAATCTGATCCACAGGTAAGTGTATAGTGATGAACAAAGTAGTGCACATGGAAAAATTGTACCATTGTATGACTGCACTGGGTAAATCATACAGCCTTTTATATAGTTAATCCTTTGCAATACAATATAGACAAATCCTTATCTGTAGGTACATATTTTGCCCAGTAGTGTCCTAAGGGTGTAGTATTGAGGGAAGAATCAACTGATATCTGTTTCTCTTTCAGAATAGTCCAAGTGGCCCAGCCTGGTGTTGGTGGATGCTGGCAGTGTTGCCTCTAGAAAACAAGGCACAGCTAACCATACTGTCCATGACGTCCTTGAAGGATCGCCTACATGCCATCAGACGTGTTTTATTATTTGTCACCCACAAAAGACCCAGATGACAGAGGTTTCCATCTGGTGCCATGACTTGTGCTTTTTTTTCCTTTAAAAAAAGGCTTTCTCTGCACTGAGGGACACTTTTATGACATTTTGGGAATTTTCCATTGATCTTTTTGTGAAAATACCTTGCAGTGTCAATGAATGAACAACACTTCTACCTGGTTTATATTTAGCCTCCAGGCACTAAGCAGGTACTTGGTTACCATCAGGTCATCATCTCATGAAAAAATGTTTGTTGGTAACCATCTCCTAAAGTGCTTTTTGTGTCAAATTCTATATCTTATAATGTGTTGTATAAAGTTTGTTTAGAGATCAAATATATTTAATACTCACAGTTGTACAGGAAAAGACTTGACCAAGAATATTCAAAGGCATGATTGGGTTGAACAGAGTATTACGTAGTTCAGAGTTAGTGACAATAGAAAAAGTCAGGCATTAGAAAATCCTATATGCTTGAACACAATGGACACGGAGTAAACATCATCTAAAAACACATAAGAATATTCATGAAAATCCTAATACCCCCTTAAAGTCTGCTTAAGACCCCTTTTACACTTGGTCGCTTTGCAGGTGCTATAACGCTTAAAATGGCGCCTGAAAACCGACCCGAAACAGCCTCTGCTGTCTCTCAAGTGTGACTCCCCCCTGCGGGCTTTCACACTGGAGCGGTGTGCTAGCAGGACGGTAAAAAAAAGTCCTACTAGCAGCATCTTTTGAGCAGTGAAGAAGCGGTGTGTGTATACCTCTCCTCCTCCACCGCTCCTGCGTATTGAAATTAATGGGGCACTGCGGCTATACCGCCGGTAAAGTGCCTCTGCAGTTTGCAGTGGTTTTTAACCCTTCATCGGCCGCTAGCAGGGGGCGTTTTTACTATTTTTTTTTAATAGCGCAGCGAAATTGACGGTAAAGCTCCACTAAAAATAGCGGCGCTTTACCGCCGACCCCACCCCAGTGTGAAAGGGGCCTAAGAATACAATACATTTCACTTTCTTCAACAATCTGCCTGTATTGTGGAATCAGATACACAAGTAGAAGAGACAACCTTGGTGTAGGCAAACATACTAAATGGATCTGTTTGGTACGCTTCACCGCAAAAACGAATAGAAATATATATAGGTAGTTGTTTGGTGATATACCGAACATACATAATTAAATAATCAGTTACACTATGCACCATCCAAGACCAAGAATGTAGATTATGGTTTTTGGATAAAAAATCTAATATCAGGCTTATTTGATCGTGCTGAGAAAATGATAGTGAATGGAACAGTAATGTTTACATTTTGGTAGCACATCTTATTGCATTTCTGTTTTTAAAAAAAAAAAATTAAATTGTCACTGTTGTGAGCTTGATTTCTCCCACCATTGAAAGTAATGAAGGGTGTTGTCACCTTTTGGGGGATTTAATTTTACACCACAGCATGTCTCTTAGGGTAAAGTCAGACAGGCACTTTGAGCCCTGAGATTTCCTTTAGTTAAAGGGGTTGTAAAGGCTATTTATCATTAAATCAAAAAAATAATATAGTATACTTACCTCTTCTTCTGGAATCCCCCACTGGCGCTTTTCATGCCTACTTCCTGTGGGTGTCCCCTCAGCAAGCCATGAGCTGAGGGGGCATCCGTGCTGTCTTTCCCCGGCTGTGGCTGTGTGTGTCCATAGACACACACAGTGCCGATAAGCCTCATCCCCTCCCACTCCTCACAGGCGTTTGACAGCAGCAGGAGCCTGTGGCTCCCACTGCGCTCAGTTTCCTGTAAGGCCACAAAGAGAAGAGAGTGGGGCTACAGACAGGACAGTGCAAAGGAAAGAACATATATGGACAGCCGCACTCCAGTAAGTCTAAAAAGACGTGCCCTTTATTGGGTAAAAAGAAAATGCTCCACAAAAAACAGCATACAGTGGGAAAACAGCTGACACATTTCACATTGAACCTCAATGCTTAGTCATAGCTCAGACAGGACAGTGCTGGATCGTTAAAGCAGGCAGGTTCAATGTTTAGGGATGGGGGGCAGAAACATGTAGTGGGGAGGTTTTACCTTACTGCAAAGAATGCATTAAGGTAAAAAGCATTTTGACGTTGGAACCACCTTAACTGATAGTGTTTAAACATTATGTTATACTAATGATCTTTTTTTTTTAGATTATTGTAAAGTTGAAAACAAAACCTGTAGTGGGGTCCTCTTACCAAACTCTAAAAAATGGTGCATGTAAGAAAAAAATAAGCTGACATGGAAGGATAATTTCACTAATGTGGAAGATTTGCAACCCCAGGGGGTTTCTTTTGCTTAGTGGATTTATTCCCAGGGGATTTTTTTTTTGCCTTCATCTAGACCAGAGCTCTAGAGGAGTTATGAGGTTGAACTTAACAGATATTCAGTCTTTCATTTTTATTGACTAGGTAAATATGTGATCCCTAGACTAAGTTCTTGTAAAAGTCCTCTATATATTATGTTTAACATATATTTTCCGGTGCAAAAAATTTTTGTCCAGGAAGCCTGTCTGACATTGCCCTACTTGGGATACCCCCTTTTGCCATTTTATTATCTTGACATGTAACTAGCTAGAGAGTTCATGAATATTCGATGCCTGTTGAGTGGAGACTTTCAGGCAATATGGTTGTGCAATCTAGTGTCAATCAAGTGTCAGCTTTCATATGACACAGGACATTTAATATCACTCTCCTGTCATCTGCGTTTGAAAGTTGAAAAAGGTAAACAGATCTCCCCCTCGAATGGTTCGATAATTTGAAAGGATGGTTTATATAAAATATTAAGAACAATAAGTACTAAATTCGTTCCCTTTTTGCTAGAGAGCATTACCATTCACTTTTCTTTTGACCTCATAATATGAACCATGTAACAAGTAATGCCTATAAACAATGGGGTAGATTCAGAGAGCAATTACGCCTGTGTATCCATAGATACGCCGGCGCTACTTAGCAATTACGCTGCGTATCTACTTTCTGTATTCAGAAAGCTAGATACGCCGACTGTAGCCTAAGATACAACTGGCATAAGTCTCTTATGCCGTCGTATCTTAGGGTGCATTCTGACGCTGGCCGCTAGGTGGCGCACCCGTAGTTGTCAGCGTAGAGTGGGGATATGCAATTAGCGGACCTCCAGCTGTTGCAGAACTACAAATCCCATGAGGCATAGCAAGGCTCTGACAGCCACGAGCATGACACCCAGAGGCATGATGGGATTTGTAGTTTTGCAACATCTGGAGGTCCGCTAATTGCATATCCCTGGCGTAGAGTATGCAAATTGCATACTTACGCCGATTCACAAACGTACGCGCGGCCGGCGCTCGTTTTTATACGTTGTTTGCGTACGTCGTTTTTGCCGTAAGGCTGCTCCTGCTATTAGGAGGCGCAGCCAATGGTAAGTATGGACGTCGTTCCCGCGTCGCGATTTTCAAATTTTGCGTAACTCGTTTGTGAATGGCGCTGAACGCCATTTACGTTCACGTCAAAGCCAATGACGTTCTTGCGACTTCATTTACTGCAATGCACGTCGGAAAAATTTTCCTAACGGAGCATGCCCAGTACGTTCGGCGTGGGAACGCGCCTAATTTAAATGATCAGCGCCCCCTACGAGATCATTTAAATTACACGCGCTTACGCCGGCCTCTTTTACGATACGCAGCCGCAAATTACGGAGCAAATGCTTCGTGAATGCAGCGTAGCTCCAGTAATTTACGGAGGCATAGCGTAAAAACGATACGCTGCGCCGCCGTATCAGTGCGCGCCCCTACCTGAATCTGGGCCAGTCATCGGAAGCTTTTTCCTTCTTTCGGGGTATGTGCACACCTGATGCTTCTAAACTAATCCTAAAACATTGTTTTTCCTCCACAACAAATATGGATTAGCCTCTTGTGCCATGTTGCTTTTGCTAACTGTAAAATCCCACCTAGAATGGACATTCTTTTAACTGAATATTATTAGGTACTATAATACCCAAGAAAAGTGTGATTACTGTTTATTGGTTGTTGGGGTTTACAGGGCTTTTTTTCTATGTTGTCTGGTGTTCTTGTGTGTTGTAGCTCTTGAATAGCTTGTTTTGTCAAGACCTTTCTGAAGAACTAAAGAATATTTCTGAAAACCAGCATTTCCCAACACTCGGTGCCTGCGTTTAAAATGGTTTTAGTCTCTTTCTACATCTGTAGTGATATAATTTTATACATTTTACACATTAGGCTGTACATTTAGACAAAATACACAAGTCCGAATACACTTTGATTCTGTTTACATGCATCATTTTATAGAATTGGCACATCTACCACAGTTCCACTGGCAAGAAGATCCACATCCTATGGATGTTTTATAGTAGTTGCAGACATTTGACCATATCTACATGTCTTCCCTGCTGTGTTCCTAAAAGAGAATTAGGAAGACTTGACTATATTATTTTTTATATGCAAATGTTTTTTTTGGGCAGAGTTGTCATTTAATTTTTTAAGGGAACAACATTGTTACACAACTAGAGATTATTTGTGCATAGAGCAATGCACATATCGGCATGCCTTCCTCTTGACAAGCCTAAAATCTGTGATAATGTTCTTAAAAGCTTAATGACCTCAAGCTGTTGCATTATTAATAAGACATCAGAAATGTGTAACAAGAGCCTCATCATTGCATTTCTGTAAACTGGGATTGTCCTGATGACATTAATGAGGCTATGAGGATTCACCAGAAGCCTCTACAAAGACAAGGCTAGGTCCTACACTGCCTCTCGAGGCAGTAGAGTTGATAACATCTAAGCCCTGGTAACACTTGCTAATCAAACTGGACAGATTATGGAGTTATTATGAGATTTTAGAGAATCTAAAGACATGACACCTTCAGCTGTCAGTTTGTTCGAATGTGCAAATTTTATTTAAAATTATTTTTGTTATATTTTGTACAATGATGTTTGTTTGACTAGAGAATAGATAGGTTCAGACTATGCAAAAATATCTGTAAATGCCACAGAATGTTGCAAAACTGTACTGGAGAAATGAAACAATAGTGCAGACAATCATGTTCTGTATTGCCTAAAGTGGACCTTCACCGTCTTCATTCACTTTCCCATAAATTACTCCCACCTCCTTTCACACAATCGCATCATTTTCTAATGTAAATACTTTTTTATGGCCCACACTTCTGTATTTCTTGATTCTTTACTGGGATGTGTGATGTAAGTATCCCAAGAGGCTTCTAGGCAATCCACTGTGTATGTATATGCACCATAGCACGTCATCAGGGGGTGGCTGTCTACCTGTAAACTTGCGTCAAGCATCCTAGGAGGCTTCAAGGCAATCATCAGCATATGCGCACGTGTTCCTTCAGAGGGTCTGGCTGCAACAACCAGGAAGAGACAGCGAGCATCTAAAGATGTAAAAAAAAAAGCAGATGGTGGTGCGGGACTGGATTAGCAGTAGATGACTATAAAAAAAAGTGCTAGAATTGCTGGGAATGTGTGTATGTTTGTTTTTTGTGGTTAAACCAGCAAAAAAATGTAAGAAGGGATTTAAAAAGAACACATAAGGGGGTGAAGTTCCTCTTTAATATTTAGTTAAATATGTCAGTAGATGAGTACAGGGATATTGATGTCAATGGGCCTAAAATATTATTGAAAGGTAGAAGATTGGTGTGTCACCAGCCTATTCTCTTCATGACCAGCTATAAAATGTAATCTAATGTATAGTGATGCTCTATGCACGGGTGTCAAACTCAGTTTCATCATGGGCTACATCAGCATTTTGGTTGCCCTCACAGGGCCAGTTGTATATGTATGACTATTTAAATGTATCTAATCTTTATCACATTAAATAATTGCCTCTACGTTTGATTATTACAGTTTTTAGTAATAACTTCAGACCTAAAAGAGAAGTATGGGTTCAGGAAAAAAGAAATAAATCATAGTCACCTAGGTGGATGCAGTTGTTCCCTGCCGACGCTAAGACCAAGAACTGAGCACTCAAACACCGCTTATCGCTCAGCTCTCGGTCTTCAGGCTGCAGAGAGCCAGTGACTGTCAGCCAACCAAGCATCTGGGTGGATCCCAATCATATGGCCAGAATCTTTTCAGACCCTGGACCAGCTCTGAGACATCAGCCAACAGTGGGCTATAGCCCGCTGCTGCCTAAAAACAGGTCACAGGATTGCAGAACAAAACTGCACTCCTGTGATCCATAGGAAAAGTACAGCCGAAAAAGCTTTGGCCATACTTCTCCTTTAAGCTGTGAGGGGCAGGTGCAGGCCAGCACAAAGCCCACTCATACTCATGTAGCAGATGATGCAAGTCTGAAAAGAATGGTCACCCACCGCTGGTATTATCCACAATAAACTGTATTTGAGACTGCTCAGACAGCACATAGTTAGATTGTGGTGTTCTGTCTGAGCAGTCTACAATAAAGTCTCTTGTCAATTATACTAGCAGTGTACGTTCCACCTTATCAGCTGGCATAGAATTGTATTATTCTCAAATAATAATTATAAGCATATGTCCAAAGCACCTCATCCCCATCACCCCTTACATCAGAGTTCAACTGCCCCCCCACAATCAGAAGTCAAGAGTCCTCCATCCTCCCTTACACACCCCCTTACCTTGGGTTGCTGCTGTAAAGAAACTGGGACAGAGCTGTGCAGAAAGTGCAAAATCAAGAGGAGGTTTGGAGTCAACTGCCAGAGTCTGCTGAACGCTGAGACCAGGGAAGACGCAGATGAGGGGCTGCTGCCGCTGCACAGAGAGAGGTGCAGGATTTGTATAAAGAGTTCTGTTCTTTCTGCCGCCAACAGCTGAGACAAGTTGGGGGCAGAGATGAGGGGGTTGCCCCAGCTGCAGGAGAGTTGTGAAAGCCACATGAAATGGCCTGGCGGGCCGGATTTGGCCCACGACCTTGTGTTTGACACGTGTTTTACCAAGTTAATTTCACTGATATGATTTCAAAAAAAGATCTGATTTCAAAAAGCAATAGGTTACCATGGCTTATTGCATTTTGCAGATCATCTCTGCCCCTGGCATTGCTTTATGCAGTAGGCCCATAGACTTCTAAAATGTTATCATTTACAAGTGATCCATCTGTTTCTTGGTCAGTTGATATGCTGCATTTTTATGAATGTTGATTTAGCCAGATGAAGGACTCTGCACAATGCATTGACTTTTGGGTAAAATTTATAAAGCCTAACGTCTGCTGTGTCTGATATGGATATACAGGTAATTTCTGTAGTTATAAACATAATGCCGCATACACACGATCATTTTTCGGCATGAAAGAAAACGTTTTTCAGCATGTCCAAAAAACTATGTTTTTCCAACTTCATCATTAAAAAACGACGTTGCCCAAACACCATCGTTTTTAAAAAATGATGAACAAAGCACGGTGACGTACAACACGTACAACGGCACTCTAAAGGGGAAGTTCTTTTTGTCTTTGGGCTGCTTGTTAGTAAAAGACGATTCACGCTTTTTTATCTGTTACAGTGTGATGAATGTGCTTGCTCCATTATGAACGGTAGTTTTACCAGAACGAGCGCTCCCATCTCATAACTTACTTCTGAGCATGCGCGGGTTTAAAACGTCGTTTTAGCCCACACACGATCATTTTTTACAACCTGAAAAACAACATTTTTTAAAACGACGTTAAAAAATGCAGCATGTTCAAAAAAAATTTGTTGTTTTTCAGAAACTGAAAAACGATGTGCAGCCCACACACAATCATTTTAAATGAAGTTTTTAAAAACAACTTTTTTTTTTCATGCCGGAAAATGATCGTGTGTACGCGGCATATATGTTAGAATGGTTTACATGTATGTACCTTTCTTTTGTAAAGGATGAAACTGTTTGTTTGGATATTATTTGTGTTAAACTATTATCATACCACATGCAGAGTTCTTGTCTGACCTTGGAATATAATACGTCTTTTTGTTCACCATTTTTGTTCTGTGGGTCATGGAATTGTGCATCTCAAATAAAACTGAAAACAAAAATCTTACATTTGCTGGTTTGTATAGCCATAGCTATATATAACTTTAAAATACTATTACAGTGGTAATGAATAGAGATGTACACATTTACAATGTTAAATCAATTGCCTAAGCTTTATGTCATCCATTTATGTGGCAAACATGTAATTCAAATAATCTTATTTCACTTTTCTTCAATCCCAGCCATATCTTAAAGCTGGCGATAGATGGATAGAATTTTGAACAAAAATTTCTTAGAAAAAGTCTTATGCCGCGTACACACGACCGTTTTTCGGGATGTAAAAAATGACGTTTTTTTTATGTCATTAAAAACAATCGTATGTAGGCTCCAGAGCATTTTTTACGACGTATAAAATGGGCATTAAAAATGTAGAACATGCTCTAATTTTTCACGTCGTTTTTAACGTTGACGTTTTTAAAGTCGTTAAAAATGGTCGTGTGTGGACTTTAGCGACGTGAAAAAAACATGCATGCTCAGAAGCAAGTTATGAGACAGGAGTGCTCATTCTGGTAAAACTAGCGTTCGTAATGGAGATAGCACATTCGTCACGCTGTAACAGACTGAAAAGCGCAAATCGTCTCACCAAAGTTTTACTAACGCAAAAGCAGCCCCAAGGGTGGCGCCATCCAAACGGAACTTCCCCTTTATAGTGCCGTCGTACGTGTTGTACGTCACCGCGCTTTGCTAGAGCATTTTTTTTCCACGATCGTGTTTAGGCAAGGGCGGCTTAACAATAATCGTGTTGAAAAAAACTTTGTTTTTTCTAGACCATTAAAAACGGTCGCGTGTACGCTGCATTAGTCTTACAAAAATACTCAGAACATTCGGATGTTGTTGGAAAAATTTCATTAGCCTTTAACATCTGAATTTAAAATTGATTAACCTTACAGAATAAAAGCCACATACATTGTTAGAAATTGGTTTGTTCGATGAAAAAAGTTTCATCCTGCTCCTTTGAATTTTCTTGTCACTGCGCTTGAAAATGAATGTCTATTTGACCCACTAATGATTAGTAAAATGAACAAACATTCTCAGAACATTCTTTTCCTAAGAATTTTCATTTGAAATTTCTGCCCATCTATAGCCAGCTTTAAAACATTCTTCTGCATGTAGTACCTACAAAAATTGCTAATTTGATTGATAATAACACTTGGTAACATTTGACTGATTGACCTACAGATGGAAGGCAACAAGGTGTTCAGTACATCTGTAGAAACAATAATAAAAAGGCCGTCAAATTGTTAACTTGTTTCAGATTTTATTTTTCTGTATGAGATTTAACAAAAGTCAATATAAAAGAGAAGTATGGGTTCTTTAAAGGGGTTGTAAAGGTTCGTTTTTTTATTTTCTAAATAGGTTGCTTTAAGCTAGTGCATTGTTGGTTCACTTACCTTTTCCTTCAATTTCCCTTCTAAAGGTTTTTTTTCTTTGTCTGAGTTTCTCACTTTCAATTGCTTTTATGGGCCATTATAGACCTGGTGGACTCCCATCCTATTCCTGTGTCATCATTACCCTGGCTTCCTCCTATACATCGCCTGACTGAACTTGGACCATGCTTGACCCATTCTCTCCACCTGTGGGACTCTATAAAATTTTCAGCAGGCTTAATATCTCCTCATTTACCTCTACTTCGCCTTACACATTGCCCACTATTTCCTCCCAGTTGCGACAATCCTAAGCAATTCTCCTGGTGGACTGATATTTATTCTTTCTTTACCCCCATGAGAATATTGTCTTTTGAATCTCTTAGATCTTCCCATGATATTCCTCTACAAGATCATTACAGTTATCTACAAATTAGGCACTTCCTCCACCAACTGATAAAATCTCTACCTACCCCATAAACTTTGACCCCTTTCGAGAGCTTATGTAGGGCTAGACCCCATTCCCCAGAAATAATTGATCTGCTTTATTCTTCAATCATTTCCTATGGGAGATCCCCAGTACGATCCTATCATTTACAATGGGAAAAGGACTTGGGAGGGCAAATAGATCCGGAGGACTGGCAGATCATGACAATAACCTTCTCCAAAAGTTCCAAGAATGTCCTTATATTAGAAAATGCTTATAAGGTGTTCTATAGATGGTACTACACACCTGCTAGGTTGGCCCGCTTCATTCCATCCTATTCTCCTCTTTGCTTTCGGGGCTGCTCACAAGATGGAACAAATGGCTCATATTTGGTGGACATTTCCCAGGGTCTGCAGATTATGGGTTAGGGTCTACACTGTTCTCTGTAACATACTCCACACCAACTTTAAAAGAGACCCCTATGATGCTCTTTGTAAACCGATTCCCGGGACTGCTTCGCCCTGAGCGACTGCTGGCCTCACACCTCTTTACTGCCACCAAGCTGACCATTGCGAGAGCCTGGAAGTCCCCGGTGCTTAGTTTTGAAGCAGTTAAGCACCTCATGAACGATACCATGATCAATGAGAAATTGATGATCAATGAGAACGGCCCTTGCTTCAGACACTCACAACAAATTTCTCGGGGTATGGCATACCATGCATAACGTACTCCCAATCTCCCAGGTTCGACAATAGACTTCTTTCAATTTATGGGTTTTCCCCACTGGACTCTTCTCTTCTCTCTTCTTTTCTTAATTTTTTTCTTATTCTCTACTTTTCTTTTCTTTCTATTCCTTCCACTGTTCTTTCTTATTTCTCTCTTATGCTTCAGTTACTGTTATAACAACTTTTTTTGCACTTAATAGTTACAATGGTTGCATACCACCATTAATGTATAGTATATTTGCATATATAGGCAGCCTCTTTTCTTTTTGATTGTACTACTTAGTACTTTACTTGCACATCTAATCTGCCTTGATCTTATTTCACCATGCACCATAATTTGGAGCACCGACTGCTCCACCACCTGGACTTCAACTACCTTTACATTGTTTTGGTGTTGTTTCTATCTCACTAATCGCATCCCTCCGTTGGGATGTTTTTTTTTTTGTATGTTTAGTTTCATGCAACCATCTCATTGTCAACATAACCTGTTGAATTTATTTGTTTTACAAATAAAATACTTTGTAAAAAAATAGATTGTCCAATTGGTTCTACCACAGGTTGAATAAATCGGTGGTCTAACTTGAACAGTCCCTCTGCCCTTTAGATCTTTGGGACCACCCCTGGATACCCCTTCTTGCAGACCCCTTCCTACTTCTCTTTTTTTTGCACTGGAGTCCCTCCTTTCCTTTTGGAACAGATTAATCATATCACACCTATCTGTCACATACCTGGTTGAGGTCGAGTTAACTAAGAGGCTGCCCTTACACCTCTTGTCCTGTTTTCCTTGGGGATGTTGACAGGTAATAACAGGGCACAGAGTGACACAGCTGACTGTATTAGTTCTGGTTCAGAATATCTTGATAGCAGATGCGGAGCTGAAGCTAACCAGCTGGCAGCAGGCAGATTCTGGATCTCAGATGCAAAATCATATGGGCAGTGGTCAGCAACAACCAGGCAGAAGGAATACAGAGTCAGGAACCAGGAGCCTAGTCAGGCCAAGGTCAGCGTCAGGCAAGCAGAAGAAGTACCGGAGATGCAGGCAGAAAACAGGGCCTTGTCACAAGCCAGAGTCAGCAACAGAAGTTCAGGAACAAGCGGGAACAGAAAGCCAGGTCAAGATACAGATGAACACAGGATCAAGTCACAAGCAGAAGGAGCTGATGACACTCAGCAATGAACTTGAGTCCTGCAAGGCTTTAAATAGGCCACTGGGCACCAAAGTGCATCAAACAGGCACACAAATGAGCATGCGCAGAATGCTAATCCTCATGTGCTTGTGTAGATGTGTGCAGAGTCCTAATGCTGTGCACAGTTCTATGGACCCTTCTGTGTGCATGTGCATTCCTTTGAACACAGATATTCCTTTGAACATGGTCTTGAGCATGGCTTTCCTGATACTATCTTTGATAACCCTATATTTGACCTTGAGAACAAACTGACACCTTAGTGACCTTATCCTGAAAAGACTGGCCCCAACTGGGTAATTTTCATCCCCATTACCCTATCTCACAGGCCTTGACTCACTTTCTCTTGGCCTTCTCTCGTAAGCATCACTGGCTCCTCATAACTCAAATAACAGGCTTTCGTAACAGACTTATGCCCTGTACACACGATCGGTCAATCCGATGAGAACGGTCTGATGGATTTTTCCATCAGTTAACCGATGAAGCTGACTGATGGTCAGTCGTGCCTACATACCATCAGTTAAAAAACCAGTCGTGTCAGAACGCGGTGACGTAAAACAACGACGTGCTGAAAAAAAACGAAATTCAATGCTTCCAAGCATGCGTCGATTTTTAACCGATGGACGTGCCTACAAACGATCGTTTTTTTTCTATCAGTTAGGTATCCATCGGTTAATTTTAAAACAAGTTTCAATTTTTTTAACCGATGGATAAATAACCGATGGGGCCCACACACAATCGGTTTGGTCTGATGAAAACGGTCCATCAGACTGTTCTCATCGGATTGACCAATCGTGTGTACGCGGCATTGGAGTTGACACTCAGTTGGCTCACGACTCCACTCCCTTAGAAATGTTTTTAACTGAAGATACTGCCCCAAATCATACCGTTTCTCAGTTGTATGGCATGCTGAGAGAGGGGACTTCCAAAGTGGACCCTCTGTTTATTTTAAAGTGGAAACATTATCTACACACCTCATTTTCTAAGGAGCACTGGAGAACATGTTTCATTTAAATGCACAAACTCTCAATGTCCTCATATTTTCAAGAAGCTATAAAATAGTATACCATTGGTACAATCACGTACCGTAGCTCACAAAATTGAGTACACCCCTCACATTTTTGTAAATATTTTATTTTATCTTTTTATGTGACAACACTGAAGAAATTACACTATGCTACAATGTAAAGTGGTTAGTGTACAGCTTGTAGAACAGTGTAAATTTGCTGTCCCTCTCAAAATAACTCAACAGACAGCCATTAGGGGTGATTCACACGTATGCATTTTTAGTGCTTTTTGCATATTTGCTCTACAGAACATACTCCATAGGAAACCATGTTAAATGGACTGTAGTTCAAATCTGCAAAATGCAAAAGGCATTAAAAGTGCATAGGTATGAATCGGGCCTAAATGTCTAAACCACTGGCAACAAAAGTGAGTACACCCCTAAGTTAAAATGTCCAAATTGGGCCCAATTAGCCATTTCCGCTCCCGGTGTCATGTGACTCATTTGTGTTACAAGGTCTCATGTGTGAATGGGGAGCAGGTGTGTTAAATTTGGTCTTATCACTCTCACTCTCTCATACTGGTTTCTGGTTGAACATAAGTTCAACATGGCACCTCATGGCAAAGAACTTTCTGAGGATCTAAAAAAATGAATTGTTGCTCTACATAAAGATGGCCTAGGCCAGGACCTCCAGCTGTTGCAAAACTACAAGTCCCATAATGCCTCTGCCTCCTGGTGTCATGCTTGTGGCTGTCAGAGTCTTGCTTTGCCTCATGGGACTTGTAGTTCTGCAACAGCTTGAGGTCTGCTAATTGCATATCCCTGGCCTGGGCTATAGAAAGATTGCCAAGACCCTGAAATTGAGCTTCAGCGTGGTGGTCAAGACCATACAGCGACCAAAGAAATTGAGTGCATGGCTTAGCATCTTAGCCAGAGGTTGTCTTTGGGAAATAGACGTATGAGTGCTGACAGAATTGATGCAGAGGTTGAAGGGGTGGGGGGGTCAGCCTGTCAAGGCTCAGACCATATGCCACACACTGCATAAAATTGGTCTGCATGACTGTTGTCCCAGAAGGAAGCCTCTTCTAAAGATGATGCACAAGAAAGCCTGCAAACAGTTTGCTGAAGACAAGCAGACTAAGGACATGGATTACTGGAACCATATCCTGTGGTCTGATGAGACCAAGATAAACTTATTTGGTTCAGATGGTGTCAAGCATGTGTGGCGGCAACCAGGTGAGTAGTACAAAGACAAGTGTGTCTTGCCTACAGTCAAGCATGGTAGTTGGTGTGTCATGGTCTGGGGCTGCATGAATGCTGCCGGGACTGGGGAGCTACAGTTCATTGAGGGAACCAAGAATGCCAACGTGTACTGTGACATACTGAAGCAGAGCATGATCCCCTCACTACAGAGATTGGGCTGCAGGGCAGTTTTGCAACATAATTACGACCCCACACACACCTACAAGATGACCACTGCCTTGCTAAAGAAGCTGAGGGTCAAGGTTATGGACTGGCCAAGCATGTCTCCAGACCTAAACCCTATTGAGCATCTGTGGGGCATCCTCAAATGGAAGGTGGAGGAGCGCAAGGTCACTAATATCCACCAGCTCCGTGATGTCGTCACGCTAGAGGTGTGCGGACGACAAGGACTCCTACTAAAACATCTGGTGGTGTTGCCCCTTGATCTCAGCGTTTTGGCAGAAGTATTTACCTCTCTGATTTCCAGGCTTCTCCAGAGGTTGCCCTCTTGTCAATGATTCCTGGGTCCATTTCAAAAGTAAATCAATTATCATGGCATTGGAGACTTTGGTGGCTGAGGACAGTTCTGATCCTGAAAAAAAAAACACTCCACATGGACTTGTTGGTGGAGCTATGACAATCCAGATTCTTTCCATATCCTAGGCTCACAGTAAATTATCTGTATCTTCCCAAATCTCTTTCATCTGCAAGCATTTCCCGGAACTCTCTCTTATATACTACCTGTCTTGCTTGGCGCAAAACTCACACCACCTTCATACCCTCAAATCACGGCACCACGAGGGTCTTCGCTTCCTCAAATCCTTTACTAATAGCCGAAAAACCATTACACACGTCCATGGCAATGGAGAATGTTTGGCAATGTTTCCCTACTTATCCAATATACCATTCCTCTACCTGAAGCTGAAATACTCCACTGTTAAAGAAAAACTGTCCTTAACAGACCAGGAAAACTCTTTAGGTACTCATTTATGCCTGGTAAGCACTATCAGTTTTCTTTTTTAAATTTAATCCAGCGAGCTGAAGAAAAAAATGGAGGAACTCAAGAGGAGCTCACTGCACTAACTATCCAATGTAAGTACAGCGACCCCCCCCCCCGCTAAACTATTGTGTTCTGAGAGGGGAACTGCCCCTCGCCATAATACACCGGTCAGCGCTAACAGCCATAGGCTGCCAGTGCTGATTGGATGCCGATCAGATGCTGGTTTTCCAGCACGCCTGTTCGACAGAAGCTGGCCATTTGGCTAGCTTCTGTCAGAGAGGCTGGTGTACATGGGCCAGATGTCAGCTGGTTTCTGTTGAACTGGCCAATGTTCAGCCTGTTTGTATTATGGGGCTTTAAGCCATTCCAATCCAGTAAAAAAAATGGTTCCCAGTCTAAACAACTTTCATTGAAAACCTCTTGATTATTCCATGGCAACTGAACTCAATAAATTAACCTGAACTTTCCTTCAGTTACAGGCTGATGTAGTTAAACTCTCCATGGCCATTCTGGGTAACAATTAAGGCCATAATGTATCATGAAATAATGCTTTGAATTTTCCACCACTCCTATATACCAGCGCACCCCTTGGGCTTAAGCCTAATAGACATTAGTGAAGTTAGACTATCAAAAGGCTATGAAAAACTGTTTCCTATTTTCTCTCCTGTGGGGTATCTTGCATAAATGGAGTTACCCTAATTCCCCTTCTATCTCATTACTCATAGAAAAGTTAACTTATGCATTTTGCATGGAGTGAGTGGAGACCTCCTTAAGGCCCCTTTCACACTGGAGCATTTTTCGAGCGTTATTTGAGCGTTTTTCGAGCGTTATTTGAGCGTTATTCGAGTGTTATTCGAGCAAAGCCTCATCTGCAATCCCAATGTGCTGGTAAAGCACCACTAAGACCATAACGGTTTAGGGCATTTTTGCAGTGCCTCAGTGTGAAAGGGCAAGGTGTTTTTACAGCGCTTTCAATTCATTTTAATGGAGAGGGGCGTTTTTTTCAGTTCCCAATAGCTGCTCCAAAGATGCTGCTTGCGGGACTCAGTGTGAAGGGTCCATTGAGATGCATGGAGAGTGTTTTATGAGCGTTTTAATAGCGCTATTTTTAATGCTAAAACGCTGTAAAAACACTTCAGTGTGAAAGGGGTCTAAATAAAGCAACAGGTCCAAACATTATTTGATAGTTTGGGGGTCTTTTATTCAAACCTTAACCACAGACAAACTGACAAAGACAAACATCAATAGCAAAATGTTTTTGATACACGCAATGTCTCAGACCAGAAACTAAGGGTGGGACTTTAAGGAAGAACATCACTGGCATATGAACCAAAGACATATGGTAAAAAATATTTATTATACAAACAAAGGAGGTATGACATATACACATTAAGATGATAAAATGGTACAATTAGTAACCACCTAGAAATTATATAATAGTACAAATTAGTCCAACAAAACATACATGGTAATGCATAATAGTAATGGGTCTAGGTACATAATTCTAGAGGAAACAAGAGGGTACATGATGGTCTATGATAGGTACTCATAGTGGGGCATCTGGTACATGAGAACCGGCTTTGTAGGGGTAGCATAGAAAAAATAAATAAAAATGAGTTGGTTCATAAAATTGCAATGTTGGAGGGTAAATATTATACATGTACACTGTGACATATCATCGTATAATGGCTCTACGCGTTTCGTGTTCACTTTAACACTCATCAGGAGCAGATACACAGTGTACGGGTATCTATAATAGAGAAAGAAATGCCATAGTAAAGTAATGGACATAATAGGGAACATAGAAAAGAGGGGAACAATAATAGTCCCAAACACTCTCACCTAGTTATAGTAAAATGGGTAGAATCATAAGATGGTACTGTAAGAAAGGGGCAGCTATAAATGGCATCATCCCCGGGAGCTGAATTGGTGACACCTTGGCACGGCAGTAGCAACAACAGTAAACAGTATTGGCCATGAACATCGGATAGTGGATGTCAACAGTGGTAGAATTGATAAAGTCTGTGGTAAAACCCAGAGGTATCTGTGGGGTAAATAATAAATAATTGAAAAATAATAGGTGAAAAGTGAAGTGTAGGGTTGAAGAATTAGACATATGAGTGAAGACATGCACCAGGATGTCCAAAGTGGACATAAATCAAAAAGTAGTAAGGGTGCAGATATAATGATGGAAGCACTGCACCAAAAATAGTGGGTAGGAAGTGTAAAGTTAGAAAGGTAGACATGTGAATAAAGACATGCACCAGCATGTTAAAGGTAAGCATAAGTCAAAAAGATAATAAGGGTGCAGGTGTGATAGTGAAAGCACTGCACCGTAGGTACCTACCCAGCGAGGGTGGATCAAGAGGTGGCACCATAAAGTGTGTAGGGTCCCATGAAGATGATACAATCCGAAGTGATGGCTCATGCGGGCCTTCCCCCCCCTATTTACGCTGCGTGGCGTTCATTGGCCACTTTTGGTATACGGCCGCTATATATACTTACCCATATTGAGCCATCACTTCGGATTGTATCATCTTCATGGGACCCTACACACTTTATGGTGCCACCTCTTGATCCACCCTCGCTGGGTAGGTACCTACGGTGCAGTGCTTTCACTATCACACCTGCACCCTTATTATCTTTTTGACTTATGCTTACCTTTAACATGCTGGTGCATGTCTTTATTCACATGTCTACCTTTCTAACTTTACACTTCCTACCCACTATTTTTGGTGCAGTGCTTCCATCATTATATCTGCACCCTTACTACTTTTTGATTTATGTCCACTTTGGACATCCTGGTGCATGTCTTCACTCATATGTCTAATTCTTCAACCCTACACTTCACTTTTCACCTATTATTTTTCAATTATTTATTATTTACCCCACAGATACCTCTGGGTTTTACCACAGACTTTATCAATTCTACCACTGTTGACATCCACTATCCGATGTTCATGGCCAATACTGTTTACTGTTGTTGCTACTGCCGTGCCAAGGTGTCCCCAATTCAGCTCCCAGGGATGATGCCATTTATAGCTGCCCCTTTCTTACAGTACCATCTTATGATTCTACCCATTTTACTATAACTAGGTGAGAGTGTTTGGGACTATTATTGTTCCCCTCTTTTCTATGTTCCCTATTATGACCATTACTTTACTATGGCATTTCTTTCTCTATTATAGATACCCGTACACTGTGTATCTGCTCCTGATGAGTGTTAAAGTGAACACGAAACGCGTAGAGCCATTATACGATGATATGTCACAGTGTACATGTATAATATTTACCCTCCAGCATTGCAATTTTATGAACCAACTCATTTTTATTTATTTTTTCTATGCTACCCCTACAAAGCCGGTTCTCATGTACCAGATGCCCCACTATGAGTACCTATCATAGACCATCATGTACCCTCTTGTTTCCTCTAGAATTATGTACCTAGACCCATTACTATTATGCATTACCATGTATGTTTTGTTGGACTAATTTGTACTATTATATAATTTCTAGGTGGTTACTAATTGTACCATTTTATCATCTTAATGTGTATATGTCATACCTCCTTTGTTTGTATAATAAATATTTTTTACCATATGTCTTTGGTTCATATGCCAGTGATGTTCTTCCTTAAAGTCCCACCCTTAGTTTCTCTCATTCAACCTATCGGGGATGGAGGCATGCTAGTTATTGCCTTAATTGAAAGTCCCAATCTTAGTTTTAGGCCCCATTTTTCAATGTCTCAGACCAGATCTTTTACCAATGACCCCACCCCCCCAATTGAAGTCTAGCATTCTATTTAACTTAACCACCAAACCTTACTGTCTGAGACCTCCCCTCTTCTCCAGTTCGTTCTGCACTCCTGTGACCCATTTTCAGCAGACAGCGGGCTGAAGTCTGCTGTTGGCTGATGTTACATAGATTGTTCAGACTTGGGCAAGGTGGCGACCATATGGTCGGGATCCACCCACATGCCTGGACCAGCAAGCAGCTAAGAGCCTGAGCTGGCCGCCCCCACTCCCTCCCCCTCCATAGTCCAGCGCTCCAGTGAGTGGCAGTCACTGGCTCTCTGCTCAGGAATCTGTGAGAATCTACCGATCAGCGGTGTTGGATCACTTGGTTCTCAGTATTAGAGGCAGCGGGGGACATATGCTGCTTCGGTAAGTATGATTCAGAAAAAACACAAATCCCATACTTCTCCTGGGTTCCAGGACTTTTTGACAGGATCCTTGTTTGGGATCGGGAGTCCGGCAGCTGACAGGTATGCCTACTGTCAACCAGGGACTTCCTTTAAATCAGCCTACTGGAAATGTTTTCACTTACTAAAGTCTATATATTGAAGATGGCCTATGATGGGGCCTAGAGAGAGGTCTGTGCTTTAGACCTGTTTATCCCAGTGTTATTCAGAGTGACGCTCCGGCTGCCAGGCCTATGATAGGGGTCTGTCCGGGGGGCACTTTACCCACTCCGAGTGGAGTGGCGGTGTGTTCTCTAATTGATTTAACGCAGAGCAAGGAATTGCTCAGTTCTACATCCAGGCCTACCACATGGTTCTTTCTGTCCTTCATCAACTTTGACCTCTTTGCATTGTGTTGATGTTGGCCGTGTTTGGCCTAAGCAATAAAGCATAGAAAATTCTTTATTGAATGTCTGGACCTCCATTCACTCCTGCTGTTCTCACAAATTACACCCCTAGACATTGCCAAGGTGACCTAGCAGGCCGATCCCAAAATCAACCATCGGCTCCTTCGGGGGTAGCGCTACAATTAGTTAACCTATAAACACTATAATTGTATTGGCCAAATGATGCAGTCATATTGTTAACTGCATTCTCTCTCAAATTTATAAAAAAAAATGATGGCAGTGGACTTTTTCATGTAGTGGAATAATCATTATTAACCTAATTTAATCACAGCAGGTTATGAATTATATACAGATCTTAGCTCAGCCAGGAAATGTTGATTCTACATTTCACTGCTTGCTGAATATTAAAAAAAAGTTATGCCATTAACCCTGCCTCTGTGAGGAACATTCCGACTAAGATGTATATTGCCTTTTCAATGGCCATTTTCAAAGTGAAATAGAAGTTCTTTTGAAATGTCCAGACCCTCTGAGATTTTTTTTGTAGCGATACCCTCTTGAGGGCTCCTGTGTGTTGTAGTCCGTCTGTCACCCTGCCCAGCCAAGATGTTCATAGGCCAGGGGTATATGAAATGTTCCAAATCCTTGCTGCAGACTGTTGAAATTTAGCAGATTAAGGCTGCGTACACACGATCAGTCCAACCGATGAGAACGGTCCAAAGGACCGTTGTCATTGGTTAACTGATGAAGCTGACTGATGGTCTGATGTGCCTACACACCATAGGTTAAAAAACGTATCGTGTCAGAACGCGGTGACGTAAAACACAACGGCGTGCTGAAAAAAACGAAGTTCAATGCTTCCAAGCATGCGTCGACTTGATTCTGAGCATGCGTGAATTTTTAACCGATGCTTTTGCATACTAACCATCGGTTTTGACCTGTCAGTTAGGCGTCCATCGGTTAAATTTTAAAGCAAGTTCTCATTTTTTTGACCGAAGTTTAACTAACCGATGGGGCCCACACACGATCGGTTTGGACCGATGAAAACGGTCCATCAGACCATTCTCATCGGATGGACTGATCATGTGTACGCGGCCTTAGGGTACCACTCTGTTTTCTTATTCAGGTTTTTGGGGTCCCTCAAACTCATTACTGTCACAGCTGAAGCTTATGCCGCATACACACGACCGTTTTTAGTGTCATGGAAAAACGTTTTTCTCGACGTGATTCTTGTTAAGCTTGTCTTGCATACACACGATCGTGAAAAAAATATGCTCGAGCAAAGCGCGTTGACGTACAACACGTACGACGGCACTATAAAGGGGAAGTTCCATTTAATTGGCGACACCCGTTGGGCTGATTATGCAAATTTCCCTTCTCATAACCTGCTTCTGAGCATGCAAGTTTTTTTCCCCATCGTTAAAGCCTACACACGACCCTTTTTCACGATGTGAAAAAGGATAACGTGAAAAACGACGAGGAAAAATAGAGCATGTTCTAAATTTTTAATGGCCATTTTTCACATCGAGAAAAATGCTCTGGAGCCTACACACGGACGTTTTTAACCACTTAAGCCCCGGACCAAAATGCTGCCTAAAGACCCAAGGGGTTTTTACAGTTCGGGACTGCGTCGCTTTAACAGACAATTGCGCGGTCGTGCGACGTGGCTCCCAAACAAAATTGGCGTCTTTTTTTCCCCACAAATAGAGCTTTCTTTTGGTGGTATTTGATCACCTCTGCGGTTTTTATTTTTTGCGCTATAAACAAAAATAGAGCGACAATTTTGAAAAAAATGCAATATTTTTTACTTTTTGCTGTAATAAATATCCCCCAAAAACATATATAAAAAATTTTTTCCTCAGTTTAGGCCGATACGTATTCTTCTACCTATTTTTGGTAAAAAAAAAATCGCAATAATCGTTTATCGGTTGGTTTGCGCAAAATTTATAGCGTTTACAAAATAGGGGATAGTTTTTTTGCATTTTTATTTTTTTTTTATTTTTTTACTACTAATGGCGGCGATCAGCGATTTTTTCGTGACTGCGACATTATGGCGGACACTTCGGACAATTTTGACACATTTTTGGGACAATTGTCATTTTCACAGCAAAAAATGCATTTAAATTGCATTGTTTATTGTGAAAATGACAGTTGCAGTTTGGGAGTTAACCACAGGGGGCGCTGTAGGAGTTAGGGATCACTGTGTATGTGTTTACTAGTGTAGGGGTGTGTGGCTGTAGGACGTCATTGATCGTGTCTCCCCTATAAAGGGGATGACGCGATCGATGCGCCGACACAGTGAAGCACGGGGAAGCCGTGTTTACACACGGCTCTCCCCGTTCTTCAGCTCCGGGGAGCGATCGCGACGGAGCGGCTATAAACAAATAGCCGCGCCGTCGTCCCAGATCGCTCCCCGAGCGGACCCGACCTCCGCATGTACCTGGGGGGGGGGGGGTCCCGATCGGACCCCCCACCCACGTCTAGCAGAGGACGTACAGGTACGTGATTGTGCCTGTCCGTGCCATTCTGCCGACGTAAATGTACATGAGGAGGTCGGGAAGTGGTTAATGACCAATTTAAAAAATTGCATTTTTCTTGTCATGAAAAACTGTCGTGTGTACGTTGCATTAGGCCAACAAGAATAAAGAAAAATTCAGCTGTCACACAGTGTATGCCAAGAATCCATTCCTACTGCTGAATGAGGAAGTAAAAATTGTAACACAATGTTAGAATTCTAAAGAATATAGCAAGCTGAAGACAGCAGATATACATGTAAAAAGTATGGAGGTAGATGTGTATCATCTGAGGCTGTTCACTTCACTGGGTATAGAAGAGCGTTTACACCCACTTTAAATACTATAGGGTTGATTTTCTAAAACTGGAGAGTGCAAAATCTAGTGCAGCGTGTGCATGGTATCCGATCAGCTTCTAACTTAAGCTTGTTTAATTAAGCTTTGCTAAAATAAAAACCTGGAAGCTGATTAGTCTGACATGATATGCCCCCAGTAAAGCCATGTTGCTTTGAGTCCAGCACATTGTTTGTTTTTAAGTGATCAGCAAACATACTTTTCAGGAGTGATTCCAGCCTAGTTGACTAACATTTTTCAAGAAGTAGCTATTTGGGACACTGGGGGTGGATTTCGTGTCCCATCAAAGCCAAACTTCTCAGGTTCTGCAACAGATTTCCTTGTTACAAAATGATGGACTCAGATGTTCTGTCTTGTCAGTTAAACTTTAGGGGGCATATGCCTTTCTGCCAATTCCCTTCATTTATGGAATTCTGAAGAGGCTGAGGGAGGAGAAGGTACTTGATTTTGCAGTGATCGCTTACTGGCTGAAATATTCCTGATCTTCTCTATTACTTCAACTGTACTTCATTGGTCTTTCACTTGTGTGCCTCCCACCTTTCCCTGAAGGCAGTGCCTATTCTGACCTCCCTGGGGCCCTAAGCAAAATGACATGTCACATTAAAGTTGAGAAGTGGGGGGCGCTGCCGACAGTGACCAGAGAAGATTAAAGTTAAGGAGCGGGGGGAGTTCTGCTGTCGGAAATGACATCTTACATTAAAGTGAGAAGCGGGGGGTGCTGACTTCTTGTCTCTTCTCCCATGCAACCAGCGAGTTGAGAAGCGGGGTGAGGGGCCGAAAATGAGCTCTCACCAGGCGGGGCCTCTAGTAAT
This sequence comes from Rana temporaria, assembly GCF_905171775.1. Lineage (NCBI taxonomy): Eukaryota > Metazoa > Chordata > Amphibia > Anura > Ranidae > Rana > Rana temporaria. The sequence continues at coordinate 211,996,006 of NC_053490.1, read as the reverse complement.
TTGGGGAGCCCTCCGCAGCTTTGCGGGGCCCTAAGCTGCTTGCATAGCGAGCCTATAGGGCGGATCGCCCCTGCCTGAGGGCATGGATTTTGAAAGGTGCAGGCTGATTTACATGGGATTTTCTTTGAGAGCAAATAACAACTTGTTAAGTTCCAGAAATCCAATTTAAGAAGTTTGCATTCAAAACAGGTTTTACCACTTCAATTCCACAGGTTGGCAATGTGCTGGATTTTCTACAAAAAGGTCTAGATTTGGGACTAGGCTTAGTTGTAGTACCTTTAAAACTACATTTGTCAATTTAGTGGTGCAATTCTTTAAGGTGGTCCTTTGCCTCGGGCCTCAGTAGAACCAATTCTTGCCAATGTGGTCCTTACATTAGTTCTTGACTTCTTGACAGTTTGACCTGGACCATTCTTCTTCATGTTGTCATTTATTGATCAAATCAGCCTTCCTGTTGGCAGTAACTTTGGCAGGAGCGGGTGATTTTTTTTTTATTGAGGCCACATCATCCTCCAGTACTTCTGACCCCTGGTTTGTTGTGTCCTGGGGCAGGAACAAAGTGAAGCTGGCCTCAGGTTCGCTCATTGTGGCCTGGATACTCAAGTTGAATTTTCTGGCATATAAGGTAAAGGAATTACCATGTCCTGAGGGAGTAATAATACACTCCACAAGAAGTCTATGTTATGGGTGGCTGCCTGCAGGGTTTCTCTTGAAAAAAGAAATTTGATCTTTGATTCACACATTCATGTCTCAGTAAGTGGCCCTAACTATCTACCGTACAGTCCAGTAATCATGTTTTTTCTTCTTAGCATTTCCCCCACATTCTAGTTATTGCCTACTTGTATGCTGACATGGATCTGTCAGGAAAACAATAAATTGATGTAAAATACCTTACTATAATTTTCCTTTCCTAACAAGCTTCAGCATAAGAGAGCATTCCCACCCCCTTCACCTCGTTACAAGTTAGTTCATTTTGGAACCCTGTTCAGGGAGACAGTCAAATGTATGGATATATGGTCCTATGGGGAGTTGGAGTCTACCCACTCATACTGCCATAAAGATTCTCAGAAAAGGATACATTTTAATATTTAACATCAATGTTATGTTTTTCTTTATATTACTCAATCAAACATACATGGCACTGTTGTTTACTGCTATGCCCACAAGAGGGCAGTTTAATACAATTTTTATTTTTGTACTAATAGCCACATAGACTTACACAAAAACTAGTTTACACAATGTTGCTGGCACACCTTTTAAAACATCACAGTGGTATAACAACTATTATATAAACAGATCCATGATTGTGCCAAAATCCATATTGTAGTTTACAGTTCTACATGTTACTAATTAATCAGCTATGCCAATCTTTGCAAATGCTATTATAGAACATAGAATTTGTTGAAAAAGTAAATTTCCAGCACATCCCTTACAGCATTATATTCTTATTATGTATTATAATGCAATGTGTAGTCTGCTGCTGCTGCTGCTGCCTCTTATACCAGTGCCTCCTCCAAATACATAAAATATATGATTCAACATGTGGGTAGAGTACACTGCTAACATTCAGGTTCCTATAAAAAAATAAACTTATTATCAAAGGGACATACCTGGCGGATCAACCCTAACTATTTAGCCAGTATAATCCTTATGCCCCAGTTACAAACAGGTGACATTTCAGGTTATTAAACCTAGTAACGCTAAGGCCCCATACTCACGAGCAAACATGTCTGCTGAAACTGGCCCACAGGCCAGTTTCAGCAGACATGTTTGGTCGTGTGTGGGCGCGAGCGGGCCGAATTCCAGCAAACATTTGCCCGCCGGGCCTTTTCCCAGCAGACAAATATTCCTGGACTTGTTTTAAAACAGTCCGCTGGAATTCTGCCCGCTCGGACATGTACGGTCGTCAGTACAGACCTACCGTACATGTCCAGGCGCCCGCCGTCCCTCGCATGCGTCGAATGACTTCGACGCATGCGTGGAAGCATTTTAAAGGCGGGCCGCCCACGTCGCCGCGTCATTGTCGCGGCGACACCGCGTCATCGACGCGGCGACACCGCGGACACGCCCCGCGTATTGTTTACGCGCGGACTTCTGTACGATGGTGTGTACAACCATCGTACAGAAGCCCTCTGGCAGACATGTATGGTGAAAACGGTCCGACGGACCGCTTTCACCATACATGTTTGGTCGTGAGTACCCGGCCTTATTCCACTATTTACATGTATTCTTTACAAAGAAACACTAGCCATTATACATTATAAATAATGTGCAAAGATAAAACAAAATTTCAAGGCAACCTATATCAGATTTGTAGCTCTGCTTTCTTTTTTTTCTGTGTATATTAATTATTTTAGCGCAAGTGACCACAAAAATGGGAGTCTGCAGCCAGAGTTTCCTAGATAAATTATATCTCACTTTTTTTTTCTTTTTATAATATGTATGAAGCACCCTTCCCAGGTTAGGCTAAATTTGTTGTTTTGACTCTGTTGTACTTAGTGGAGTGGTAATTTATTTTTTTTAGTCTGGACAGGTTTCCATTAGTTTGGTGGTTGATTACCCATGCCTGTTCTGGAGAAAGTTTCCAGAAGATAGAGTAGGATGATCAACTACTGAGTTATAAACATTTATTGTACCTCAGCCAATCCCTGAGAAGGGGCACCAAGAAGGTGGCTGGGGAGTTGGTAAATGTTTGGGAGGCTTGATCAAAGTTTTCTTGTCCTGGGACTACTTCCTCTGGGATACAGCCTGTACACTGGAGAGCTCATGTTGGGCCTCTGCAGGTGCTTGACTTAGGGCCTGAAGGAATCTGGATTGAAAGATACTTGCTGGATAGCATTACTTATGAAGCTGACCTAAAGAGAGAATCAATTTTTACAGAGGAGTGTCAAGTGGAAGCTGGAATGGGCCACAGCTGTCTTTGGAGTTTGCGAGTAAGGTTTTGATCGTCAATCCCAGGTATGCATGTGCTTGGGAAGTAAGTGCTAGATGTTGCTATTAGGACTGGGATTGCTTGCATGGAGTCCTAGATTCACTGTCCATTCCCTCTTATCTCCAGCAAAGGTTGCAACAAGTGAATTCTATCCAACGTTTGTCCTCCTTCTGATTTCTTATAATGTTTTGGAGTATTCTAAACCCTTATGCCTTTCCTGTTCAAGTTTTCTGCAATAAATCCACAAAAAGACATCCCCTAGATTTAGCCTACATTTGCCGGTGAGCTTGGAACTGTGTCTTGTACTGTAGCAAGGGAGACCTAGTCATCCTCAGCAGAACCTTCAGGGGTGAGCGCTACATGGAGATTTGAGTAAACTGGGTTATATGAACCATATTAGGTTTTGTCAGTTTATGTGATTCAGATTTAGGTAAACATTTAAAGCGGGAGTTCACCCGAAATTTTTTTTTTTAAATTAGATTGATGCTCATTTTGTCAAGGGGAATCGGTAGTTTTTTTTTAAAATCGAAGCAGTACTTACCATTTTAGAGAGCAATCTTCTCCACCGCTTCCGGGTATGGTCTTCGGGACTGGGCGTTCCTATTTGATCGACAGGCTTCCGACAGGCTTCCGACGATCGCATACATCGCGTCACGAGTAGCCGAAAGAAGCCGAACGTCGGTGCGGCTCTATACGGCGCCTGCGCACCGACGTTCGGCTACTTTCGGAAAATCGTGATGCGATGTATGCGACCGTCGGAAGCCTGTCGGAAGCCTGTCAATCAAATAGGAACGCCCAGTCCCGCAGCCCATACCCGGAAGCGGCAGAGAAGATCTATCTCTAAAACGGTAAGTACTGCTTCAATTTAAAAAAACTACCCGATTCCCCTTGACAAAATGAGCATCAATCTAATGTTAAAAATTATGTTTTCGGGTAAACCTCCACTTTAAAGGGTTTGAATCAAACCTCCCAACTTTCTGAAATGATAAAGTGGGACACCTTTTAGCACACCATACAACCAATTTCTTTGTCCTGGGATTTTAAATGAGGCACAACACATACAACCAATGAATACCTAGTTTCCAGTTGATGTTTAATAGATGAAAAAATATAGCATACAAAAAGAAAAGAAAATGGTAACAAGCTGATTTTGTAATTAATCCATATTATTGCATTTCTTACATAATTAAATAATATTGGCCATCTGCAATCCAAATGTAAATACAAGATTAAAACAAACATTTCATCCAAAAACTTGATGCGTTTTGTGACTCTTTGTTCACTTCTTCAGGAGTAATTGCATATTTAGTATAAATCAGCTAAGAATAGATATGACAATATTTCCAAATGGTGATTGCCGGGGGTGTGACTCAGCGAGAACTCAAGGGGACAAACTGGAAGCAGATTCAATGTAGGTAGGCAATCATAATGGCCATGATATAGTTGCATGAATCAAGAGCTTAGAGTTAAAATGATGCTTCAAAGTATCCTCAGGATCCTCAATGTGTCCCCAAGAGTGTTTTTTCCATGAGGATACTGAGAAGCACTCCCTGCGTGTCCACACCTGAAGCTTCCGTTACAACAGGTGCTTCAAGTTAGAGGAAGTTTCCTCCCCAGCTCCACCCATCACTTTAATTCCTTTCTCAGAAAAGTGCAGAAAAGTAAGTGATAACAAATCAGTCAGAGAACACACAGATAAGGAGTTGGTTAGTGAAGGAAGTGGAGCTAGAAAGTCAGTCTAACTTGGACCTGGAGGGGCAGATATAGAACAGAGAATGGCTAATGGCTCAGGACCATGAGGTCATAGAGAAATCACAGCGGAAGTTGATCAATAGAGAATAAGGATGACTGGGAAGGAAAAGGAGAGGTGGCAGAACCTAAGCCTAAGTACCTGGTCAAAAGAAAGTGAAAAGACAGAAAGCAGATTATCATGGACGGGTGAAGACACAGACAGATTGGTACCTAATTAAGGACAGGGGGAAGTAAAAAAGAGGTGGAAGTGTGGAGATGCCTTAAATCCAATTAAGAATCAGAAGCAGCCAGCTGTTAAAAACTGCACACTTTTCATAAAAGTTTAAAATATTATCAAGCAGCACTTCCAATGCTAAATCCCAACTTTTGTGTAATGGAAATTTAAAGGGCAAATGTGGAGGCATTTCTGTCAATTTAAAGTTTTACTCACCATACAGAAAGGCCACTTTTGTACAAAGAAGGTCAAACATTGTTTAAACACGAAGATAAAACCATGTACTATCCTCCACCCAAAGAGTTTGGGACTGTGTCTGTTGCAAGATGGTTGGAACACACTTTTGTCACAAATGTTTCATTCACGCCTAGGTTTCCAGGGATGGGTATAAGGGCTGCTGGATATGTATGCAGTGTATAGCCTCATGTTCTATTTAACCATGCCTCTTTAGGCCACACCCACTATTCAGCTGATGCCAATTAGTGGAAATACACCAGAGACCCTAGTATAATGGTGGGCTTACACCAGTGACACCAACATAATTAGGGTACTATGCTGCCGACACTAGGGTAGTGTGGGCACTATACGTTATGTTACTATGACCACCACCCAATCCCTGCATGACAGTGTTCAGCCCTGGTGACTGAGTTCTCAGACACATGCACTACATCCTGGGTAGAGGAGGAGAATTCCTCTCCATACTCAGTAGTATTATGCATTTCCATTGGGTCTGGCAACCACAAGGAATAGTGGTATCAGCAAAAGTGGCCATAAACTTTCCATAAATAAGTGAAGTGACAGGTTCATTTTAATGTGTGTTGAGAAAACCCCCTAAACGTCTCAGTCCGAAAAAAAATAGGAATTTACAACCTAGCAATTTACCAAAGTGCAAAAAAACACAACCAGTCAATCAGGTTGAAGCTATATGAAAGCTGGGGTAATTGGTGAGGTTTTTAATAGTTTTTAATTATAATGTACCACACAGGAGATTGATGATAAAGTCTTTATGAGGAATGCCATTTGCTTAAGGTACATCAGTTTATTGCACGTTGAGCTGTACAGTGTGGAAATAAACGGTAATCAGATTCCAATATATGCGGCCTTTGCTTCAGACCTGGACACTAATGAGTTCTCTGGAGAACACATGCAGCTGCTCTGTACAATGATACTACCTTTGTTACCTGCTGGAGAATAACAGAAGGACAAACACCAGACAAAGGGACTGTAACATAAATATCGCAAATCTTTAGTGATATGCCTCAATGTAGAAAAAATTAACAACCAGTTTAAACAAGGTCAGACAAGATATAACTCTGAACAATATCTAATTGTGCCACTAGCATTCTTAGGGGTATGTACTAACAATGTACTAACAGACATAGCATTTTCAAAGTGAGAGTGAAAAAGTTCCCCTCTATTGTGGTGACATCTCTGGCTGTTGCATCCACATTTAAACCTGGTTTAAAAATTGTTTTCATGTTTTGGCATAATAGATTTCAGCTTTTTGCCAAGATGTATATCAACTGGGCAAAAATAGTGATCGTCTGTGATCTTAAAGACTGAAATTCTACAGTGTTTTTTTTTAATTAAGCTTGATACACAAGCACATGTCAAGAGTGCAGACTAGGCCCACCCTTTCTGCACCTCCTCCATTCATAGAAGCTGTACTATAGCTTCCATCACTGAAAAGCATTCTATAATTGGAGGCCAGGTGGATGGCTAGAAGGTTTGTTTCCACCATTCCAGTGCTTTCCATTGACTGCTCAATTATTCTCAATGAATGTAAGTACTAGGGTTGTCCCGATACCGATACCAGTATCGGTATCAGGACCGATACTGAGCATTTGCGGGAGTACTTGTACTCCCACAAATGCCCCCGATGCCAGATCCGATACTACCCACCCCTGCCGCTGCCGCCACTACTGACGCAATGCCGCCGCATACCGCAACACCCCCGCCGCCTAGTTAATCAGCGTGCGGGGAACATTACAGCTTTCATTTGAATAGCTGTCTGTTCCCCGCCGCGCCGCATATAGACACTCCCCCTTGCTCGGGATTGGACGGGTGATCTGCACTCTGATAGACGCGCGGCGCGGCGGGGAATAGACAGCTATTAAAATGGAAGCTGTAATGTTCCCCGCACGCTGATTAACTAGGCGGTGGCATCTAGGTATGGGGAGACATGGCTGCATATATGGGGGACATGGCTGCATATGTGGGGGACATGGCTGCATATGTGGGGGACATGGCTGCATATGTGGGGGACATGGCTGCATCTGTGGGGGACATGGCTGCATATGTGGGGGACATGGCTGCATCTGTGGGGGGCATGGCTGCATCTGTGGGGGACATGGCTGCATCTGTAGGGGACATGGCTGCATATGTGGGGGACATGGCTGCATCTGTGGGGGACATGGCTGCATTTAGGGACACATTTAAAAAAAAGTATCGGTATTCGGTATCGGCGAGTACTTGAAAAAAAGTATCGGTACTTGTACTCTGTCCTAAAAAAGTGGTATCGGGACAACCCTAGTAAGTACCATTTCTATTTCCAAAAAACAAATTAACTAATTTAGGCTTTAAAGCAAATGTATGCTTTGCTATACAGACGAAGGGAACAGGTTTGCTTTAATGCCTCCTCCCCAGCACCAAATAGTCACCATTCCTTGACTCATCCGTTGCTCCATTAAGCCACTGCAACTAAGTAAAGTACCCTGTGCTGAGAATCAGGAGACAGATGAGAAACAAGGAGAGTAGGAAACAAGTGCAGATTCTAGACAGGCAAGACAGCAGAAGATCATCAAAGTGAAAGAAAGGCAGCAGAAAACCATGGCAAAGAAGTAGAGCAGGGGTACAAATTGATGTATGAACTGTTTTTCCTCTCTACTGCAGAAACAACAGTTCATATTTTATTTACTTGTATTAATCTAGTAAATTGGGTAACTGGGAATAGAAGGAGGTTAGGGTTCATTAGGATCAAGCCACAATGCTGCCTCTGAAATATAACACTTGTCCACGGGAGTCAGCTGGGGCTACCATAAAAACTTGTTTAGAGGTGATCACATTAAAGAACTGGCATAATATATTTAATTGATGTGTTTATCCCTGCAGCAGACTTGTATACTCAAGTCCGAGGTGGGAAACCCCTCATAAATGAGGTGAAAAAAAAAAGAACTTGGACTTACATGTAGATTCCTTATCTTTAAGTACAGTACATGCAGTGGCGTCACTAGGGTTGGTGTCACCTGGTGCGGTAAGACATGGTGTCACCCCCCACCCCCCATATTTTATTTTTTCCCATATAACACTGCATATAATGCCAATAGTAGTGCTGTTAACAACTATAAAGCAATTAGCAAATTTACCTAACAATATAATATGAAAAAAATTAGAACTCCCCAGGAAATAACCCCCCCCCACCCCCCAGATCAGTGCCCATTTCAACAATAATAACTGCCAGTATTGGTGTCAGTTTTCACAATGATACCCAGCATTGGTGTCAGTTTCTGCAATGTTTCCCAGTATCAGTGTTGCCAACCTACCAGATTGAAATTTACTGGCACTACACCTAAAATTTACTGGCACTGCCAAGTTTTTACTAGCATTTCACAAAAGTTACAAAATTACATTTTTAGGTTCAAATTTCAGTATTTAGGCTAAAAACAAGTACCCAAAGCAAATAGCAATACGATTTAAGGTAGATATTAAGGCAAAAAAACATATTTTTGTTATTTTCGACATAATTAGGGCAAATTATTTAGTCCAATCACCACCTGCCTCCATCACTTGTCACCATCGCCCCCCTGCCTCCAATCGCCCCCTTCCACCATCCCCCTCTCTCTCCCACCATCACCCTCTCTCTGCCACCAACCCCCCTCTCTGTGCCACCAGCACCACCTGCCACCATCACACCCTGCCTCCATCCCCCTCTGCCACCAATACCACCTGCTCCATCCCCCTTTGCCACCACCAGGCACCATCACACCCTGCCACCATCCCCCTCTGCCACCAATACCACCTGCTCCATCCCCCTCTGCCACCATCACCTGCTGTCACCGTTGGCTGGGCTGTCACTCTGTCCCTGACTCCACCCGACCCCCGTGGACTCTGGAATCTGGATTGCAGGGCTCCTCCATTCCGCCGCTGAGTGCTGCTCTGCCTCCTGCTCTAGTGCTCCTGGTAGTGATTTTTAAATGCTGGCATGCCTGGTGGGATGTGCTAATAAATCACTTGTGACTCGTCTCGCCAGTAAAGCATGCCAGCGCCACATAACCTCTGTGAGATCCACCCCCTGCTGGCCGAATACAGGATCTGCTTGGCTCGCTCCAGAACTGTGCATGCGCAGTTCCAAGCCAGTCCGATCACGGCTATTTTTTTCTGGCACATTCCCGCTACTACAGGCATTTACAGGCAGGGAAAAAAGTGTCTGTTTTTATAGGATGCCCGTAAAAATATGGGCGGTTAGCAACAATGCCCAATATTGGTGTCAGTTTCTGCAATGATCCCCAGCATTGGTGTCAGTTTCTTCAAAAATAATTGTAAGCATTGGTGTATATTTCCTAATGATTCCAAGCATTGGTGCAGTAGCTGCAATAATAGCCCCTGGCATTGATGGTCAGTGGCATTAATGCTATTTTAAAGCCCTGCAGCACAAGGAGTTAATGGACACTGCAATTGATCTCTAATGCAGTAGTGCCCAGTAGAAGTTAATTAACCCCCTTGTGCTGTATTAGTGGTCAGTGTTAATTACCCCTTTGTATTGCAGCATGAATGGGTTAATTAACACTGACACTGACCACTAATACAGCACAAGGGGGTTAATTAACTTCTCCTGGGCACTACTGCATTAGAGATCAGTGGCAGTGTCCATTCAGTGTGCTGAATTAGACATTATCATTAACCAGTCCTGTGCACTGCAAAAGAGTCACTGCAACATATATTTTCCTCTGTCTCAGCGAGGCTGAGCTCTGCTGAGGCTCGCCTCGCCGCTCGCTGGCTGGTGACTGGCTCAGTAGGGAAGCCCCGAGCGGAGGAAGAAGGAGGACAAAGTCGGACAGACACACACGGCGGCGTGGGCGTGTCAGCTAAAAAAATAATAATAATTCCTCAATGTCAGGATGGTGTCACCCCTCTAGCGGGTGTCACCCGTGTGCAGACCGCACCCCCCGCACCCCCCTAGCAACGCCTGTGAGTACATGACACAGGGCTTGTATTCATAGGCCATGGGTATATGTGACTACCTTCACCTTGCTGTTACTGACAAAAAAAATTGCTAGGGCCGCCCCTAGCTCACACTTATATAACCTCATCCACCCTGTGAGCCTTCAGTGTTTATGCAAGCAATAAGGAGTGGCTACAGAAGACATAGCGGAGGAACCTGTGTCTTCTACTGTACTCCAAGATAAATTTACAAGTAAATCAACATTTCATTTATCTTAATCGTACAGTACCGGACATAAAGGGCTTGTATTCATAGACCATTGGACATCCCAAAGCAATAAACCTAAGGGGTGGGCAACAACATAGCAAGGTTCGCTTAGTAGAGGCCTGAATATCCTCCTGGTAAAAGTGTAAAAGGAGGACCAGGCTGCCTTGCAAATCTGGGACACAGATGCTTGATGCAGGAAAGCTCAAGAGACCCCAAAGGAGTGCTGGTGAAGTGAGCTCTAAAAAGAAAAGGAAGAACTCTTTCTTTAAGGTGTGGGACCTAGAAATAAGTTGTCTGATCCATCCAGCAGTGGTAGAATGGAATGCAGGATGAAGCGAGCCAGCAGGGTGAGAGAAAAGGAACTTTTTGAGTTTTGAGCTTTGAAGCCATAACTTTCACTGCCATGACCACCAATGCGGGGGGGTTAACCTTCTCTGCCATGGCCTTTAATGTATGAGGAGATGGGGGTTAACTTTCACTGCCATTAACCACCAATGAAGGGTGAGGAGTTAACATTCACTGCAATGACCACCAAGGCAGATAAGGGGGAGGGGGTTAGCTTTTATTGCCAGAACAACCAATGTAGGGAGATTAACTTTCACTGCCACTAACCACCAATGAAGGGTGGGGAGTTAACATGTACTGCCATGACCACCAAGGCAAGTAAGGGGGAGGGGGTTAACTTTCACTGTCACTTGGACACCAATGCAGGGGGGAAGTTAACTTTCACTCCCAAGATCACCAATGTAGGGGGTGGGGGGTCATTTTACAGCCACGGACCACTCATGAAAGGGGTGGGGGAATTCAATTTCACTGCCAGTGTCAACTGACATCAATGTTGGGGGCTTTTGCCCGCTTTGGGAGGGTTTAGATGGGGGGGGGGGGTTTGCTGCTATGATCACCAATTCAGAAGAGGGTGAGGGGGGTAGTTTTCATTGTCATGACCACTAATGCAGGTTGGGGGTACATTTTTACTGCCACTGACCACCAATGTAGGGGGAAGGGGGGGTATAACTTTCACTGCACCTAACTTTCACTTTATCATCATGCGTTCTAAAAAACCCTCCATGTTACCCCTAACCTTCCTACCTACCTACCCCCCTATCCTTCCAGGTTCTCTCTGTCAGTGTCAGATATACTGCAAAAACAGCCTCTGTACTGCAATTAGCTGATGTAAAATTGCATTGAATTCAACTTCTGTTTCTTTTTAAAGCGTTAAGCTGCCTGGGAATGGTGCCAAGTCATCAGGTGACCATACTGTCCAGACAGACTAGGTCTAAGGAGGTATGTCAATAATGAAAGTTTCATTTGAAAAATAACACTGACATTGGCATTTAGTTTTGTTCTTAGTTTTGTTCTCTGAACAAAAGAGGAAGATAAGATAAAGATAGACCTTTGCATTCCCCATTTGTACTACAACCAATGCAATAAAACTTTTAAGCATGTAACTGACATTCATGTAATACGAATCAGTAAATTAGTTGTATTAATAAACTCTTAAATGAAAACTATGGCACTAATTACATTTCCTCAAAGCCACAAATCAGATTCAAGCTTTTAGATTTCAGTTCTCAAAGTGAAGATCATTTTTTAATTTAACTGATAGTTACTAATAGTTGCTATCAAGAACCAGACAGCTTTTTCAGACTCTTTTATAAAACAGTTATCTCAGAAAAAAATGTACATTGTTATGTAGTGTTTAATTTAGGCATTTTCTATTATTTTGAATTTCCTTTAAACATGAAGCTCAGAAGGCTGAGGTCAGGCACAAACAAGCAGAGTCAAGGTTAAGCAGACTAACTTGAAACAATTTTTTGAAAAAAATTATTGCTTTTAAACCTCCAAAGCAAAAGCTGAAATGTGCTAACACACCCAAATGAGACAGAAGAGTTATACACCTCCAATTCTCTTGTCTGTTTACAGAGTTCAACAGCTAAAGCTAAACAACACAAACCAAACAACCATATGAGAAAGAAGAATTATTCATCTCCCCTACCTCCTCATTATTGTTTACAGAGATTAATAGCTAAAGATGAAATGTGCACACATAATCAACGAGGCAAAGAACGTATTCATCTCATGTTCCTCCTGTCTGTTGTTTGTAGAGCCTAATAGTTAAAGAGATTAATAACTAAAGTTAAAATGTAAAGAGAAAAATCCCCATGTCACCCTAAAAGGGGGTCTATGGGAATGGGGATTGTTTAAGTGCTCAAAATACACCAGATGACATCCGTAAAATATAGATATAATTATTTTTGGGCTTTATTGTACACATTTAAATTTTTTATATCAAAATATAAAATCGATTAAATCGCAGCTACAAATATATGGCAAGAAATATCATTACACCAACAAGTAGAAACAATGAAGGACACATGGATCGATGTGTTTTGCCTCAGAAGAGCTTCCTCAGGATCCACTTTTATTTTTTTTATAATCTTATGTAGCCAGAGTTTTTTTTTTGTATCTTTTTGGTAAACATAACATCTATGATGATTTCATATCACATTCTCATCTAGTACATCTGTCATTGCCATTGTTGCACTTTTTGGCTTTTCCAATTTTTGTGTGAGTATATTATGAGTGACTACTTATTTTGTCTTGCCACATGTCCCCCCCAGTATTTTGACCTCGGCTCTGCCTTAGGATCCTTTTGGTCATCCCCTTTTCCACTCCCCACTCCTCCCCTCCTGATTTTTGTTTCTATATATTTTTCTGTTTGTCGTATGATTTATTGTTGTGGTTGTAATATTTTATTTATTGTAATAGCTTTTTGTTTGTATCACTTATTAGCTACAAAAGTTTATAAAACAATTTTTAAGAAAAATCCCTATTCCCATAGCCTCCCATTTGGGGAGACATGGGGATTCTTCCCTTTTGATCTATTACTTTTTGGGGATTGTGCCAGAATTTAAAATAAGTTCTCCGACCCAAATACTTAAAGTTACAATTTACAAAAGCAAACTAATGATCAGAGGCATTACCACTCACTCTGCTCTGCAGGCCTCTGTGCACACTTTCACTTAGAAAGAAATAGTCTGAAATAAAACAGCTTGTCGTGTGCATTCTCTTTAAAAACCCATAATACTTTGTAAATACATTCGTAAATACAGTATCATATGTGTACTGATAATGATGTATTTGTAAAATAAACCTTGTACAAAAAAAAGTAAAAGTAAACAAAAATTAAAACACCCGTTTAAGAATATTTACTCATTAAAAAATAAATTTGACCCAAAACCATTATAGTTTCCCTTTAGGTATTAAATAACATAATAACCTATCACAACCATTTTTTGCTCTTGGTAAAAAAAATTACAATATAACATTTGTGCTATACTTTTCCGTGCATCCACTGTCAGCTGGGTCACAATCCAATACAGACATTGGGAACCCAAGCAATGGTGTCATTTTGTACATATTATGCATTTTTTTAAATGAGAAACACCAATTTGTTTTTAACTAGACTGACAGTATACTTATATTATGTCAGCTGTGCATTTAGAATTTCATTTATTGCATTTAAGATAATCGTGAGCTGCAGAAGAGCCTGTGATCAAGTTAAAAAATGTGTTCCCAGGAAGTGATTGCAGGTTTTTAATTAGAGTATAGGATGCATGATGGGCATTGTCAGGATTGCGGTTGAAGCACATAGGGCCAGATTCAGGTACAAATGCGGCGGCGTAACGTATCGTCTTTATGTTACACCGCCGCAAGTTTTCAGCGCAAGTTCCTGATTCACCAAGCACTTGCGTGTAAACTTTCGGGCGGCGTAGCGTAAAGCCATCCGGCGCAAGCCCGCCTAATTCAAATGGGGCGTGTACCATTTAAATTAGGCGCGTTCCCGCGCCGAACGTTCTGCGCATGCTCCATTTGGAAATTTCCCGCCGTGCTTTGCGCGAAATTACGGCGCCCCAACGTGTTTGTGAATGGCGACGTGCGTAAAGTACTTACGCCAAAAAAAAAATTAAATTCGACGCGGGAACGACGGCCATACTTTAACATGGCTGGTGTAAAGTTAAGCCTTGAAAAAGCAGGCTTAACTTTGCGACGGGAAAAAAACGACTTGCGACGACGTAACGCACAAGAGTACCTTCGTGGATCGCCGTAAAAGCTAATTTGCATATCCGACGATGAAAAAAAAACGACGCAAACTCCACCCAGCGGCGGCCAAAGTATTGCAGCCTAACATCCGAAGGCGTACAAAGCCGTAAACCTGTCGGATCTTAGCCAAATGCCGTCGTATCTTGGTTGTGAATCACAAATTAAGATACGACGCGGCAAATTTGAAAATACGCCGGAGTATCAGTAGATACTCCGGCGTATTTCTTCTGTGAATCTGGCCCATAGTGTGTATTGACTTTTTTTTTTTCTTTGACAGAGAGATAGAACTAATTTTCTTTAAAAAAAAAAACCTAAACGTTGTGGAATATTATTAATATAGTAAGCATGCCCATTGCATATTTATCTCTGGATTTTGTAGATGTTTCTAATGTGTGTATGCTTGCAAACAATCTCTCTTTTTTCACATATTTTATGCAGTGTCTAATGGATTTTCCTTTTCTTATACAAAAGAACAAGATGCTCCGAAACATTGATGATTTCACAGACAGAGTTGAAAAATGTCAGCAGTTTGTATTGACAAGTGAGGCTTTCCAGCAGTTCTCCTCATTAATCCTCAGCAAATCCGTAAGTACACCAAGCTGTTTATAAAATGCACAAACAAGAAAGAAATTTTCAGAAAAATCCTTAGAACATGCACAGAATCTCAATACTGCTGTTTACGCTCACACTGTAGATGCATTTTCATATATTCTACGGTAGTTTCTTTAAAGCAACCCCTTAGGTATGCTTGTATGGATTAAAGTTTTCAGTGAAAAATTAAATTTCATGGTAAATATAGCAATTATTCAGTTTAAATAGCAAGGATGAAAAAGACACATATCCATTGAGTTCAAACTCCCTCAAAAATCAAAACTCATGCGGCGTACACACGACCAATTTTAAAGGGGTTGTAAAGGTAAAAAATGTTTTCCCTAAATAGCTTCCTTTACCTTAGTGCAGTCCTCCTTCACTTACCTCAATCTTCCATTTTGTTTTTAAATGTCCTTATTTCTTCTGAGAAATCCTCACTTCCTGTTCTTTGGTCTGTAACTACACACCGTAATGCAAGGCTTTCTCCCTGGTGTGGAGAAAGCCTCTTGAGGGGGGAGAGGGCGAGCAGGAGTGTCAGGACACCCACTAACACACACAGCTCCTTTCTCTATCTTCAAAGTAGAGAGTGTCCTGACTCTCCTGCTCACCCCCTCCCCCCTCAAGAGGCTTTCTTCACACCAGGGAGAAAGCCTTGCATTACAGTGTGTAGTTACAGACAGAAGAACAGGAAGTGAGGATTTCTCAGAAGAAATAAGGACATTTAAAAGCAAAATCGAAGGATGAGGTAAGTGAAGGAGGACTGCACTAAGGTAAAGGAAGCTATTTAGGATTTTTTTTTTTTTTTACCCTTACAACTCCTTTAATGGTCTAGAAAAAACAATGGCCCGGATTCACAAAGGAGTTACGACGGCGTATCTCCAAATACGCCGTCGTTACTCTGAGTGTGAGGCGTCGCATCTCCGCGCCTGATTCATAGAATCAGATACGCCTCACAGTTGCCTAGATACGAGCGGCGTAAGTCTCTTACGCCGTCGTATCTTAGGGTGTATATTTACGCTAGCCGCTAGGGGCGCTTCCGTATATTTCCGCGTAGAATATGCGTATCAAGATACATTGTTTATGTAAGGCGTCGGACCGGCGTAAAGTTACCCCTCATAAAGCAGGGGTAAGTCATGTTAGGCATGGACGTCGGAAACGTCCGAACAGCGTTGTATTTTACGTCGTTAAGTCGTCCGTGAATGGGGCTGGGCGTAGGTTACGTTCACGTCGCCTAAGCATTGAGCGGGCGTAATTTACTTTGAAAATTCGACGTGATACTGAGCATGCGCGCGCATGCGCCGCCGTTCGATAAGAGCGTCATTTACGTGGGGTCACGAAACATTTACATACAACACGCCCCCTACCAGCCTAGTTTGAATTAGGCGGGCTTACGCCGTGTCAGATACACTACGCCGCCGTAACTTAGAGCGCAAGTTGTTTCTGAATACGGGACCTGCCGCTCTAAGTTACAGCGGCGTAGTGTATCTGAGATACGCTACGCCCGCCTAAAGATAGGCGCTTCTTTGAGAATCTGGGCCAATGTTTTTTTCAACCTGATTATTGTTAAGCTGGCCTTGCCTACACACAATCGTGAACAAAAAAATGCTCTAGCAAAGCGCGGTGATGTACAACACGTACGACAGCACTATAAAGGGGAAGTACCATTTGGATGGCGCCACCCTTGGGGCTGCTTTTGCTGATTTCGTGTTAGTAAAAGTTTGACAATCCGTGCTTTTCAGTTTGTTACAGCGTGATGAATGTGCTATCTCCATTACGAACGCTAGTTTTACCAGAACGAGCGCTCCCATCTCATAACTTGCTTCTGAGCATTGGCGGTATTTTCATGTCGTTAAAGCCCACACACGACCATTTTTTACAACGTTAAAAACGACAAGAACATTTAGAGCATGTTCTAAATTTTTAATGGCCATTTTTAACGTCGCGAAAAATGCTCTGAAGCCCACACACGATTTTTAATGACATTAAAAAAATGTCATTTTTCACATCGCGAAAAACGGTCATGTGTACGTGGCATCACAGTTGATGTAGGCTAATTCACACCTATGCGAATTGGATGTGGGTTTCCTTGCATCTAATTTGCATAGCAGGAGAATGTGACCGGCTCTTTATGGAGTCGGTTTACATATCTCCGGGGCAGCTGAGGAGCGCACTGCATAGTAACGCTGTGCGTTTTTAGCTCCGTTTCAGGGCCGAATTCAGGCAAAAATTCGGCCCTGATTCATTCCTGAACCAGGGAATGGGGATGCACAGTGTTCCTGTGTGATCCGCAGCGGGTTCCAGTGTGAACCAACGCTTTAAAGAAAGGCCATCAAAAGAAAAAACCCTTATAAAGTGTGAGTCAACTTGCTCCAGGGAAGTATTTAATTTCTTATCCCAACAGACAATCAACTAACTGCCTTGATCAAGATTCCATAATGTTACAGTCCTAAACCATTATATTAGTAAATCAATCATATCAGTAGCTGTTTATATTTTGGAAATACAAAAAATATATCTATTTTTTCAATAGCTAGAACCTTCTTCTGATGAAAACTAGTCTGCATTTTCCTTACTTTTATTGTAAATAACCCTTTCTATACGCAGAGGGTAAACCTCTTTTGCTCCTGTCTCAAAAGGTTCCCTTGTATCTTTTGTATTAACCTTAAAGGTAAAAGCCATCCATGCTTTACTATATGCACCATTTATACGCTTATATAGGGTATTTTCTCAGGTTAGATAGATAAATATCGTAGCTGAGATCCTGTTTTTCCCTTGGTAATTTATTTACCCTTTTCTGCAGTTATTCTAGTTCTATGATATTCACTTTGTAAACTGGTGTCCAAAACTGAACACATTTTTCAAAATGAGGTCTTTCTAAGACATTGTGTAGGGGCAAGCAAGATTATGGTTCCCATTTATAAAGCAGCTGTATGGCCATTCCGCTTTTCTATTAAGGTACTTTCACACTGGGGCGGGGGTTCATTACCGTTGTTTTGTCAGTGCTTTTCGACCGCTATCGGGGCACTTTTAATCCCCGCTAGCGGCTGAAGAAAGGGCTAAAAACACCTGAGTTGCGACGCTCCCGAAACACTTTGCAGGCACTTTGGCAGTGCTGCCAATTCATTTCAATGGGCAGGGAGCTTTGGGAGTGGTGTGTATGCTGCTCCCAAACCACCCCAAAGATGCTGCTTGCAGGACTTTTTTTTCGTCCCACAAGCGCACCGCCCCAGTGTGAAAGCACTCTGCATGAGAGGCGCTTTTCAGGCACTTTACAGGCGCTATTTTTAGCGTTAAAACACCTGAAAAGTGCCTCAGTGTGAAAGGGGTCTTAGAAGCTACATTGACACATTTGTAAAGCACTATTCTGTGTTTTTTTGAATGTGCCTTGCACTTTGCTTGAAGCAAGTGAAGCCCCATTCAATCTAATGTGATTATGCAGAGAATGTGCTAAGCGAAATCATAGGCTTCACACTGCAGCCTGCATTTGTTAAAATAAAACTAAAATGTGAGTTGAATGCCTCTTTAAATACTAGAAAATGTCTTGATCCCTCTAGAAGCTGCAGATTGCATTACATGATGGTATCTTGTATATCATAAAAAAAATATTTACTTGTAACTACTGTATGTCAGCTGGGTGCCATAGAAAATCATTACAGGACCCACTGGACATCTGACCTCAATTTGAAAATAAAGTCAGTGCTAAAACCTCTGTTGATACATTACAAAAACAATACAACAAACAGTTTTCATTGGAGTCAAATGATTTCTTGAAATGTATACACATTCATTTTATTTCGTTTTGCTAACTGCAGCAAGCTCTTCTCTGCTACATACATGTATATGTAGGCATCTGCTACCCTCTTCTGTTAGCTGCTAATATAACATTGTTATGTATAATGTTGTATTTGCACTTCCGGTCCTTGGGGAGATAGGTTAAAACCCCAGAAGGAGGAAGTAGAGAGGGGGAGAGGAGCTGACACCACATGTCCATATACAGGAGCTGCATTACTGAAATACTTTATTTTACCCAGACCAGAAGCAGAGACTATTAGGTAATTGTTCCTGTATTCTGGCTATTTAACTTTAGCTGCTCATAACTTCTTGATCCTAGTGACAGACAAGTCTCTGTCCGATTGTTATTTTCTAAGCAAGAGTGACATTTTAAATGTAATGTTGCATGGCTGTAATCAGCCTGAGCTGAAATAGAGAATATCAAAGTGTTACTAAACCCTAGTTTATTTTTACATTAAAATAACAAACAAGTTATACTTACCTGCTCTGTGCACTGATTTTGCACAGAGCAGTCCAGATCCTCCTCTTCTCAGGTCCCACACTGCCACTCCTGGCCCCTCCCTCCTGAAGGGTTCCCCCACAATTCCCCCACACATGGAGCCGTGGCTCAGCCCCACCCCATCATCTCCTGATTGGCTTACTGGCTGTGGTTGTGGCCAGCGACTCCTGCCGAAAGCCAATTAGTAGTGCAAGTCCCTGGAGAGCCTAGGTTCTCGTGGACGTCATTGGATTGAGTGGGGGCTCAGGTAAGTATTAGGGGGGCTAGAGGGGGCTGCTGCACACATAAGGATTTTTACCTTAACCCTCCTGGCAGTGTTCCCGAGTCTGACTCGGGGTTAGATTTCTGTGCTGCGATCGGTAACCCCGAGTCAGACTCGGGCTTGCCTCGCTGGATCCACAGACTGTGTTTACTTACCTTGTCCCTGGATCCAGTGATGCCACCGCGCTGTGTGAGCGAGCGGGTGCTCGCTCGATTCACACAGCGTCCTCCTGTGCCGCCGATCTCCGTTCCCTGCGACGTTACGACGCACGGGAGCGGAGAACGGCGCCAAATTCAAAAACGTAAACAAACACAATACATACAGTATACTGTAATATTATAAATTACAGTACTGTATGTAAAAAATACACACCCCCCTTGTACCTTATTGTGGTCATGTAGAGATTTTGTAATGAATGATGAGGCTACTAGCACATGCGCTCAATCTTAATACTGTTTACTTTGTTTCCTTCGGACCAGGTTTGATCAACAGTTTATGCTTTATATGTAACCTCAACAGATGGATTAAGTATTTTGGAAAGGTGGCTTAACCACTGGTCTGGATTCTCACAACAATGAACTGTAAGCTGGATACTGCCCTAGACAATATTTTTCATTTTTACTCCAATCTGAAACATGGAATTAAAGATATTTTTTTTGTGGAAATCAATCAAACTATGAAAAAGCATTAACAAATCAAGAATTCAATGTGAAGTTCTGATACTTCAGTCTTCCACATAGAAGAATCAAAAATCAGTGCTGAAAGTGTTTGTGCCAAATGCTGGTCCCACACTAAACACTTGGGGCCAGATTCATGAACAATGGTGCAGATTTGCACCGGCGTGGTGCATCATTTTTAGACTACACCGGTCCAGCGCGGAGAGGCAGTTAGGTGATTCAAGAAACTTTTTTTGTCTACGATGCCCCAGCGGGGCGGATTTTAGACGGCGTAAGGCGGGGTAAGGCCAACTGGGAGTCACCCTATGCTAATGAAGTGCCGACCGTGGCGCAGGGGTCACACCGGGGCGCATCTTAGACCGCACATGCTCAGTGACATCCAGGGGTAAATGCCCCAATATGCACATGCTCAGAACTGCGCCCCGGCGTGATCCCTGAGCTACGCCGACCCACTACCAAAGCCCAGTCCATGAATCAGCCCAGACTTCCGCCCTGCAGGTGCAAATGTACTGAAGCTTTTTTTTTTCTAAGCTAGGTCGTTTGCATTGTGGTGGGGCAGTTATGGCTGATGAGGAATCCTCAGGTGGGCGGATGACCAATTTCAGCCCAGAGGAGAGGGCTGTAATTATTGAGGGCCTCTCCCAACATGGGGACCGCCTCTATGTGTTGTCCAGCAAGTGTTGTTGCTCAGTTCGTTTGTAACGCTGCTGCTTTAGCTGCTCTCCAGCTGACCTCTGCAAGTTTGGTGCAAAGTTACCCCTGCTTTTATGAGGTGTAACTTTGCACCGGAAATTTCAGCTCCGCTCACCGGGAGTAGCCTGCGCCGGTCAAGCTTAAGTTGATGAATCGGCCCAAAAACCTCATTTGCATATTTAAAACACAAAAACCATGGCCGCGCCAGATCCGACCAGCGTAAATCTGCGCCAACACCGCGCCGGCGTGGAAAGGTTACACCGAGGCGATGAAGTCTATTTGGAGGCGTAATCTGGTTCTCTGGGTAAGGCGCAGCGATCCGCCGGTGCAAATCTGCACTTACGCCGTGCATCTACCAAAAAAACGGTGTAAGTGCTTCATGAATCTGGCCCACGGTGCCAAATTCAACTTCTGCTTTAAACACAATATAACTTTAATGTTACTTTTAAAGTTCAGATTGGCCTGTGCCAATGTATGCATTACTGGGCTTTTTTCAAACGGCGCATGCGCGCGCATGCTCAGTATCAAGTCGAATTTTCAAATTAAATTACGCCCGCTCAATGCCTAGTCGACGTGAACGTAACTTACGTCCAGCCCCATTCACGGACGATTTACGATTTACTGCTTTATGAGGGGTAACTTTACGCCGGCGTATGTCTTACGTAAACAACGTATCTTGCTACGCCGGGCGCACGTACATTTTGTGAATCAGCGTATCTAGCTCATTAGCATATTCAACACGGAAATTTACGGAAGCGCCACCTAGCGGGCCAGCGTAAATATGCACCCTAAGATACGACGATGTAAGAGACTTACGCCGCTCGTATCTTAGCCGAATTTATGCATAACTGATTCTAAGAATCAGCCGCATAGATCTCATTCGGACTTACGACGGCGTACATGGCGCTACGCCGTCGTAAGTCCTTTGAGAATCTGGACCAGTATGTATATTTATTAACTTTTTGGCAGTGTGCTGCAAGAGGAGCAGGTTTTTGCCAGCTGGGTCTGGCACTTTTCAGTTATAGCTATGCTCTCTTCACTGTTCATTGAACAGGCCTTAATGTGTTATTATGAAAGACTCCAGCATGTGTATTGTTATTTTTTTATTATTAAATAATTGATTCTTTACTCTTTATTCGATTTTCAGAGAAGAAACAAATACAATAACATGCTGAATTATTTAATATTTTTTACCTTATTTTCAATTTTATAAAATGTCATAAACACAGACATATCAATTTAACATAGTACTTACATAGTGATTTTTGTCTAATTTGCTCTCTAGACATCCAGAACCATTGATTTTTCTGTACGAATCAGTAAATGTTTGCTTTTTCAACAATATTCTAAATTACCACTAACAAATGGTGAAGAACAAAAAATAAATTTGGCACATTACCAAACCTTGTTTTTTTGTAAAGATATTAAAAATCAACTTGAAGGCAGAGTTCTTGGATAATGTCCAACATACTTGAAAGTACATTTTGATTGCTCAGCATATCCAAGTGTTAATATAGTAAAAACTGCAATTTCAAAAAAAGGAGAACAAGTGGAGCATGGAGACTGTAAGATTGTGCCCAGAGATTTATTAACAACTTTGTTGTTTCAGAATATTCTTTTATGCTATGAAGTTATTTATTTGAAAACAGAAGGTCTGTTTGTCTATTTCTTTCCATATAAAATAGGTATTTATCAGAGATTGGTTTTAAACTAGGTAGACACAATTGAAGTGTACATCCTTTCACTTCTCATAAACAAACCATTTTCCTTGCAAGGAAATGTTCTAATCTGTGCTCTAGCAGAAAAACAATTTTTCATCATCAATCTGTACTAAACATTATTTCAAACACACCTATATTTTCGTCCCAACAATGATTCTACTGAATGCATTATTACTAATGTCTATGTTGAAAGTTGTCTGGAAAACATTCAAGCTTCATCAGCACTGGTGTAAGTACTAGCCACGGGGTCATTGTTCACATATTTCTGACATGACTATTTGTTTATAAATATTTTCAGTCTAATAAAGCCCCATAAAGTCTTATAAAGTGTAAATTATTTGGCAATATGGAATGATAAAAGAGTTTTTGTCAAAGTCATACAACAGTTATAGCAAAATGGATGTGATATCTTGTAAACAAAGGGAATTAGTGGTCATGGTTTGCTGTCCTAACCTTTTTGGCCCAGGGACAATTGCACTTACCCTTTCTGCACCCATTGCAGTTACTCCCTAGCTCAGGGCCGCTGATAGAAATCATGGGGCCCCGTACAGCCTACCTGACGGGGCCCCCTTCAGCTCCACCCCTGGTCCCGCCTTTAGCTCCACCCCTGGCCCTGCCTTGAAACTGTCTCTGCAGCACGTTACGGGATTGGCGGCATTGGTAGGCACCTGGAGCAGAGAACCGGGGGGGGGGGGGGCTGCTGTCTGAAATTGAGAAGCGGGAGGGGGGGCTGCCGCGAATTGAGAAGCGGAGGGGGCCCTTTACAAATTATTAATAAAAATGAAAAATGAAAAAAATATATAAAATAAATAAATAAACATTTATAAAAAAAAAATGGGGGGGGTTGCCATTCAGGTCCCCAGGAAATAAAATAATATGAAAAAAAAATAATTTATAAAAAAAGGGGGATTGCCATCCGGGGCCCTGGGGACCTTTAATAATAATATATATATATATATATATATATATATATATGAAATAAAAAAATATATAAAAATGTATTTATTTTTTTATAAAAAAAGGGGTGTTTTCATTCCGGGCCCTGGGGATCTCCGGGCCCCTGGGGACCCCCGTACCCCTAAGAAAAAAAATTGTCCCTTTAATAAAAAAATATATATATTAGAAAAAATATATATTTTTTTATAAAAAATAAATAAAAAAAAGGGGGGTTGCCATCCGGGGCCCTGGGGGCCTTCGGACCCCTGGGGACCCCAGGACCTCTAAAAAAAAAGGCCCTTTAATAAAAATTTAAATAAAAATATATTAAAAAAAATATATATATTTTTTATAAAAAATAAATAAAAAAAAGGGGAGTTGTCATCTGGGACCCTGTGGGCCTCCGGGCCCCTGGGGACCTCCGGACCCCTAAAGGGGGTTGCCATCCGGGCCCCTGCTGGCCCGGGGCCCCCTACAACAGGGCCAGTTGTACTGGCTTATCAGCGGCCCTGCCCTAGCTCCTTGGTGCACAGTATGGAGGCCACATGCAACCCATCCCCACTTATTGTACAGCCCTCTGGGCACTATGCAGACAGTAGTTTTTTCCTACCTAGATGCTTACTCCAGTGAAGTAAAACAATTCTTAAAACTGGGTCCTAGTAGTTAAAGCTGAAAACATTTTTTTGTATTCTGTTTTGTAAAATGGTACATTCATTAATGGTAATCATAGGCCCTGCTTTCTGCTGTGTAGTGTAGAAATTAGTATAGAAATGATAGCTTCACTGATGTTAGATACTGGTGTAACTAAGAGGTCCTACTCTTGTACAATGTGGGAATTGTCCATTCACAAAAAAACGAATAATCCATTCACAGAAGAGTTCTGTGATTGGACAAGGTGAGAGGAGGGAAAGGTAAATAACAGATCTCCCCTGGTTCATTCACATAGACCTGTGAACAAAAGACAAGGGAGTAGATCCACAAAGAAATTACGCCGGCGTATCTACTGATACACCGGCGTAATTTCAAAATTCCCACGTCGTATCTTTGTTTTGAATCCTCGATACGACAGCATCTCGGCTAGATCCGACAGGTGTACGTCTTCGTACGCCGTCGGTTCTAAGATGCAATTTTTCGGCGTCCGCTAGGTGGCGTTCCCGTTGTAATCCGCGTTTAGTATGCAAATTAGCTATTTCCGAAATCCACAAACGTACGACCGGCCGTCGCATTTTTTTACGTCGTTTCTGTTCAGCTTTTTCCGGCGTATAGTTAAAGCGGCTATATGGTGGCGTACTCAATGTTAAGTATGGCCGTCGTTCCCGCGTATAATTTAGAAAATTTTACGTCGTTTGCATAAGCCGTCCGTGAATGGGGCTGGACGCCATTTACGTTCACGTCGAAACCAATGACGTCCTTGCGACGTCATTTGGAGCAATGCACCCTGAGAGTTTTTACGAACGGCGCATGCGCAGTTCGTTCGGCGTGGGACGCGCTTCATTTAAATGAAACACGCCCCCTACCCGCCGAATTTGAATTCCGCGCCATTACGCCGCGAGAGATACGCTGCCGTAACTTATGGCGCGGATTCGTTGAGGATTCAAACCAACTAAAAGTAAGTTACAGCGGCGTAGCGTATCTTGGATACGCTGCGCCCAGCGCAGATGTATGTGGATCTGCCCCAAGGCTTTTAGTAAAGAAGGAGGAGGCAAGTGGTTAATATGTTTAACAGGCTAACCCCTAAGGCCGATTTCACAACTTTATGGGCTAGATTCAAGTAGCCCGCCGTAAATTTGTGCGGGCGTAGCGTATGTTATTTACGCTACGCCGCCGCAACTTACACGGCAAGTGCAGTATTCACAAAGCACTTGCTCCGTAAGTTGCGGCGGCATAGCGTAAATGGGGCCGGCGTAAGCGCGCCTAATTCAAATGAGTATGAGGGGGGCGTGTTTTATGTAAATGTGTGGTCTGGATGGCCTTAGAGCAGGGGTGTGAAACTCAATTTCATCGTGGGCCGCATCAGCATTATGATTGCCCTCAAAAGGTCCGGTTGTATCTGTAAGATTAGATGTCCAGCGTATCCCCTCCCCTTACATTAGATGTCAAGAGCCACCCCACCATCAGAAGTTCAGTCCCCAACTCTCCCTTACATCATAGTGCACCCCCCTTTTCTTATGCTGCTGCTGGGAAGAAGCTGAATGCATTGCTTGAAAGCAGAAAGTAAGGGTCTGGAGGAGGACCAGAGGAGGGCCTGAGATCTCCTGCAGCTGCAGGAGAGGTGCGAGGGCCACATTAAATGGCCTGAAGGGCCGGATTTGGCCCGCGGGCCTTGTGTTTGACACCTGTGCCGTAGAGGGGTGCTGACCTGTGTAAATGTGCTATTTTCTGCACTGTCAGCTTTTGGAGTCGGTGAGTATTTTTTCAGTCACGAGTGGTGGTCTTCTTTTCCCTCTGGATAGTGAAGGTCACACTGGGACAAGCAAGATTCTAATCAGGGCTTTTCTTTTTCTCTCACTTTCTTTATACTTATGAACTTTCAACATTAATGGTGCGTACACACGATAGGTTAGTCTGATGAAAACGGTCTGATGGAACGTTTTCATCAGACCAAACCAATCGTGTGTGGGCCCCATCGGTTATTTATCCATAGGTAAAAAAAATAGGAACTTGTTTTAAAATTATCTGATAGATAAAAAACCTATAGAAAAAAACGATCGTCTGTAGGTACATCCATCGGTTAAAAATCCACGCATGCTCAGGATCAAGTTGACGCATGCTTGGAAGCATTGAACTTCATTTTTTTCAGCACGTCGTTGTGTTTTACGTCACCGCGTTCTGACACGATCGTTTTTTTTAACTGATGGTTTGTAGGCACTACTGATCATCAGTCAGCTTCATCGGATAACTGATGGAAAAATCCATCAGACCGTTTTCATCAGACTAACCTATCGTGTGTACAGGGCATAAGAGTAATGTTTTTTACCTTTTATGCATTAAGGCGCTGGATTTTGTTATATTGAATGCTTTTGAGGGATTTCTGTCTACCCTGTTGCAAGCTGCCTTCTTTTTAGCGCTGGCTTGTTATATATATATATACCTATATATTTTTTTGTGATAGAGTAATTGTCAGTCAAAGAATCACCTAACTGTAAACTGAAAAATTGCCTGCTAATATAGGGGTTTTACAGACTCTCAAATAGTTAAAGCATTTGTCACCCCAAAATTTTATATTCCTTATATGTGCCTGTTGTACCATGTATGAAAAAGTATCCTGTTCTCTTTGTAATGCTTCCTTTATGTGATATACCTGGTTTTCCTGCCAGTCTCCCTGCTTTCCTATTTCAAACTAACCACAGGCATAGAAGCACATCCTTCCCAGCATGGTCAGATCGCTAGCTATACTGGGAACTTAGCCTGCTCTCCTCGAATGGTTAGACTTGTCCTGACACGTTCCCCCATCACAGCCATTCACTGGGAAGCTCAGTGGGCTGCTGCTTCCACTACCCCTGCTCTTATGCAACTGAGAACAGAAGAAAGGTGATCACTTATAAATAAGAGAATAAAAGGTATTTTTATGGTTTTTTTTTATAGCTATACACAAATGTTTTGCCTCTCTATTTCAAACTGAACGGTTGTTTCATACGGTTATCATTTACAAACATTTTAAATCCTAAATGTTGAACCACAGCCTTTTTTGAATAGAATGAGAAAGGGTTAGAATCGTTGTCATGTTTTTGTTACCCTCACTTCCTATGCTGATTACCCAACAGAAAATTAGAAAATCACCACAGTTATCTGGGTGTCAGGGAGTCATTTCAGATGTATATGGGATGACAAATTCCAAAGAATGAGATATGGATCACTGGTGCCGGTGAGAATGTAAATGGGAAATATCCTTGTTTCGCTCATATTTTCAAGTAAAAAATAATCAATGTGTTATGTCAAACGTCCATTAATGACATGTTATTCACATCCAGGCAAAATTGCCTGGCATATCATACATGTTAAAGTACACGTAGGTGGAATAACAATTTACTTGGTTAACCGACCCGTCTTCTCATCCAAAGGATTTTGTTCACACTCACGTGAAAGGTGACACAACCACGTAAAGCAATATAAAAACTGACTTACTCTTCAAAAAAATTTACAGCACATCACTGCGTTTGATAAATTATCCTTACTCTGTGTCAAGAAAAATAAAATAAAACCAGTCATGAGAAACAAAATGAAAATCTTACCACATTTTAGGGTCTACCGTCTAATAGTCCTGCCTGCCCTTTTGAGAGCGCCTTAGCAGATTGCTGCTTTGGTACCATATGTAATACTTCTATTTTCAGTTCGCACTGTACAAAAGAAACTGATTCAAAGGGCTGAGGAATAACACAGAATGAATTGAGATGGAAAAGGCCCAAGATGTTCCCTGAGTACAAATGAGCATCTGTGCACGAAAAAAAAAGAAAATAACTGCAAAGATTTTTTTTTTGCTTTTATTTTCCAGGAAGTGTCATGATGAGAAAAATGATACAGATAAAGCTTGAGCAGAGATGCTGGTAAAGAATGTCCTGTCTGAACCGTTGTAGTGTTAGCCTGGGGACATTTTTAATTAGGATGAGATTGCAGTTCTTTTTTCAGGCAACTCCAGACGACATGCTGACTTTGAAAGCACAGGCCGTGCTGGTGCAGGTCCTCGCAAAGGTTGGGGGGGGATTGGGGGTTGCCAGTTTACTTGAAAAATTGCTAGAATATTCAAAAGCAGAAGCATAGCGCAGCTTGGCAATTACAAAACATAATGCTGGGGCAGAGGAACTGTGGTTGCAAATCACCCAAAAAAATTGAATACACAACACTCTTGTTAGATATTGTATAATTTAATTCTGGAACGGAAATGGTACACAAAGAATAGTTATACGAAAGACCACCTTAAAGACTGAGCCTGATGAATTACCCAATCTAAGCATAATTAGGTAAAACGCAAATAAATACACACTTAGAAATATGCGTGGGGGGGATAAGGAAACTATTCATCCACAAAACTGTTAAACATGAAAAAGGAAGCTAACAGCTGAGCTGAGTAAACATGATTTATTAACAAACATTTTGTACTAACGGTAATACAACATTGTTTAGTGAAAATTGGGATAATTAGGGTGGATTGGCAATTAAGAAGGACTAGTCTGCCTAAAAATGTTATATTAAAGCATATCAATGGTTAAAATGTAAAATTGTATATTAATTTCCCTGTTGTAGCCTACTCCTACTAATCTGAATGATTTTGAAAACTGTGTAAACTTACTTTATGAAGATCCCCACAAATTTACTTCCTTGAATTCTATGACATGTGTTTGTTACATAGCTCCCAACTGTCTCTAAATTTGAGGACCTGTCCCTCATTCGGAGTATCCCTCTCTTAGCCGACTCATGACCCATAGCTTGCATCTCTGGGACTCGGTCCGCTATTCAGGCAATTTAGTGTCCCCCTTTCTCCCGCTCCTTCCTCTCCTAAATAACCGCCTCTTTCCACCGGGGATAGACCAACCCCTGGCTTTTGCCTGATGGCTCGCCCACTGCTACTCACAGGTATGTCACTTCTTAGGATCCCGCACCTTTCCATCTTGGGCTTCTATTCACGAGACCCACGATGCACCCCCTACAGAATGGTTCCATTATCTACAACTTTGACACTGGATTTCAACTCTCCGCTTTAACTCTTCCTTCCCATTCCAGACAATGACCTTTGAACGTATCTGCCTTAACTCACCTGGGGGGACTCATCTCGCTCCCACCTGTACATCTCCAAATGGAAGCAAGACTTGGCAACCTCTATAGAATTAGAGGATTGGAGCAAGGTCTGGTCATCCATTTCCTTTTCAACTCTGATTTTATTTGAATTTAAATTACATAACAACAAAAGAAGCATAGGTACGATAAAGAACATACCACTAAATAATAATAATAATAATAATATAAGAAACATAAAACACATTACATAAAAAAACATATACCAACACACTGCAGGTGTCCCTACTAAAGGGAGATGAGAGGGGAGAAAGAGGGAAAAAATCTGAATATCTCTGTCTTATCTTCCATTGTCTAGTTAGATGAAATATATATTTTCCTATTCCCTATCACTCCCACAGTAATGTTAGATATATATGCAACACAGAACGTAAAAAAAAAAGAAAACAAAAAAAAAATGTTCAAAATGTTCTTTCAATACGGTCACCATGAAGGCTGCCTATAAGGTCCTTCTCTGGTATTGGGTTCCGGCTTGCATAGCTCACTCAAACCCTTCATACAATGATAGATGCTTCTGGGGATGTGGCCAACGTGGAGACGAGATACACATTTGGTGGTCCGGCCCATGATTGGCGGGATTCTGGTCTACGGTCTATGGCCTCGTTTCAACTATTTTTCATGTACCCTTCCACAAAGATGCCTGGCATGTACTACTCCACCACCCCCTCCTGGGCCTCTTCTCCTACCAACAAAATTTGGCTACCTACCTCTTCATTGCCACAAAACGCGCTATTGCTAGAGCTTGGTGGAAGCCCTTGGTTGATATTGCAGAGGTGAAGAGCATTTTGACCACCCTCATGCTACATGAGAAGATGACCAGTATACTACATTACTCCCATGCTAAGTTTATCAAAGTGTGGAATCCATGATGGTCTTATGCTCTCCCTGCCCTGCCCCAGCCAGCTTAGGTATTCATTCTAATATACCACCTAACCCACAGGCCCCATGCTCTTTCCTTGTCCAAGTCTACACCTCCTCCTTTTCCATTCTTGTCTTGTCTGTTTCTCCTTCTCCCTTCTGCCTAATTCTACATTTCCTTTTTCTCTTTCCTTCCTCTCACTTTTGCTCTCCCCACTTTCCCCCATCCCGTCCCTCCCTGTGACAGCCCTCCCTTCCTGTGACAGCCCTCCCTCCCTGTGACAGCCCTCCACACCCATTTTTGTTGTTGTTTTGTTTGTTTGTTCATTTTGATTTGTCTGTTAGTCTTACCATTTCTTGGACCTCCGAGGTCAGTTATTCATTCCCACTTCCAGCAAGGTCGCCGGATGCTTCTACTATTTGCCTTTACATTTTGAAAAAAATGTTGGTTTGTATTTACATGAAAATGTTTGTCTTGTTCCCTTGCGAGACCATTTTGTCTTTCTTTTCTTCAGGCCTGTATTTTGGCATTTGTCTTGCTCAATAAAAATTATTGTACCAGAATAAGGCGTAGCTAGATTAGTTTTGAATCCAATCAGCAGTGAGTTAAAAAAAACACTTTGTTGCAAGTGTTTGGATGAGTGAACTGAATAAGTATACTGTATAACTTCACTAAGCAAAGCGAACATTAAAGTGATACTAAAGCTTAATTTTTTTAAATTAAATAATAAACACGTTTTACTTATTGCACAGAGCAGTCCCGATCCTCCTCTTCTCGGGTGCCCTGCCGGCACTTCTGGCTCCATCTCTTCAAAGAGTCCCCCTATAGAAAGCCTCTTTCTCAGCCCCAGCTCCCTTATCACAGAATTTGATCGACAGCAGTAGGAGCCAAAGACTGCTGCTGCTATCAATCCGCCCACTGGGAAGGGAGAGAGCAGAGAGAATTGCTGCTTTAATGCACATCGCTGGAAATGTATAGAATGCATTAAGGTAAACAAAAACTCCAGCCTTTACAACTACATTCATTTTGTTTTGTGAAGAGTCTGTATTCCTTTAGTAAATCAACACCAATATATCTCAATCCCCCATTGCAATACAAAATATGAGGCAGGGGAAGTGGGATGACAGGAAGATCTTGTCCCAATCAGATGTAAGCACCCAGTTTATGATTAAGGTGGTTTAAAGGCAGAAGGTTTTTTATCCTAATGCAAAACCTTCTGTGTTCAGCAGCCCCCCTCAGCCCCCTAATACTTACATGATCCCCATCTCTATCCAGCAATGTTGCACGAATGCCTTGGCCGTCTGGAATTCTCCCTACTGATTGGCTGCTGAGACACAGCAGCGGAGCCATTGGCCCCTGTTGCTGTCATGTTAGCCAATTAGGAGAGAGAGGGGCAGGGCGGGGCCACGGCTCCGTGTCTGAATGGACACACAGAGCTGGGGCTCAGCTCCGGTGCCCCTATAGCAAGCTGCTTGCTGTGGGGGCACTTGACAGGAGGGAGTGGCCAGGAGCGCTGACGAGAGACCCAAGAAAAGTGGGATCTGGGCTACTCTACGCTAAAACACTGCACAGAGCAGGTAAGTATAACATATTTGTTACTTTTTATGAAAAAAAAGGAGACTTGAATATCACTTTAAGCTTAGTGTTTATCCTGTCTAAGATATTAGTATGGAAATTGTATCCTTTAGGTTTAATGCATATGTAGTATGCCGGCACTGTACTACAAATTACAAATAGGTCCTTTCCTGATGTCACTGTCTTGAGAAAATGCAAAGTGTTCTCTTAATGGTGCCCATACCAAGTGTGCAACTTCCTATATTCACTATCAGCAAGGCTTGGAACCTGACTGCTAGCGGTTATCACTGTATAATAGCAGTGCCTACTACAGTGATTTCCAGCTTACACAGTTGGTCAGATTTGGTACATGCATGTTTACATTGGTTAAAGCTGAATCACTATAACTATGCAAAATATGCATACCTGTATTTCAGCTTTAAACAGCTCTTATGTATTAAAAAAAACTGTGAAATACGATTTGATATTGATCTCAATAGACAGACTGTCAATTTTCCCATTATCTAGAGGTGAGTGCAGGGAGTGCAGCAGCAGCAGGGAGTACAGCGTTGATGATTAATGGCTACTTACATGAATATTGTTACAGAATAAAGATGATGTGCAAAATGTGATCTTCTATTTGTATGTAAGCCCCAATTGACATTTTAGTTTCTTAAAGTGGAGGTTCACCCAAAAACTACATTTTTAACATTAGATTGATGCTCATTTTGTCAAGGGGAATCGGGTGTTTTTTTTTTAAATAGAAGCAGTACTTACCGTTTTAGAGATAGATCTTCTCCGCCGCTTCCGGGTATGGGCTGCGTTACTGGGCGTTCCTATTTGATTGACAGGCTTCCGACAGGCTTCCGACGGTCGCATACATCACGTCACGATTTTCCGAAAGTAGCCGAACGTCGGTGCACAGGCGCCGTATAGAGCCGCACCGACGGTTGGCTTCTTTCGGCTACTCGTGACGCGATGTATGCAACCGTCGGAAGCCTGTCGGAAGCCTGTCAATCAAATAGGAACGCCCCCTCCCGAAGACCATACCCGGAAGCGGCGGAGAAGATCTATCTCTAAAATGGTAAGTACTGCTTCGATTAAAAAAAAACACCCGATTCCCCTTGACAAAATGAGCATTAATCTAATGTTAAAAATTGTGTTTCGGGTGAACTCCCGCTTTAAGAATGTGGTTTCATAAACAAATAAAACGTTTGCTTAATAGAATACAAAATGTATTGAAAATAAGATGTAAAGTTTCATCCTTTGTTACATCTCTGCACTGTTAAACTATTCATATTCTTAACAATGGCTGCAAGGCATTTCCTAGTTTGAGTTTCTTGGTGATGACAACAGTGGACCATGTCTATGTGATGTGTGTTGAAACAGCTATTTGTAATCTCTTGTAATAAAAGTTCATGTAATAGAAGAGAATGTAGTAGAACAATTGGAAGACAGTGACAAATCACCCTATAACTAAAAGGGCAAGAAAAGGGGCAATTATGGCAGGAATACCAGGTATTATTTTACTGAAAATACTCAGATTTATAAGCATTAAAGTTGACTTTTGAAATTACGTTAACATGTTAAAGTCTTAATGAGATTGTGGTGGTTTGGTTTAATTAACACTTAACGCAATCCTCTACCTTATTAAATACACCTAACAAACTTTCACTGAAGGATGTAGCAGCTCAGAATGTTGGGGAATTAATCTTAAATATCAGCCTAACCTTTTTCTATTATGGTTTAAAAAGAGGGAAAGGTTGTTACTGCTATTTGTGTCCACTTTAGTGAGAATCTCCCTTACTTCTTTTGCTAGGGACCGTAACTTCTTAAAGTGTCTGTAAAAATCAAATATATGCAAACATTAGGTGGTGCTACACATCATATCCTCTTACAAAATATTTTTAAAGTAAAAAAAAGTGGCCAAATATAAAAAACAGCTCAAAGTAACATTAATAGTCCCCAAAAAAAAACATATGTATGTGCTAAAAGTCACAAATAGTGTCTTTATATCTTCAATGATAAGTATCAATTATCATGCAGTGCCCATGACAACTATTCCCACAGTGCAGACTGAATGAACTTACCAATTATCAATGCCTCACGTCAAAGATGATTGCCATATAAGGCTTTACATGATAAAATTTAACTCCCAGCTTTCCCAGGATCCTGCTACTTTAGGCATTCACATTTCTTATAGACTCTCCATCCAACACTCTCCCATACAAATGAAAGTCTAACAAAAGTGCCACAACATAACAACAAATAATTTATTTAAAAATCATTAAAACCAATAAGAAAAGTTATATAAAACAGTGCCTTCTATCAAACACTCATTCATCAGTATGCCCGCTTCCCATATCTCAGCCAGAATTCCAGCGTCTCCCCACCTTTTGGCTTCACTAACCAAGGACACGGTCACTTCTGGGTTATCGTGGCTTGTGTCACATTAGATCCAGCATGCCTTAGCCCTGACATGTTTCGTCTGTGTGGACTTCCAGCATTACTAGCATTACTTACAGCATTACTAGCATCATACAAAAAAATCTGGCAGATGTTCTTACCCTTCCCGTGCTTCAAAAAATCATGCTAAAGGCATTTCTCCCAACCAGCAATGAAAACAAATACTACTTTGTGGAAAAACCAGCAACAGTCTGTTAGAGATTCCAATTCCAATTACCAAAAAAAGACAACGGATTTGCAAAGCGCTTGGGAGGAGGGAATCGTAAGAGCGAGTGACCAATGGCCAATAGGTGTTTTAAAATTCAAAAGTTTTATATTCATTAAAATGAGTAAAGAAATAAATAAATAGGCAGTCCATGCATAGCAAAAATAGTGCTATTATGCTGGAATCTAGAGGCAGACACTTAGGCCTTGTATACACGGTCGTTCCAAACCGATGAGAATGGTCCGACGGACCGTTTTCATCGCTTCACCGCTGAAGTGGCCTCATGTGTGTACACACCATCGTTCCAAAAACCAATCGGGTCAGAACGCGGTGACATCAAACACACGATGTGCTGAATAAAACAACGTTTAATGCTTCCAAGCATGTGTCGACTTGATTCTGAGCATGCGCGGGTTTTGAACCGATGCTTTTCTGTACTAACCATCGGTTTGGACCGATCGGGCAGTTTTGAAGCATGTTTTAAAATTTTGGACCGAAAACAGACCGTCGGTTTGGACAGATGAAACTGAACCTCGGTCCATTCTCATCGGTTTTGTCCGACCGTGTGTACGGGGCCTTAGAGGAAGAGGCAGCCAGCTGTCAGTGTAAGAAACAGCTCTGTGGGTAGTTCTAGAAGAAAAAAGCAATGCCAAATGCAGTAGACTAGGCCTGATGAAGGAGCATGCATGCTCCAAACGCACACAGTTGCCACGCCTTCTGCCTTCCTTCCAGTGACGTCTTGGTTGCCTGCTCGTCCATCGATCTCTGAGCTCTGGAGCCCACTGGCACGGACGTGGATAGATGACAGCTTGCATTGCGACCATCCATTTGAATGGGACCAATGCAGTAGGGCTTACATATCTATATGTCTACTACTTTTTGTATCCTGTGAGTGTATTACTTCTATTAAAACTGGTGTATTTTCTACTGCACTTGGCGCTGCTCTTTTGCTCTACAGTTCCAATTACCCACTCTATCCTGAACAAAAAAAAAAATTGTGAAAATAAAAATCTAGCATCCCATTGGATCTAGGTAACCTGTGTAGAAGGTTAATTAACCTCCCTGGCGGTATCCCCGAGCGTGACTCGGGGTTGGTTTTCAATGCTAAGATTGGTATCCCCGAGTCACGCTCGGGGTGGACGTGCAGCGGCGCGGCTTACCTTTCGCTGGATCCACAGGCAAGTTACTCACCTTGTCCCTGGATCCAGCGATGCCACCCCGCTGTGTGAGCGAGCGGGTCCTCCTCGCTCGATTCACAGTGTCCCCGTGTGCCGCCGATCTCCGTTCCCTGCGACGTTACGACGCACGGGGGCGGAGAACGGCGCCAAATTCAAAAAAGTAAACAAACACTTTACATACAGTATACTGTAATCTTATAGATTACAGTACTGTATGTAAAAAATACACACCCCCCTTGTCCCTAGTGGTCTGCCCAGTGCCCTGCATGTACTTTTATATAATAAAAAATGTTCTTTCTGCCTAAAAACTGTAGATTGTCCAAAAGTGTCCCTTTATGTCAAAAATGGTTTTAGATCAGCTAGAAAACAGCGATAATAAATTATAATCACTTGCAGAAATGTGCGATAGCGATTTGCGGGGAAATTCGTCATAAAAAAAAAATAATGACAGCGACAATTCTGCAACTGCAAATTTCAGTGATTTTGAGTTGATTACATTATTGAATAATTTTTATTATAATTATATTATTATTTGTTATAATTATTTATAATTATTTATTATATTATAATTTATAATTTTGTTTTAAAAAAAAATCATACCCGGGATGCCTACAAGACTCTTGCTTGGTCAGATTTGAGTTATTTCTAAAAATTACAGACCTACAGTATAAAACGCCAAATTTCCTTGCAAAATAATTGTACCGCTTTTGGTACATAATTCCAGACAGAATCATACCGCCGGGGAGGTTAATAAAGCTTATACAAAGTAAACTGCAACACTGAGAATGTAAAAATATTATTTTACTAGACAAAATGACTTGAATAATGTGTATGACAGAAAAAACTACTTAGCAAACATTTAACATCAACTGCCTGAAAATTGATTTTATCCTAGTCCTAATCACACAAGAGGGTCAAGTGTACTTTGTAAGCACTTTAAAGTGAACCTCCAAGTTAAATCTCCAAACAAATAAACATGGTAATATCTTCATAATCTGTTCCATCAGCTGTTTCAAGCGCACTCTTTCTTTCCCTAAAACATCATTGCTAAGCAGATTGATGTGCAAATTCAGACTTTTTCAGTTAAGTGCTTGATCTTCTGCAGGACCCTTCACATGACACTTGCAGACAAGCTGTCACACAAAAAGTAGAGAGATGTCTTTGGTGTGGCCCATAATTGAACGCCTGACTCTATCCTCTCTTAAAACCTGGTTCACACTGGTGTGGCTTTTAAATCATGCTATTTCAAAGCCGCAGATCAATGCGATTTGGACCACCAATTTTCATTGTGGCTTGCGACTTTGTTTACCAGAAGTCTATGCAAGTTGCAAAAAGTAGTGCAGGAACCTTTTTCAAAGGGGCTGCGACATGAGTTGTGGCAATTTGAACAGTTCCATTGCAGACAATGGGGTATGACTTGTCATGCGATTTGGAAAGTTCAAATCGCATGACAAATTGCACCGGTGTGAACGGGACATACTGTATAAAAGGAGATAGAAAGCACCCAATGAGGGAATACCCAGGTCTTTGGGGATAATATTTAGGCAGACTTTTTATTCACTACTTATACATTAGGAAGTTGTATATATGTGTAATTACGGTAGTTCATATTTGGCAGCAGTTTCTGCAAACGTTGTCAAAGGAAGATTGCTTTAACATTTGTATTTTAGGCGCTTGAAACTTTATTCCCTGAAATCAGCACCCTGAACAGCTCCAACAGATCTGATGGTCTGCTTCATAAGCAGCAGTAGCATCATTTTAATTCCTTAATGCAAATATAATAGTCCATTCAGTTATAAAATATATTTATTGCAATATATTTACAATTACAGTTTTGGAAATATGCTTAAATTGTCTTTTTGTCTCTCTATGTCTCTTTATTTAGAAGCCTAATGTAACACTGAAAGATGCATAATGAACCACTGAAATTGTTGGTTGTCATGTCTCATAATGACATGAAAAGCAAAATTATTATTAGCAAAGTGAAAATGCATGTTGATTTCAAAACGCTGTAATAAAATGTCAACTGATTATAAAATCAGATATTAATTGAATCTAGATCTTGAAATATATCCACATGAAAAGGAGCAGAGTAAAAATTTAGTATCTTTCTGTTTTAAAGTTAACTTCTCTTGAGAGAAATATGAATGTCATGGCTGGACTTGATTTGGCATAGTAAAGCCTATCAGAAAATGACTAATAATGCCACTTCAAAGTATACACCTCAACCTTTTTTTTTTTTTTCCCTAATAGATCACAGAAAAATCAATGTCTAAGTTCACAGTGTTATAAATGATGGTAAGGTATGTGGAAATAGCAACCAAATGGAGAACTGATTTTCTAAGTGCTACAAACTGAATTCTCAAGATTTTTTTTTAGAAACTATTGTTTCTTTTTATTTTTTTAAATGATTAGTCTTATTCTTCTTCATTGTTTTCTTCTTATTATTATTATTTTATTGTTCCTGCCATTTATATTATTTGCTTTTTTTTTTAATACATCAATTAAATAATTATTTATTTCATAAGAACATATATTCAAAGCATTATATTAATCAGATTTTTTTTAAATTAAATTTAAGAAAATCATATGAATAAATGAAAGAACTAATTTATTTACATTTTTTTAATTTGTTCATTTCTTTGATAAAAACAAATTCAGAGAATCCTATTTAATATGCTGTAAGAAATACAAATACATTTTTTGCCATAATACATACGCATTTCATGCTCATCAATCTTATTCTTCCAAGTACCTTTAAATAATTATTCCTCCTCCTACTCTCTAACCTACCCATATGATGAAGGTGAATGTGATCCACAATCAGAATATGCATGAGATAATTATGTGTCTCACAGGTTTTGTGACTTCAATCTTAACTCTAAGCGTATGATGTTTTGAAAGCTGTATGATTACATTTTAAATTCACAGAAAATGACCACAAAATAGGCTTTTATTGTACCAATGTTTCCATGTAAATGCACATTCTGTTACTGGATGCTTGTTGTTGACTTTTGGACTTTATTATTTGCAAGTGACCCTGTAATTTGCCTTTGCCCTGTCCTTATAAAAAGGTATTATGTACATAAAAAGGTCATGATCATTAATATGTACAATACTGCACAAATTACGTTTGATTTTGTATATCATTTATTTATTTATTTTATTTAGAGAAAGAATGGAACTAATTTCAATCTTCTTTTTCTGTTTTGGACAGAGTGGGGAAGGGTTGGATAATATGGGGGGGTTATTTACTAAAGGCCAAATCCACTTTGCACTACTAGTGCAAAGTGCACTTGAAATTGCACTTAAAATGCACTTGGAAGTGCAGTCGCTGTAGATCCGAGGGGGACATGCAAGGAAAATAAAAAACAGCATTTTAGCTTGCACATGATTGGATCATAAAATCAGCAGAGCTTCCCCTCATTTCAGATCTACCCCTCCAATTTACAGCGACTGCACTTCCAAGTGCACTTTCAGTGCAATTTCAAGTGCACTTTGCTCATGTAGTGCTAAGTAGATTTGCCTTTCATAAATAACCCCCTCTGTCATGCATACATTGCTGTATGTCACCCTATTTTTAACTTCTGTCTGATGCATGTGACAATGTCATCACTTAACAAATCTTGGCAAAGCAATCAAACTTATTTCCATTCTTCCCAGAATATATTGCATGTTTAACTCACATTCTTGTTTTGTAAAACCCCTAATTGTCACTAGTCCTTGTGGCTATTTGCATGCACAGAGATTGTCTTGCGCACCAAATACCATGCAAATCATTTAATACCATCTTTCATCGTCTTCTTTCTATGTGTATGTTGATACGCACGGTTAAACAGTACACCTGCCACCTAAAAATGGACACAGATATTCTTACAGAGTTATTTTAACATTACTCTGGAGTGATGAATATGGAGCAGAGTTAGTGCTCTTCCTTATAGCAATGCATTTGTTTTAATTTTTTATTCACTTGGAAAAGTAAAAAAAAAATTGATAGGTTGCCATAGAAAACACCACCACTTTCATTCCAAGATCTGTTTCTCAGGTTTTCATATATTATCCCCTGTATGGGTACCATTTTGTTCAAACCACACATTATAACGTTTTTCTCACCAAACTTTTACTAACACGAAATCAGCAAAAGCAGCCCAAAGGGTGGCGCAATCTGAATGGAACTTCCCCTTTATAGTGCCGTAGTACGTATTGTATGTCACCGCGCTTTGCTCAAGCATTTTTTTTTTTCACGATCGTGTGTATGCAAGGCAGGCTTGACAAGAATCACGTCGAGAAAAACGTTGTTTTTTCTAGGACATTAAGTTCCAAGACCATTGACATAGGCTTAGGCCTCTACCTCAAACAATGACTTCACTTTGAGTGAGTGATAAGGGCATGCTGAACAAAATTCTGTTGCTGCATTTGCAGTCCTGTTGTATACAGTATTATAAATTCCACCAGGTGAACTTCCTGCTTTCTGACTCCAATCTGTTTTCCAACTGGATTTTGCATAGGCCAAGAAGGTAGGATTGACAGGAATGGAGCATTTAGGAACTTTGGGCCAGATCCACAAAGCAGATGCGCCGACTTAACTCGAGATACGCGGCGTAATTAAAATTTACACAGCGCGTATCTTTGCGCCTGATCCTCAAAACGAGATACGCCTTAAAATCAGGTTTTTCCGTCCTACCTAAAAAAATTACACCAGCGCTTTTCCGTGCGCAAATTACGCTAGACATGCCGCTGTTTTGATAGGCAAAGATGCAAATGAGGGAGATAGGGCGATCCACAAAATTAAGTGTGTGCGCCGTAGATTACGCCCTGTGCGCTTCTGTTAGTTTCAATGTGTAAATTTACACTTTATAAAAGGTGCCCTAATTGTACACATGCCGTGTAAAGGTCAGCTAAAGCAACACCATTAAGGAAGAGCTGAGCACACACACTTGCTGGACTACAATCTGTATGCCAACATGCCAGGGGCATCCATGCGCATAGCTAGACTAGTGACTTCAGTGACCGAGGGTACCCCCCCTTTTGAGGGAACAGCAGTCAGGAGACGCCTCGCAGAATGCATATTTGCACAGTAAACACACACATTAATTATGTCACAATGAGAATGCATGAATGCACACCACTGTGGTCCCTAGCACAGACATATCACATGCACATCTAATTGGATTAGATCCAAGTACCCCCCACCCCCATTGGTACTTGGGAGCAGTAACGCCACGCCACGGCTCCAATTCTGTTACTGTGCATTCATACACCATTCAGGGACCTGGGATCACTTCTCCCTGGTCCTGGGGATCCCTTCTCCACCAAAACTGAGGGTGACACCCTTATTTAATCAGGAATGCCACCCCCCCCCACATTCACACATCATTCACACACATAAACCAAATCATAAGTACAGTATACCAAACAAAATCATAAAAATCAAAAGTACCCCTGCAAATTAATTGCGGTGGCGATTGCTCCGTCTGGGCTGCCCACGGGCACGGGCACGGCCAACCGGAGGATCTTCATGGGGGGGGTGTTAGCAGGGGAAGGAGTATCTTCGTGGGGGGGGGGGTGTTAGCAGGGGAGGGAGTATCTTCATGGGGGGGGTGTGAGCACAGGAAGGAGGAGCCTCCCCTGGTGTCTGTCCTCCTGCTGGCCTGCCCTCCAAGGCCACTGCTATCCTTGTCAGACAGTTTGTGAGGGCAGCCGCATTGGCCTGGCCAGCCCGGGTATTGTCCTGGACAGCCCGGGTATTGTCCTGCACAGCCTGGGTCAGGGCAGTCACCTCCTGGGCCACGCCTGTTGTGGCGGTCTGCAGCTCACACAAACATGTGATGAGCGCCAATGAGTTTGTGGCCACATCATCGAGTGACTCCTTCATTACACCCAGGCTGTGCTCCATCTGGGTCAGAGTCTCTTTTATCTGACCCAGATGGCGGGTCTGCCGGGCATTGTCCTTCTGCAGACTGGCCACCCCCCTGGTCTCCTGGGTCGCCATCCTGCCTGCCCCTGAGGCTTGTGGCTTGGGAGGAGGGGGGAGAGTGACCCTTGTGGGTTGCGGCCTGTTGGGGGAGGAGTGGGAGGAGCTACCCCTGATGGTGGCCTGACTGCTGCCAGCCTCTGGGGTAGGCTCTGGGGTAGCCTCAGGGGTAGCCTCAAGGGTAGCCTCAAGGGTATCCTCAAAGGTAATCATATCCGAGGCCAAAAGGACTTCTCTGCCAATTTGAAGATCTTCTTCCTCCACCCCCTCATCCTCCTCCCCCTCATCCTCCTCCCCCTCATCCTCCTCATGAGGGGAGGTTTGTCCACTCCCCTCCCCTGGGGAATCCTGCCCTTCTTGGGACTCATCAGCAGCCTCTTGTATTTGGGGTGGTGCAGCAGCCTGGCCTGATGGCCCAGCAACCTCCTGGTCATCTGTGGAGGACACAAAACAATCACAGGTTTGAGGATCCA
Source organism: Rana temporaria (assembly GCF_905171775.1). Lineage (NCBI taxonomy): Eukaryota > Metazoa > Chordata > Amphibia > Anura > Ranidae > Rana > Rana temporaria. Next base: position 211,953,906 of record NC_053490.1, on the reverse strand, counting down.
CACACTTCCCCCACCCACACATGCTAATCACCAGATAGAAAAACCAAAAACGTACCTGGCCTCACAGGAACACCTGTCTGATATCCACGCAGGCCCACCACCTGTTCTGGCTGGAAACACCGGGCCACTGCCCATTCGTCCTCACTCAGACGGATGGGGCAGGGTCCCCCTCCTCCAGTGCCCGTGGTATGTGCATTGATCTTTGCCACCTTATTACGGACCACGCTCTTTAGATCGTTGATCTTTTTTTGGATGCCAGCGGGGGTCCTCGTCTCCCCCCCCCGCTGCATTGATCTGATCCGTTATCGTTTTTAGAATCGCCTTCCTTTGGGCCGGGGAGGTGTTCCGGCTATCAGGGCCATGCAAATATCGCCCATATAGGACGATGGCCCGAGCAAGAATTTGCTTCTCAACCTGATTAAAATTGAGCTTCCTGCGCTTGGGTGCCATCACAGACACCACTCAGCAACAAGAATAAACTCACAGGACAAACAAACAAAAATAATCACACAACAAACAAACAAAAAAACTCACAGAAGAAACACACAAAAAGCAAAACACACAAGCAGACAGCTACTACAAATTCAAAAACAAACACGCAAAAAACAAACACAAAATACAATCAGCAAAAAACAAACACAAAATACAATCAGAAAAAAAAAAAACACTCAGAAAAAAACAAACAGAAAATACACTTAGCAGAAACAAACACCAACTACAATCTAATACTCCTCCAAAACTTCTCTATCACACACAACTCACCAACAAACACCGACAAACGTTCAGAGCAGAAGCAACTTGCTCTAGGAAGGGTAACACAGGGAAATACTTTTGCAAAGGAAGTGTGTTTGTCTGGGGCTATTTATACACAGGGCGATCCTCAAACTAAGTACGCTTGGCCTTTTTCCTATCTCACTGATTGCGCCAAGCCAAGTTCTGCACATGCCCAGTGAGAAGCAGATTCGTGCGCAAATTCGCAGTACGGCCGGCCCTTCATTTGCATGGGGTCACGGCTCATTACAATGAAGCAAGCCCACTTCCTTCCCACTTGCAATATCCCCGCCTTACGCCTCGGGATTTAAGTTATGCTTGCGCAATTTTGTGCGCAAATGCGCTGTGGATACGGCACTTACGACACCAAATTAGGGCGCCGTAACTTAAATGACATAAGTTTTGAGTAACTTAATTTGCGGCGCTGGCTGTGGATCTGGCCCTTTAGGTCCCAACCATATATATATGCATGTGCATTATCACACATTTTTATGCATGTTTCTTTTGTTTCTTTATATGGTCTTACACAAGCCATTGGTGTGTTTGTTTAAATTCATGTTTGAGTGCATTTTCCCCCAAAAAAGGTATTTTCACCAAGTTACAGAATTACATAAAAAGTCTTGTAACCAGGGCTGGACTGGGACACAAATTTGGCCCTGGACTTCATCCAGACTGGCCCACTTTGACAGGTCTCTCCCACAGAGGAAAAGTCAGCAGCTACAAAGATGCAAAAAAAAAAAAAGACACTCACATGTCCTCACTAGCTGGTTTCTTAACCAGGCTTCAGCCGCCCCCGCCAGCATACTAAGTATGGGCAGCCGACTGTGACTGTTTGAGGCTTCACAGCCGGCTGCCCACTGCACATACGCTGCTCCATCTGATTGGTCCTGAAGCTTTCTGGGGCCTGTGACCGGAAAACCGGCCATGTGTATGCTCCATCGCAGTTTTCCCGACAGGAAAACTGCCAGGGGAAAGAAGAGAACCAGCTCTCTTTTTTCCCACCGGGATTCCTGCTGGTTTTTAACCCAGCAGTTTTCCTATGGGAAACACTGCCATGAAGCATACACACAGCCGGAATTCCCGACCAAAGCTCTCATGGCAGTTTTCCCAATGGTAAACCCGGTCGTGTGTTGGGGGAAAAAGTTACTGAGCAGGTTCTCGGTTGTCCCCCTCGGGATTTACCGCCAGGAATCCCATATGTGTGTACGAGGCTTAACGATTCCAAAGGCATCTGTTTTGTTCTGCAGAAGAAACTCGTAAAGTTTAGGAGATGTGTAAAAATTGTCGGCAGTCACACAATAGCCCTGATTTAGCAATGGCTCAATCAGTGAAAGAATGGAAGATGTTGCCATTCCATAGTTGCTGTATTTTGGGTATAATATTGTTCCTTTCCCAGTGTATAGGACAGAATTTCAAATGTAGCCAGTTGACGATTTGCATAGAATGAAGAATTTTACACCAAATCGTCCTCTCTTTGACGGCATATATTGTATCCAGCTGAGCCTTCCCTGGTAGGCCATTAGACTTTCATCTATGCTAATATCTCTATCTGGCACAAAGCTCTGTTGGAAATTCTTCAGAATCATTTGATGCACTTCCCAAATTTTCTTGAGTTTTGGTGCTGGATGAGTAGTTTCATCAAACACTTTGTTGTTTTCAAAGTGCAAATATTTTATTATCAGGGAACATTTGTACTCTGACATGAATAATGGGGGGAACTAATGCGCAAAACCACACTAACTAGAGCAATGAAAACTAAAAATAATTTTAAAATTTTAAAACTAAGCAGCAGCCACAACTAAATAGTGCTCACACACTGGTATGATATTAATAAAAGGGAGGGTAATGGCGCTTGCTAATAAACAAAGAGCAGAGTAATAATAAATATATAATATAATGTAAGTTCAAATCAAAGTCCACAACTAGATCCGACAATTCCTAAGAGCCAAAAAATATGTTTCACTCCTAATCAATGAATGCCCACCAACCATCAACGGGATGATGAGGGGGGTGAAACAAGTGATTTTTTGTGAAAACGTGATTAGATTAGTAGTAAGAATAATGCCACCAAACTGGTAATGCAAAATCGCACTCTAATTAATATTAGAAAATGCACATAAAAATAATGGTGATACAAACAATAAATAATAAAAACTGTGTGTGGAACCACAAGTATCAACCATGATCCACTAACAAAGTCAATAATTTAAAGTGAAAAAAATGAATGCAAGTGGCAAAACATGCATAAAAATAATGAAGATATAATGTAAGTCTATGTGCACACTCAACACTCCAAAACTATGTGCAAAAGGAATTTTAAATCAAGTGTTCAAAATAAATCACGACAGAGTGCTTCAATCAACCTTAAATTCCAAGGTGCATAAGTGCAGGAATGCTTGAATCCACAAAAGTTCCCACGGTGCAAACGTACAGAAAAGGTGCTCCGTTTCCCCAAGCCTCTCACCTCAAAAAGGCTATAATAAGCCTATAAGGATCTCAAATACTGCTGGCTTACTAGCACAGCAGATTCCGCTGATGATCGATGTCTCCCGGCCAGCCTGTTACCCCACGTCACTTCAGTCCCCCAGGTATAAGATTCCCAGGTCACGGCAGTAAAGCTCACAGGGTGGATGGCTGTTGTCAGTGTGTTTCCGTTCTCTATGTCTCCGGCTATGCGCCGTCAGTGTCCATGGATGTGACAGAGCACTGACACCAAGAGCAACAAGCTACTACACATCGGAAGTTTTCAAGAAGTAGAAAGTGGGAACCAGTGACCAAAGATGACATTTGGAAATTTCTGGGCCTAATTATACTTCAGGGCGTAGTGGGGAAACCCCTGCAGAAGTGGTATTGGACAACTAACAAATTACTTGCCACTCCATTCTTTGGCATGGTCATGTCGGAGTACATAAAAATAATGGTGATACAAACAATAAATAATAAAAACTGTGTGTGGAACCACAAGTATCAACCATGATCCACTAACAAAGTCAATAATATAAAGTGAAAAAAATGAATGCAAATGCTTGTTGCTCTTTCAATCAAGATTTGAATTGAGGGGAAGCTCTGCTTATTTTATTATGCAATCATGTGCAAGCTAAAATGCTCTATTTTATTTTCCTTGCATGTCCCCCCTCGGATCTACTACTTTTCAGCACTGGTGACCCTGGTTCTACTCCTGGTCTGGACCCTACCTGCATGGAATTTTCATGTTCTCCCAGTCCTAGCATAGGTTTCCTCTTGGTACTCTTGTTTCCTCCAAAATATTAAGGACAAGCTGGTAGATTAAAGGGTCACTAAAGGAAACATTTTTTTTAGCTAAATAGCTTCCTTTACCTTACTGCAGTCCTGGTTTCATGTCCTCATTGTTCGTTTTTGCTTTGATGTTGCTGTAATTCCTCTCTGTTTTGGACACTTCCTGGTTGTCTGTTTCCTGATGACCACAGTACTGGGAGAATTCTCACTGTGGTCACTAATCAAGGAGGTGTGATTACTGTGTGTAAAACGAAACTGGATTGGTGCTGAGGGGTTTTAGACAAAGCATCGCTGCCCTCTATTGGTTTTCTGGCTCTGTACATCAGAGAACCAGGAAACAACAGCAAAAACGAAACTAAACTGTAGGTACATTATATGATTGTTTTTTATCTATTTTTAATCATTTTTAAAAGGAATCAGTTAACTATTATGTCTCTATACCCTGTAAACAGTCATTTCAGCAAAAAAAAAATTTCCTTTAGTGACCCTTTATTTGGTTCCTGTCTAAATGTCTCTGTATATGTATACATGTGAGATAGGGACCTTTGGTTGTAAGCTTCTTACTGTATATTATGTAAAACACTGGTACTGTGTAAATACTTTTAATAAACCTTTAATTCCAACAAAAAAATCTTCAAATGGTCTGACCTTTTGATAAAAAGTTTGTTTATATATGCATCTTTCACATGCTCTATATGGTATTAAGATATGTAGTAATTTCTTATGTAGTCCATTTCTTCCAGCAAAAAAAGTGCTGATCATTTAATTTGCTGACAGATCAGTGAAAAAGGTAGATGGCGCACATGGTAATGCCGTGAACTCTAAAATGATCCATACTGCACCTGTTCTCCCAGGGGAAGTAGTTATCCATGCAGAATCCACATCTCCCATTAAATAACCCCCCGCAGTGTCTTTATACATATACAGAGGTATAAATTCTATGCCTTTTGTGTCTCTTCAGGATGTAGAATATATAATGTATATTTCAAACATATAGATCTAAGCGTGTCTCTTGATAGACACACACACAAAAAAAAGATAAATCCTTAGTGTGCAGAAATGTCATTGCTAGAACATTTTATCATGCAGTAACTTATCAGTGTGAGTGTGTTGAGTACTTTTTTTCTGTCTAGCTTCTATACAATAAATGAAGTGTTGTTCTTCTCCACATGAAGAGGCATTAGAGGATAAGATGCTGATAGGTCGTACCTGACAGTCTGGTAGCAGCTTCTTAGTTCAGCATAGGGAGAGAGGGAGGGACTGGGAGCTTCAATGCAAGCACAGAAAGACTGAGCACAGCTAACAGCAAGACAGGAGCATCATCACTGTGTGCTGCATCTCAAAGCACAAGAAAGTGCAAGCAAGGTAACACTGGGTCCCTGAGCACTGTTCAGCAGGGAGCAAGAAAGTGCTCATACCCTGTGAGAGGGACTGGTGGCATGTGAGGAGGACTGTGGCCAGCACAGCTATGGACAGCTTTGACTTTGCTCTTCTGCAAGAATGGGACTTGGATGACCTCTGGTGAGTGCCTGCTATGTCAGATCTGCATACTTCTTGTGTTATACAATACAAAAGCTTTGTGAGTGGCTCCTTTTCTGTGTTCCGCTGCTGGGAGCCTTACTATTCTTTGGCAGAACAGGAATTAGCAGCCCTAGGGGCAGGCAGATATACTTCTAGAACTGCCTGTATAGAAGCGTGCAGTGCAAAGAATGGCAGCAGTTCCTGATGTCAGCCAGCAGAGGACGCTGTGTATATGAAAGCTGGTTTATTAGGTCATCATTGCCAATATTATTACTAGGATAGCTCTTAGACATCCTCATTATCCTAAAAGATTTGTTTAGCTGACAACAGCTTGGTGGATTGTAGGGAAGATTTAGGATTGGATAGGCTGTGTGTATTTTTTGGGATCGTTCACACAGGCATATGCGCATTTTCTGCACAGAACGCAGCAGGTTCTTGCTGGCAGAGTTAGCAGAAGATCCTGCATAAAATATGCACCTAAAGTACATGTTTAGATACACTTCCATGTGTTTAGACCCTACAGTGCTTAGATGCTTCCAATTTTAATAACTTTGCACATACGCATATTTACATGTGTTTATATGCAACTGCATGAGCACATGCATAAAATCTACTTTTTTTGTAGACCGTTAAACATGAAGGCCCAGATTCTCAAAAGGCTTACGACGGCGTAGCGCCATGTACGCCGTCGTAAGTCTGAATGAGAGCCGTCATATCTATGCGGCTGATTCTTAGAAACAAATTTTGCATCAATTCGGCTAAGATACGAGCGGCGTAAGTCTCTTACACCGTTGTATCTTAGTTGCATATTTACGCTGGCCGCTAGGTGGCGCTTCCGTAGATTTCCACGTTGAATATGCTAATGAGCTAGATACGCCGATTCACGAACGTACGTGCGCCCGGCGTAGCAAGATACGTTGTTTACGTAAGACATAGGCCGGCGTAAAGTTACCCCTCATAAAGCAGGGGTAAGTCATGTTAGGAATGAACGTCGGAAACGTACGAACAGCTTCGTGTTTTACGTCATTTGCGTAAGTCGTCCGTGAATGGGGCTAGATGTAAGTTACGTTCACGTCGACTAGGCATTGAGCGGGCGTAATTTAATTTGAAAATTAAATGTATCGTCGGGTCACGATACATTGACATAAAACACACCCACACTAGCCTAGTTTGAATTACGCGGGCTTACGCCGGCACAGTTACACTACGCCGCCGTAACTTTGGCCGCAAGTTCTTTGAGAATACGGGACCTGCCTCACAAAGTTACATAGATAGGCGCTTTTTTGAGAATCTGGCCCGAAATGTTTCTGGATGCAGCTGTGCATGGCCCCTTCCATTCCTATAGCACTACTTTATGTTTAGATGTGTACAAAACTATATGCATTTTAATGCTGACTTTCTGGTGCCCATGTGAATGAGCCCTTTGTCATGACAAGTAGAAAATAGAAATGATGATCCAGGATAATGTATTAGAGCCATTGTCAACAGGTTTTTGCTCTCTTCGAGTGGGTTTGGCATCCCTACACAAGTCTATGGGAATACAAAACCCATTTCAGAAGGTTAGAAGAAGGTCAATCGCAGGTCAAAGGCACCTGTCAAAGTCTAAGGCTTGGTTTGCATAAATGCAAATTGGATGCGTTTGTGAACCAGACTGGCTTTCAATGGAGCCGGTTCACATATATGCGGGCCGGTTGCGGTGCAAATTAAAAAATTGGTGATTGCATAGTGAAAGCACATCAACACAGACCTTGAAAGTGGTCCTTCACATTTACCACCAAATTTTCGGTATTTCACTCTTCCCCCTATTTTTATACTTTTTTGGGGGAACCCTCCCTGAAATCCCAGGACTCAAGAACATCATCGCCACCTGCCCACAGCTTTAGGGATGCTCATGTCATGCATCCCCAGGGGCAATTGAGTACTGTTCAGCGTATCCATTGCATCATCAAAGGGCTGGCTGTCTAGTCCTGGTTCTTGCTTCTGGCCCACTGATGATGTGAGTTCATGGGGTTTTCAGGATTCCACCTTAAAAGGCCTGGAAAAAACAGCCAGCTCCTATTGATGCCTAAGAAGAAGATGGTGGTGCGGGACTGCGTACACCTCAGCAGAGCAATGGAATACTGCTGGGTCGGAAGGGTGTGCTAGTATGTTTTTTGTGGATAATCCAGTGAAAAAGGTAGAAGCGAAAAGTGTGACTAGCTTGTTCCAGGGTCTGCTGCAAAATTCCTATCCCTTATGTGCTAGTTTGGCTCATCGCACTCCAGCAAAGAGTCAGAAACAGAAATTAATCCTCACACCTCGGGCTACAGCTATTAAAGTGTTACTAAACCCACAACAGTGAAATCAGTTTGTATATGCAGTAAAACATGTTTGTTATACTCACTGTGGAACCCAATGGGTTAATCCTCCACATTGAGTAAAAAGGCTGCTTGATCCTGTCTTCTCTGATCATCCCCTTCTTTTACTGTCCCCAATCCATCTGTTGATAGTACAGAGCCTTGGCGGCACTCTGCACATGCTCAGTTTGGTGTGTATTGCTAGAGAGCTTTTTTTTTCTTTTTGGGAGGCCGCATATGATCAGCAGAGGGCCAATGAGCACTGTTTAGACAGAGATTCAGGGGTCATGCAGCCTTTTAGGACAGTCAGAGAAGAATGAAAGCTCCTTCTACAAGCTTTAACCAGTGCTTGTCTGGACACTGTCACAAGACTACTATATATTGCTGATGAGAAAAAGTATTTAGCAGTTTCTATTTACTAAAATATTTCCATTTCCATGATCTGTGTACTGTAGGAGACCCTGCAGGAAATCCGCATCCAATTCACATAGGTGTGAACCCAGGCCGAATCCAAAAAAATAAAAAATCTGCAAAAAGGCAAGGGTCATGCTTCCTGTTTCCTGCTGTATTGAATATTGCAGTTTATGGAACTGAACTGTTATTGTTATCCTGCGGTTATTTACTGTTTCGAAAAAAAAGGAGGAGAATTTATTTGAATGAACAAGCTTCTGCAAGATCTCTGTTTGGAAAAGTATTATAACAAGCGCTTACCTAAGAGAAATCTCAAGGCTGTCAATATTGTCTTTGTGTTTTGCAAGGCTTTAAAAGAAAATAAATCTCATGCCAAAACAACTACATGAAATCAGTTGATATGGCCTCATTGTGCTATGTTTGCATACAATTGGACAATTAGCTGTGGACATTTTTCATTCAACCTGAAATGCCATCTGTGGGTGCAAACTGCGCCGCATGTATTCGCATGTAACCGATAGGGTACATATCTGGCCGTGGCTGTTTACACACACTGGGACAGATCCTCGTACCTTTGCCCTGGGCGCAGCGTATCTAAGATACGCTACGCCGCCGTAACTTATCTTTTTTTTTAATCCACAAAGAATCCGCGGCGTAAGTTACGGCGGCGTAGTGTATCTCTTGCGGCATAAGGGCGCGGAATTCAAATGGCTGTAATGGGGGCTTGTTTTATGTAAATACGTCGTTACCCGACGCAAACAACGTTTATTTTTAACTGCGCATGCGCCGTCCCTGGGGGTATCCCAGTGCGCATGCTCGAAATTAAACCGGAACCAGCCAATGCTTACGACGGTGACGTCATTCTACGCAAATTCCTATTCGCGAACGACTTGCGCAAACGACACAAAAAATCTAAATTGTACGCGGGAACGACGGCCGTACTTAACATTGAGTACGCCTCATAATAGCAGCTTTAACTATACGCCGGAAAAAGCCGAACGCAAACGACGTAAAAAAATGTGCCGGGCTGGACGTTCATGGATCGCCGTAAATAGCTAATTTGCATACTCAACGTGGATTTAGACGGAAACGCCACCTAGCGGCCGCCGAAAAATTGCATCTAAGATCCGACGGCGTACGAAGACGTACGCCTGTCGGATCTAGCCGAGATGCCGTCGTATCTTGTTTTTAGGATTCAAAACAAAGATACGACGTGGGAAATTTCAAATTACGCCGGCGCATCAATAGATACGCCGGCGTAATACCTTTGTGGATCTGCCCCACTGTGTGCATGAGGCTAGTTTTTCTCTTTGTCTGTATAAAAAATGCTCATTCTCGCTGACGCACCCCAGGTGAATTAAAGGATAAGCTCACCTTTGGGAACATGTTTCATGTTTCACCTGTTCTTTGTCCTGTAGCCACTCCCTAGTCCCCTAATCCGTGACAGTGGGTCAGGGATCTACTGTCCCTATTTAAAAACACACAGGGACACCATTCATTCACAGAATTCTGTAAATAAATAAACTACAAGTACCACCCGTCTTTAAGGCAGCTGATGACTTGTAGTTCTCAATGAACCACCGCAGTGCTGTTGAGTGCTCTAGTAGTTCATTGATTCCTCCTGTCATTGTGTGCCTGCCCAAATGAGGTACAGGAAGACAGCTTACACTGACAGTCTGTAGGAGCCCTGCATTGCACCAATGATCTGCTGATCCTATGATAAACAAAATAGTAAAAGCAGATTTTTTTACCTGCAAAAAATTCACATTTATTTTATTTATTTTAAAAAAAGGCAAACGTATCCTTTAAGCCCTCTTCTACACATTGTGATTAATTGCATCCTCTCAATCAATGAACAAAAAAATTGCTGCAATCGATCTTGATAAAACAGATTTGGAGCAAAAGCTACCGTCCTGCAATCAATTGCTTGACTGGGCATTAAAATTAAAAAAATAGGTTAAAATTTCAACAAATGCCCAAAGCAATCCAATTTAGTCCAAATTTTCCTCTACCAAGTATTTCTTCCCAGGTGCTTGAGTTAGTTACATCAACAAGTGCTCCCTGCACCTTAATCAAGGGTTGCAATCACCAGATAAGAGATTATGCAAACCAGGCTCATGTCAGGTACTTAGGCTGTTATCCACTACTTCCTCTGTTCACCGTTCACAAATCCCCCAGATGTTTACATTATGGTGTTCGTTTATGAAGCAGTGAAGAGCGGTGATCCCAAGGATCACCAGTGATCACAGCCCATAAACAGTTTATGAAACAGTGATAATCGGGGGGAGAAGTGTTTGAACTTGTTCTCCCGCAGATTATCTCTACACACAGTGAAGTCTCATAGAATGACACAGAAACGGCCAGTTTATGAAGCTGTGATCTGAGCTCTTCACTGGTGATCTGAGTCAGAATTCACACTCCCCGATTCACCATCTCAGAGCTGGTGAAGCGGGGAGTGAAGAGGGAATCCCAGGGGTTCTGAGGAGGAAGGAGGAAGATTTTTAACTTCCTTCTACCTCGTTCAGACCCCCCAACACTGTAACCATGTCCCCTGTAATTTTTATGTGTATACATATATATACATAAATATATATAATGTATACATTTACATATATATAATGTGTGTGTATATACATGTATATACAATGTGTGTGTGTGTGTGTGTGTGTATACATATATATATTATGCAGGGGGACTCGTTATTTTAATTACATTAACCACGTGTCTTTCAGTGAACTGAGGGGTGATAATTTATCACTGCTCAATAAACTGACATCTGCGTATTTCTGTGAATTTCTGGTCCGTTCTCCACTGTTTGAAGCGTTGGTAGATCACTTCACTCCTCCAAGGGTGAAGCGATCTTCTCCGCTTCATAAACTGGCACACAGAGGAGAAAAATCTTCACCGTGAATGCCGGAGAAAGAAGCAGTGAATAGATTTCACTGCTTCATAAACGGACACCAAAAATTGCACAGGAGGTACGCCAATGGTGTGATAACTTATGGATAATTTTAATTAAAGACACTAAAAAATACTCACATAGACTAAGGTGACCAGACATCCCCGGATTGAGGACACTGTCCCCGGATCAAGCCTGTCCTCGGTTTTGTCCCCGGATTGGATTTGAACAGGGGCTGGGGCAAATTCAAACACAGTTAGTGCAGAATTAATAAAAAAAAATGTGAATTACACACCCCTGCTCCACCGCACCTACTAGCTTAGGGGGGTGTATTTTTTTCATTATCTGTGCCTCTTTCTGATGATCATGTGCTGGTCAGAGCGGAGGGACCATTTCTTTAGTTTCAGGCACGTGCCCATTCAGCTCTGCTCGCATGTTCTTTTGCCTTGGCTCAAATCCCGGACACCTGCCTGCCTGTTTTATCTCTTTGTCTTCCCTGGTGGAGTGATCTTCATCCGCTCCCCACCCAGTAGTAGCCGGGGCCCGGAGAGTGAGACTGAAGAGAATCGAGGCGGGCAGGGAATGGCAGCAGTGACGGGCAGAGAAAGGCAGCTGGGCTTAGCTGACGGTGTTCAGCAGCAGGAACAAAGGGGAAGCGGATCCGATCGTGGGGCTGCCAGCGCCTTCAAGGCTTCAACACAAGAGTGCTTTAGGGGTGCCTGCGAATAGACTACATTGCACTGTGTCTGTCTCTTTGGCATCATGGATGGTATCATAATTCACAGGCAGCAGGCACTCTATCATGACTCTTGCACAGTGTGTCTGCTGGGTGCTGATTTTGGTAACTTCTTGGTCATATGTATTAGCACCCATCATCTATGTTAAGTGACACACTGTATCAGAGCCAGTCAGAGCCATGATAGAGTGCCTGCTGCCTGTGAGTTACCATATTGCTGATGATGTTGACCAGTTGCTGGTTGCCTGATAGAAGATTTACTACTACAGGATGGTCGCACTGCGCAAGATTACGTATATATGTAATCTGGCATTTCTGGGTATGGGAGCCAATCACCGGCTCGGGCGGACTCTATATCCACCAGTACTCGCTGATCGTTCTGTTCAAAGACATAACCGTGGTCTGCCTATGTAAACAAGGCAGATTGCCGTTCTGTCAGTATTAAAGACATTGATCTTGTGTTCCTGCAAAGCAGGTACAGGGATCTATGCCTTCCCTTAGTAAAAGCACCTCCCCACACATTTAACCCATTGATTGCCCTAGATGTTATCCCCTTCCCAGCCAGTGTCATTAGTACAGTGACAGTGCCTATGTTTAGCACTGATCACTGTGTTAGAGTCACTGGTTCCCACAAAGTGTCATTAGTGTCCGATTTCCCCACCGCCATATCGCAGTCCCGCTATGAGTCGCTGATCGCTGCCAATTCTAGTAAAAAAAAATGTCCCCGGATTTCATTTAAAAAAATCTGGTCACCTTAACATAGACTGCAAGTAAACAGGCACAAGAAATCAGGATTTCCTGTGCAGAGTGCATGCAGCAGCAGGATCAGTCGGTGTTCCGTCAGAATCGGCTACCCATCAGATTAGGTAACGGAAGTAAGTGACATTCCGTCAGCTGCGCATCTGTCCACCACCACCAGGATTGCTCATGTGACAGAACACCTGCAGTCAGAAGAAGGCAGCGGGCAGCTTACTACACCCAGCTAGGTCTTCAACTTCACAGTCATTTCATCAATAAAGTGAGCGTATATAAATAAATATTGTATACGTTCACTTTATTCCTAAAATTACTCTAAAATTCAAGACCTAGTTGGGTGTAGTAACATGTCCGCTGCTGCCTTCTTCTGATTGCAAGTGCTCTGTCAGATTAGCAAACCTGGTGGAGGTGGACACATGCGCAGCTGATGGAACCTCACTTCTGTTACCTAATCTGACGGGTCGCCGATTCTAGCGGAACACCGGCCAACCACTTAAATCCCCAGACTATTCACAACCTTTCCACTGCTCAAGAGATACAGATTCAAAGCTCTTAAGTCTCCACTCCCAACGTTTCGTCTCTAATAAACTTTTTTAAGGGGGAACTTTAGACTTTGTATTGCTTTGGAGATTTGTTGATTTTTTTAATTCATTTTGTTGCCATTTTGATGAGCACATTCATTTAAAGTGTGGATTATGTCAGCACTGATTTATTTATTAACTATTTGTTTTTAGCCCTGTATTTTGTGTATTTGATATTTACTTTGTGGGCTGGTTATATTCATACAGTAGCTATGTCACTTTCAAATTTTTGGGCAGTTTTATTATTTTAGTTATTATTTATTTTTTTGTTCCTAGCGTGGTATAATGAATTTTCTTACTATAGCCTGTAGGTCAGTATTATTACACCAACCCACGTTTATGAAACAATATATTTCATAACAATGCAATATGTAGTATATCAGGTATACTTTCAGATGTTAGCTTTAAAGCAGATACTTTTGCATACACGTTTTGCATGCAAATTTACGTGGCCTGATTCTATTTATAGAGATCTACAAGCAGTGCAGATCCGAAAGAGCACATAAGAATGGCTCTCCTGGAGTAATTGTGCCCTAGGCACTAACAAAAACCTCGAACCAGGTGTTCCACAAACGTAATGGATGATAGTTATTGCCAAAAACAAGACTCGTTTAGGTTTCAGCTTTTCTTGAGTGAAGAAGACCGCAGGGTGAGTAAAGGAAACATTAAGACCTAGCAGGAAATCTCAAATAAAGCTTTTTGATGCTTCTTTGCATTAGGTTTGGATATCTGGGTCTAAGGAAGGATTCTGACACCTATATATGACAGTTGCATGGCACATGTTAGGTGAAATTGGTGTTAAACATTGTACTGTACTTTTATGTGATATTCTGTGTGACTCATTTGTTAATTGACAGGGACGGTCCACCCAAAAGTATATTTTAATTATAGGTGGCTTGTGTTTTTTTGAATCAGTCCCAGTCTTAGATATTACAACAGTCAAATTGCCATAATTGGCAGTTGGGTTCCTGTGGGGTTTTGGGGTTCCGGCTGACTTTTGTGTGTTCTAGCACTCGTATTTTTCATAGCGTAAAATAGATTTAAAAAATATATCAGGAAAAGTGGGAACCAATAAAGGTAGCTACAGCAACTCAAACGCAAATATCTTATCTTAGATATTTCAAGGGACATTAGAAATTTTTAGGTGGCTTAAAGCAGAACTTTTTTTTTCTACTTCTGTTCTCTAGAGTAAAAAGTAGTTATCGCTAATAATTCTTATCCTAGGTCTACATTGCATTGTAAAATACTAGCTTCATTGTTACCAGAACAAACAGCCAACACTATACTTCTGCTGCACCAGATTTTGTACTCTCCAGTTTTAGTATATCATGTGGCAGGCGCAACACTATAAAGTGCCTCATGCGCTGTGGCATTAGAAGAATTGTGTTATCTCTGACTTTTCAGTCCAACAAGACTGGGCCAGATTCATGAAGAGATACGTCGTCGTATCTCCTGATCCGCCGTGGTATCTCCTGATCCGCCGTCGTATCTCTGAGATCCGACGGTCGGATCTATGCGACTGATTCATAAGAATCAGTTCCGCATAGATCTCCCTTAGATCCGACTGGTGTAAGTGACTTACACCAGTCGGATCTTAGGCTGCAATCTACCGCCGGCCGCTAGGTGTCGTCGTGGTTTTTACGCGTCGGATATGCAAATGAGGAGAACCGCCGATTCAAGACCGAACACCCGCCCGTCGCTTTTTTTTTTTACGTCGTTTGTGTTCGGCTTTTTCCGGCGGATAGTTACCCCTGCTATATGAGGGGTAGCTAATGTTAAGTATGGCCGTCGTTCCCGCCCCGAGATTCAAATTTTTACGTCGTTTGCGTAAGTCGATCGGGAATACGGATGGCCGGAATTTACGTAGCCGCCGAAAACAATGACGTCCTAGCGACGTCATTTGGAGCATGCGCACTGGGAAATTTCGCCGGCGGCGCATGCGCAGTTTAATCGGCGCGGGAACGTGCCTTATTTAAATTGTACACTCCCCCTAGCCGCGGAATTTGAATTCCGCCGGGGGAGTTACGATCCGACGGCGCAATTTTCGAGGTAAGTGCTTTGTGAATACTGCACTGGCCTCGATAAATTGCACCGGCGGATCGTAAATCACATAAATTACGCGGATCTAAAGATCCGCAAATCTATGTGAATCTAGCCCACTGTCTTTACTCTGAAAATTCTTCTATTGCCGTTCTATGGAAGCAGTAAGGTTTAAAGAGCACACCAAATGCTTAAAATAACTTCTTTATTAACTTCACTTTTCTTCATAGATAACACTGCTGCGTTGCAGCAGACAGTCCATGTACAAACACGTGTTGAATAAGTATAACAGAAAATGGCGGTTCAAATATTCAATCTTGTCATTCAACATAAAATGGTGGATATATTTCTTTCTTCAGTATTTATACTCTCTCTCTCTCTCTCTGTAAGTTATCAAAGCATTCTCGGATTTCTCTGAAAGGTATAACTGTGGTTTGCAACTTGGTTTGCAGGGTTGCTTTAGTTCGGTAATGAGTTTGGTGCAGTTAGCTTGTTAGAGTGGATGGATGGATGTGACTTAGTTTGCTGGCTTAGTTCGAATGACTGAATGTGGCTTAGTTCGGTGGAACTACAGTTAGAGCGGTTAGATGACTTTGTTTGGTAACTTAGTTCGATGGCTTAGTTCGGTTAGATGACTTTGTTTGGTGGAACTACAAGTGAACACACAACTAAATAAGTATACAGTTCTGATCACACTATTTACAATAAGAACATATATAACTTGTGTAACGTACCTATTTAGGCCCTTGCCTCCATAAAACTGAACTCTGTATGTCTGCTCTGCTCTCTGTCTTCATGTGGAATGAATTTGCAGCACATGTACAGTATTAGGAACCTCCCAGACAGAATGGATGCAAAGGTAGCTGTGATAGGTCAAGACTCTGCTCCATGTGAGATTAGCTGTTATTGGCCAAGGCTACTGATGAGTCACAAAAGCTTAACTCTATGCTTTCTGGTATGAATTCTACTGTGTAATTTGAGCTTACCTTCACTGTCATATAAATAAATGATTCTTAAAGGCATATTTTTTTTCTTTTGCCTCTGTGAACACAACATACAACTGTTATATGACATTCAAGCATACAATCACAGTGAATAACTTTGTTTTGTCTCTCACATATAAACATGTGCACTACATTTGAGTTCTTAGCAGGTTTAGCTGTATATAAAGGTTATATTAGCTACCTAGGACAGGTTCTAGCTGGCCAGCTACATATCAACACGTCCAGGAAGAAGCTACGCCATTGGCTACGGCGAAACGCGTCGACGTCACCACCAGACGCTGCCCATGTGACCTGTCTACGTGATCCAATCTAAACAAGGAAGGAACACGGAGGCTCCCGCAGACGGAGACGGCGATCGAGGCACTCTTACCGGGCTATTCAGCCCGCTCTCTGGATACGGAGTACACTTGACTCCCTTCCCAACGAAGCCCCCTGCATTCTCGGGCACACCATTCGGGAAAATCAACCAGATGACAGCACAAACAGTTTTTTTCCACTCTGATTATTCTATAGAATGAATAGCTACCTAAGGTCTGTAACCACCTTTAATCATTTTCGTTCCCATTGGAGTAATATGGATGCTTATATTCTTTGAAAAACTTTGCAAGCATCAAAACACGCTGTTGCTGCTATACAATCTTGGGGATCTGTTTGCTCGAATTAAACATCAATATAATCTCCATAACTACTGGAAATCGAGCCAACATCCATGCATAGCCCCACCTAACAATCCCAGTAGGGAACGTAGCTGTGCTGTCACGGCACAGCCTCCATAGGATGATTACATCCAGGATTTGCAGTACATGATTCACATACAATATACCTGTGCATTTCCAGGTACTAATTGCCTTCCTGACTGACAGCATACTGCATACAGCTTGTAGTGCAACCCAACCTACTGAACACATAACCAGATTGTTAAGGCTATTCAGTGTATATTCAGACCAAGTGAACTATCACTCATTCGAATGACTGTTGAAATATCACCATCTCACACAGAGTGAAATAATTTTGAGAATTGATGCTATTCTTGCACTCCTATGAGAGTAAGTTTCCCTCTCATTTATAGTGAACTCACCATTAGCTCGCTACACAATTCTCCTGCCTACAGGCATTATCAATCAAACCTGTTGCAGCTCCAATACCCCAATCTCCACACCCCCTTCCCGTCTCCCTCTCCCTCCTTCCTCCCCTCTACCCTTTTAGGGTTCAGTCATTGGTTAGTACACCATTAGGGCCACAATTTGGATATCAGTTGTCATCACCAAGTGAATACTATCATATTCCACATATCTCATATACATTGTATACTGTGACGACAACCAATGACTGACCCCGACAGTGTCCGGACAGCGTCGTGTGTTAATGTTGTCTGTTGTATGTCTTGTATGTTATGTGTGTTCATGGTTAGATACTATTCACCCAATACCATGTTCTTTTAAACTGTGTTGTGATATTTGAATGTGATCCTATTTGATTAATTGAATCATTACAATAAACTTTTTGATACTATATCCTACGTTTATTATTATTAGGATCAGGATCATTATAGTTTGGCCCTTAGTAACCTCTTTTTTTCCATGACCTTATCTAAGGTCAATTTTCATCTTCTCTTAGCACTAAACTGTTTTCTTTTTAATTTTTGATACATGCTACGGTTACGGCCTTACTCCCATCAATTGACGGGCGATCCCACATACGTTAACTATTTATTGAATCAGACTTGCACAATCCCCTTTTTTTCCCCGAACCTTCCCCCTAATGTTTATATACATATCAACCCCATTATAACAATTTTGATAATGAAAAGATGTAATAATACTTTTTTAGTGGAGTCTATAAAGGTCTCGTGTATAACAATTAGTAAAATCACTATCCTTTTTTGAGTACACTAACCTTGTATTTTCACATTTATACCCATTCTCTGAAATAGACATACCTTTGTAATTGGCAAGTTCATTACCAATGTGAAGTTAATGACATTTTACAAAGCAAATATTTGTGAAAAAATTGTAACAAAATAGGGAGATTGAACAATAATAATAAAAGAAGCATAAATAAAAGCACATCATCTTCAGGAGCATTCCGACTTTCCCTTCTTTGAAAATAAGAGGTTCTGTATGTGCTTTAGAGTAGTAAAAGGCTGAAAGGTTTTCTAAAAAAGAGATTACCCTGGGTCATTTTATTCTTCAAATATGGCAAGAAACAATGAGATTGCTAAGAGCAGCTTTCTAAACTGACACTTTTTCCATATCATAGAAAAAGAAAAAAAATTACAACATAATAATACTGACCTTTGCAAATACTGTAGGTACCCAGAAGATAGCTTCTGTGCAAAGTGTGAGAACATGGACAAAAAGTTAGCAAGGTATAATGATTTTACGAGTCTATCACTGTCATGGTTGTCAAATAAGAATGAAATGTATGTGCAATATCCTGTGAAATAGGTATAGGTAGTAGAGTGCATGCGGTTTCCCTGGATGAGCCCATAGTGTGACTAAACACACAGCAGTCTACATACAAGTCCAATCTTTGTGAGGTTTATTCAGGGGCTGCAAAGTATTTACAAATGCAGTGAGGAAAAGCCACCAATAAACTCTACCACTCAGATTACTTAATATAGAAAGTGTCATCAACCAGCCTATTGCCAGGGCCGGACTGGCCTACCGGGATACCGGGACATATCCGAGTAGGCTGCCTGACCTGGGGCCGCTTTGGGTTGTGGCTGTGGCTGCACGTCTCCCCACTGTGTCACTCATGACTCACAGAGCTTAGTCTGAAATGTACTTAGGCCGCGATGTGACAAAGGTCCCGCCTCCTCGTAGACCAGCGTGTGTGATAGGCAGAATGCTGTGTCTATTTCCTGCCATTAGATCAGTATTCTGCCTATCACACACGCTGGTCTAGGAGGAGGCGGGACCTTTGTCACAGTGCGGACTGAAGTAAATTTCAGACTAAGCTCCGTGAGTCACGAGTGACACAGCGGGGAGACCGATGTATGTAATCCAGGTACTGACTGCTGGTGAAGCCTATTGATGGGCACAGTGAAGGTTATTGATGGGCTAACAGTGAAGGTTAGGTATGGGCACAGTGAAGGTTATTGATGGGCACACAGTGAAGGTTATTGATGGGCACAGTAAAGGTTATTGATGGGCACACAGTGAAGGTTATTGATGGGCACAGTGAAGTTTATTTATGGGCACACAGTGAACTGGTTATTGATGGGCACAGTTAAGGTTATTGATGGGCAAAGTGAGGGTTATTGATGGGCACATAGTGAGGGTTATTGATGGGCACAGTAAAGGTTATTGATGGGCACAGTGAGGGTTATTGATGGGCACAGTGAGGGTTATTGATGGGCACACAGTGAGAGTTATTGATGGGCACTGTGCCCATCAATAACTCTCACTGTGTGCCCATCAATAACCCTCACTGTGAAGGTTATTGATGGGCACACAGTGAAGGTTATTGATGGGCACACAGTGAATGTTATTAATGGGCACACAGTTAAGGTTATTGATGGGCAAAGTGAGGGTTATTGATGGGCACATAGTGAGGGTTATTGATGGGCACAGTAAAGGTTATTGATGGGCACAGTGAGGGTTATTGATGGGCACAGTGAGGGTTATTGATGGGCACACAGTGAGAGTTATTGATGGGCACTGTGCCCATCAATAACTCTCACTGTGTGCCCATCAATAACCCTCACTGTGAAGGTTATTGATGGGCACACAGTGAAGGTTATTGATGGGCACACAGTGAATGTTATTGATGGGCACACAGTGAATGTTATTGATGGGCACACAGTTAAGGTTATTGATGGGCAAAGTGAGGGTTATTGATGGGCACATAGTGAGGGTTATTGATGGGCACAGTAAAGGTTATTGATGGGCACAGTGAGGGTTATTGATGGGCACAGTGAGGGTTATTGATGGGCACACAGTGAGAGTTATTGATGGGCACTGTGCCCATCAATAACTCTCACTGTGTGCCCATCAATAACCCTCACTGTGAAGGTTATTGATGGGCACACAGTGAAGGTTATTGATGGGCACACAGTGAATGTTATTGATGGGCACACAGTTAAGGTTATTGATGGGCAAAGTGAGGGTTATTGATGGGCACATAGTGAGGGTTATTGATGGGCACAGTAAAGGTTATTGATGGGCACAGTGAGGGTTATTGATGGGCACAGTGAGGGTTATTGATGGGCACACAGTGAGAGTTATTGATGGGCACTGTGCCCATCAATAACTCTCACTGTGTGCCCATCAATAACCCTCACAGTGAAGGTTATTGATGGGCACACAGTGAAGGTTATTGATGGGCACACAGTGAATGTTATTGATGGGCACACAGTTAAGGTTATTGATGGGCAAAGTGAGGGTTATTGATGGGCACATAGTGAGGGTTATTGATGGGCACAGTGAAGGTTATTGATGGGCACAGTGAGGGTTATTGATGGGCACAGTGAGGGTTATTGATGGGCACACAGTGAGAGTTATTGATGGGCACTGTGCCCATCAATAACTCTCACTGTGTGCCCATCAATAACCCTCACTGTGAAGGTTATTGATGGGCACACAGTGAAGGTTATTGATGGGCACACAGTGAATGTTATTGATGGGCACACAGTTAAGGTTATTGATGGGCAAAGTGAGGGTTATTGATGGGCACATAGTGAGGGTTATTGATGGGCACAGTAAAGGTTATTGATGGGCACAGTGAGGGTTATTGATGGGCACAGTGAGGGTTATTGATGGGCACACAGTGAGAGTTATTGATGGGCACTGTGCCCATCAATAACTCTCACTGTGTGCCCATCAATAACCCTCACTGTGAAGGTTATTGATGGGCACACAGTGAAGGTTATTGATGGGCACACAGTGAATGTTATTGATGGGCACACAGTTAAGGTTATTGATGGGCAAAGTGAGGGTTATTGATGGGCACATAGTGAGGGTTATTGATGGGCACAGTAAAGGTTATTGATGGGCACAGTGAGGGTTATTGATGGGCACAGTGAGGGTTATTGATGGGCACACAGTGAGAGTTATTGATGGGCACAGTAAAGGTTATTGATGGGCACATAGTGAAGGTTATTGATGGGCACAATGAAGGTTATTGATGGGCACACAGTGAAGGTTATTGGTGGGCACAGTGAAGGTTATTTATGGCTACACAGTGAAGGTTATTGATGGGCACAGTGAAGGTTATTGATGGGCACAGTGAGGGTTATTGATGGGCACACAGTGAGGGTTATTGATGGGCACACAGTGAGGGTTATTGATGGGCACACAGTGAAGGTTATTAATGGGCAAACAGTGAAGGTTATTGGTGGGCACAGTGAAGGTTATTTAAGGCTACACAGTGAAGGTTATTTATGGACACAGTGAAGGTTATTGATGGGCACAGTGAGGGTTATTGATGGGCACACAGTGAGGGTTATTGATGGACACAGTGAAGGTTATTGATGGGCACACAGTGAAGGTTATTAATGGGCACACAGTGAAGGTTATTGATGGGCACAGTAAGGGTTATTGATGGGCACAGTGAGGGTTATTGACGGGCATCATTGTGGCTTTTAGACGGGCCAGTGACGCTGCATTGATGGGCACAAAGACACTGCATTGATGGGCACAGTGAGGCTTATTGATGGGCAGTGACGCTGCATTGATGGGCACAGTGAGGCTGTATTGATTGGCAGTGAGGCTACATTGACAGGCACAGTGAGGCTTCTTGATGGGCACAGTAAATCTGCATGGATGGGCACAGCGAGGCTGCATGGATGGGCACAGTAAAGCTGCATGGATGGGCACAGTGAGGATGCATGGATGGGCACAGTAAAGCTGCATGGATGGGCACAGTGAGGATGCATGGACAGGCACAGTGAGGCTGCATGGACGGGCTTAGCGAGGCTGCATGGACAGACACAGTGAGGCTGCATGGATGGGCACAGTGAGGCTGCATGGCTGGGCACAGTGAGGCTGCATGGCTGGGCACAGTGAGGCTGCATTTGATGGGCACAGTGGGGCTGAATTTGATGGGCACTGATGAGGCTGCATCTCCTGTATGATGCCCACAGCCTCTGACATCTTCTGTATTATGTCCGCAGCCTCTAACCATCTCTGGTATCATGTCCGCAACCTCTGGCCATTTCTTGTCTTTTATCATGTCTGCAGTCTCTGAGGGCGAGTCAACAGTGGGAGCACTGCCGGGATGGGGATTATGGGAGAAGTCAGATTTGCGTGGACTGTGGAGAGGAGACAATAGGAAAACCAGAGCCACCAAGCTGGAGCCGACTGACTGAGCCCTGCAGGGTGCACCTGAGAGGAGGTCAGTGACAGCACCGCCAGGCCAGTCTGAGGGGGACGGGGTCACTGATGTAAGGGGGGAGTGAATACAATAATGTAAGGAGGCACTGATATAAAAGGTTTCCCCCTCATATTAGTAACCCACCCTTACCTTAGTGTGTTCTTTCTGCGGAAGGTGGTCTCTGGTCACCAGAGTCGTCGCCCCCCCCCCCACATTCCCAGAGTCCCTGGTGCCCCCCTTGATGATTGCTCCACTTTTAACTGGCATTTGCTGTTACAGATATAAAGCCCTATGTGCTTTCATATCTGTTTTATCTATATATAAGTAAAACAAAAATCCCCCTGCGCTCTGGTGTTTCGCCAATAACCGGGTACTGCAGTGTAGTCTCACGGCAAAGTCTATAGTCTTGCGACCCTCCACAAAACAAAGGGTGTTCATATGATGAAAAACAAAGAGAAAAGAAAGGAGGGCGCACCGACCTAGTGCATTACCACTTAAAATGTTATTAAAAACAGAATAAAAGCAATAGTCCTACTCACAAGGAAAATTGAGTAAGCGCTTTTCAGACAGCTGGACTGGACCTTGCGGCACCTGCCAGTGGAACCCAGATGTCTGAGGTTCCACTGGCAGGTGCCGCAAGGTCCCGTCCATCTATATATAATGCACTCTTCAAATGTGCTTTAACCACTTCAATACCGGGCTTTAAAACCCACCTCCATACCGGGTCTATTCTGGCACTTCTCTCCTACATGTACAAATTATCATTCTTTTGCTAGAAATTTACTCAGAACCCCCAAACATTATATATGTTTTTTATCAGACACCCTAGGGAATGAAATAGTGGTCATTGCAACTTTTTATTTTGCACGGTATTTGCGCAATCATTTTTCAAACGCCTTTTTTTTGTAAAAAAATGGTTTCATGAATTACAAAAAAATAACAAAACAGTAAAGTTAGCCCAATTTTTTTGTAAAATATAAAAGATGATGTTACGCCGAGTAAATAGATACCTAACATGTCATGCTTTAAAATTGCGCACACTCATGGAATGGCACCAAACTTCGTTACTTAAAAATCTCCATAGGCGACACTTTTTTTTTACAGGTTACCAGTTTAGAGTTACAGAGGAGGTCTGGTGCTAGAATTGCTGCACACGCTCTAACGTATGCGGCGACACCTCACATGTGTGGTTTGAACAACGTTTACATACGTGGACGGGACTTACGTGTGCGTTCGCTTCTGAGCGCGAGCTACCGGGGACAGGGGTGTTTTAATTTTTTTTATTATTATTATTTTTATTTTATTTTACGTATTTTTTTATTTTTTACACTTTTTTTACATTTTTTTTTTACGATCGTTTTTATTCCAAGGAATGTAAGCATCCCTTGTAATAGGAATAATGTGTGACAGGTCCTCTTTAAGGAGAGATGCGGGGTCAATAAGACCCCACATCTCTCCTCCAGGCTGAAAAGCATGAGATTGTAAAAAAAAATTCACAGATCTCATTCTTACTAGCCGCAATTGCGGTTTGTTTACTTACGGGTACCTGGGCATGAGGTCATCACATCGCGCCTGGGCCTCCGACGGTCATAGAGATGACTGGTGACCATCTGGTCACCAGTCATCTCTATGCTTCACATCCGGCGGATGGCGATCATCTCTCTGGGCCCCCAATGGCACAGCGGAGCCCGGAGAAGCACCGGATGGTGGCGGGAGGGGGCGATGTTCCATCCCGCCGCCTATAAGAATGATCAAGCGGCGGAACCGTCGCTATGATCATTCTTATTGTGCGCAGGATCGCCGGAAAAAAAAGATATCTGAATGATGCCTCTAGGTGCAGGCATCATTCAGATATCATCGCACAAAGTACAGGACGTCATATGACGTCCACCTGGGATAAGAGATCCCCTTTTTGAACGTCATATGACGGCGTGCGGTATTGAAGTGGTTAAAATGCATGGTTTTCCCTTTTATGAATAAGAAAATGATGTTATGCTGTTAGTCTGGTATAATAATGCTATGGGGCTGGTATGACATTTTTTCCAGGGCTGGTTTTAATTCCCAGTCTGGCCATGCCTATTGCCTGCCAGTTTCTCTCCCTGAGAATTAAAGCGGTTCTCCACCCTAAAGTGGAGTCCCGCTGATCGGAACCCTCCCCCCCTCCGGTGTCACATTTGACACCTTTCAGGGGGGAGGGGGGTGCAGATACCTGTCTAAAGACAGGTATTTGCACCCACTTCCGGCCCGGCATTCATGGGCAAAAGACGGGCATTCCGTCCCATCCCGTCGCCCCCCCCCGTTGTGTGCTGGGAACACTCGGCTCCCAGCACACAGCGGGAGCCAATCGGCGGGCGCGGCGCGACTCGCGCATGCGCCGTAGGGAACCGGGCAGTGAAGCCGCAGCGCTTCACTTCCTGGTTCCCTCAGCGTGGATGGCGGGGGGAGCAGCAGAGAGACGAGCGATCGCTCGTCCACTGCTGCGATCGGCGCTGGACTCCAGGACAGGTAAGTGTCCTAATATTAAAAGTCAGCAGCTGCAGTATTTGTAGCTGCTGGCTTTTAATATTTTTTTCCCATGGCACATCCGCTTTAAGTAATCGTACAGCAGGAGGTGTACAACAACATCCTGGGAGTGAAGTAAATGCTTTTCGGGACTCTTCCTGTCATAAGGTGGCCATACACAGTTCAAATTTTGGTCAATGTCTGCTAAATCAGCTAAAATGTTAACTATGAGTGGTCCTGTCGCCATCCCTTTGCTTGACAAAAGCTGTTCTTTCGGGAGTTGCTGGCTTGCACTGCTGCCATTTAGAGGACACCTTCACTTTTTTTTCCCAGTGAATACAAGGTGTTCTCTGATTGGAAGAGTTTGTGACATAAACTGCCCCTAATCTCCACCTTGTCCAGTCAGAGAATGTATTATATTCATAGAAAAAAAAAATGACAAGGCGTTCTATAAATGGCAGCGAGTGATTTCTTGTGTTTAGTGTGCTGAAGCAGCACCTGAAAGATCACAGCTTTCACTGTATGTAGCATGGACTACTACAATGATTTTTATCATCCTATGCAGCTCTGTAGATATTAGATATGGAGCCAAACTGTCGCAATGTAAATTTATAAAAAAAAAAAAAAAGATAATTCCTGGAGTTTAAAGCCATATACCAGCTTGTTTCCAGCCTTTTCAAATCTGGCTCCATTGCTTGTTATTCTTTGTTGTTTTGGTGTAATATCCCTGGTGTATCTTATTTTGCTGTAGTTGAGTGCTGTTAATTATTGATGAGGTAAAGTTGTCAATGACTGAATGCCATGTGGCCATATTAGCTCAGTAATGTCCCTGTCCCTTTGTTACATGTGGCTGCGAGGAGGGGAAGTTCCACAGTTGTAGCTGTTTGAGCCTGCTGTTACGTGACAGTTTCCCAGGCCCGAACCATAGCTCACCCTAAGGCTTCATTTCCACTGGCGTTTTTACAGCCACTGTTGTTAGCCTTTTTTACAGCTTAAAAACGCCTGTCCATGTTTATTTTGTAAAAAAAAAAAAAAAAAAAAATGCAGCTTTAAAAATGCCGCGGTAGCGGTTTTGAGCGTTTTTGAGCGTTTTCGCTCGTTTTTTAACGTCTGGCGTTTTTACAGCTCTACTCTGGAGCTTCAGAACGCCCTGGTCCTGCGTTTTTTTTACAGCTCAAAAACGCCTATGCCATTTGCAGCTCAAAAACGCCTATGTGGGTATGATGCCATAGAATAACATGGACAGGCGTTTTTAAGCTGTAA
The DNA here is from genome assembly GCF_905171775.1 of Rana temporaria. Taxonomy (NCBI): domain Eukaryota; kingdom Metazoa; phylum Chordata; class Amphibia; order Anura; family Ranidae; genus Rana; species Rana temporaria. The sequence goes on along the minus strand of NC_053490.1, from coordinate 211,927,516 downwards.
AAAACGCTCAGAAAAGTGGCTGTAAAAACGTCAGTGGAAATGAAGCCTTAGGCTGCATTCACACCTCCGCGACAAGATACGCCGTGTACGCGGCGTATTTTGCAGCGAGTGTGTAATTTTTTTTTTTTTTTTCACAAAGCCTTCCCATTGCTTTGTATGGCCGAACGCCAATACCGCCTGAAAAAAAGGGTCCGGGACTTTTTTTCAGGCGACAGGCGTACGGCGTCTATGAGATGTGAACCATCTCCATAGACAGCAATGGGAATTCTCCCCTCTAGCGGCACCTAGATGTGAATGGGCTCTTAGGCCTTGTACTCACGAGCAGACATGTCCGATGAAACCGGTCCGCGGACCGTTTTCATCGGACATGTCTGCCCGGGGACTTCTGTTCGATGGCTGTACACACCATCGAACAGAGGTCCGCGCGTAAACAATACGCGGGGCGTGTCCGCGGTGTCGCCGCGTCGATGACGCAGTGTCGCCGCGACAATGACGCGGCGACGTGGGCGGCCTGCCTTTAAAATGCTTCCACGCATGCGTCGAAGTCATTCGACGCATGCAAGGGATGGCGGGCGGCCGGACATGTACGGTAGGTCTGTACAGACGACCGTACATGTCGGGGGGACAGGTTTCCAGCGGACTGTTTTAAAGCAAGTCCAGGAAACAGTTGTCCGCTGGAAACCTGTCCGATCCGCCCGAAAATGGTCCACTCGGGCCTACACACGGCCAAACATGTCTGCTGAAACTGGTCTGCGGACCAGTTTCAGCAGACATGTTTGGTCGTGAGTACGGGGCCTTACTGTTAATCATAAGCAAGGGTAACAGAAAATACAAAAATAATAAGAAAACTGTGCTTGGTGCAAAATTAACGTGAACAATTAAAAAAAATTAAATATGGGGTGTTATTTACTAAATAACACTTGGAAGTGCAGTCGCTTTAGATCCGAGGGGGACATGCAAGGAAAATAAAAAACAACATTTTAGCTTGCACATGATTGGATAATAAAATCAGCAGAGCTTCTCCTCATTTCAGATCTACCCCTCAGATTTACAGCGACTGCACTTCCAGATACGCTTAAATTAGGCTAAGATACGAGCGGCGTAAGTCTCCTACGCCGTCGTATCTTAGGGTGCAATTTTTCCGCTGGCCGCTAGGTGGCGCTTCTGTTGAGTTCGGCGTAGAATATGTAAATGACTAGATACGCCGATTCACGAACGTACGCTTGCCCGTCGCAGTAAAGATACGCCGTTTACGTAAGGCGTTTTCAGGCGTAAAGTTATTGCATCAAATAGCTGGACTCGTCAATGTTAAGTATGGCCGTCGTTCCCGCGTCAATATTTGAAAATTTTACGTCGTTTGCGTAAGTCGTCCGTGAATGGGGCTGGACATAATTTACACTCACATCGAAACCAATACGTCCTTGCGCCGTACTTTGGAGCAATGCACACTGGGATATGTACACGGACGGCGCATGCGCCGTTCGTAAAAAATGTCAATCACGTCGGGTCACAAGTAATTTACATAAAACACGCCCCCCCACATCCTCATTTGAATTAGGCGCAATTACGCCGGCCAATTCACGATACGCCGCCGTAACTTAGGAGGCAAGTGCTTTGTGAATACAGCACTTGCCTCTCTGATTTACGGCGGCGTAGTGTAAATACCATACGCTACGCCTGCCTAACGTTGCGCCCACCTACCTGAATCCAGCTAGTAGTCTGCACTTGTAGTGCAAAGTGGATTTGCCTTTTGTAAATAACTCCCAATGTATACTTTGGAATTATATTGAACATTGAATGCTAGGTAGAGAATAAATATATCTGTAACATGATCTTGTTAATTACAGTGATCGAGTGTAATCTGGATATAGTAGTAAAAAATGTTGGTGTCTAGTTTTTCCATAAGATTTTTTTGTAGTGTATTTAGTGCACAGTGTATTCTCATTCATGACATTTCACAAGCATATGGAGTAGAAATGTTTATTTCCTGCCTGTCATGCTGTGTATGTACATCATCTCTGGAATAAAATACAGGTGACACTACAAGGGGCCTGGAATGACCTCATCTCCCTGCTAATTTTAGCTTCTGATTTCATCTAAACGTTCTGCAGTCTGATCAATGCTGACTAAAAAATAGTGACTGATTCATTTCAGATCATATCAAGTCATCTGACACGTCATTGTATCTTACATGGTGGCAGAGCAGAAGCCGCAATGCGGTCATGTTTGTACTGCTACTGTTATTTGCATGAATTTTTTACGTCGTTTACGTTAGGCTTTTTTCGGCGTATAGTTACCCCTGCTATATGAGGCGTAGCTAATGTTAAGTATGGCCGTCGTTCCCGCGCCGAGTTTTGAAATTTTACGTCATTTGCGTAAGTCGTACACGAATAGGGCTTTACGTCATTACGGCGTACTTTAGAGCAATGCACACTGGGATATTTTACAGACGGCGCATGCGCCGTTCAAATTAAACGTAAAAAACGCAGGGTCAAGTCAAATTTAAATACAACACGCCCCCAACATCCCCATTTGAATTAGGCGGCCTTACGCCGCAACACATACGTTACGCCGCCGTAACTAAGGGCGCAAGTTCTTTCTGAATACAGAACTTGCGCCCAAAGTTACAGCGGCGTAACGTATCGGAGATACGTTACGCCGGCAGATAGATACACAAATCTATCTAAATCCGGCCCATGGGCACTAATAGGCACTGATAGGTGGCACTGATGAGCACTAATAGGTGGTACTGATGGGCACTAATAGGCAGCACTGATGGACACTGATAGGTGGCACTGATGAGCACTAATAGGTGGCACTGATGGGCACTAATAGGCAGCACTGAAGGGCACTAATAGGCTCATTCTCCATCTTGAAGTATCCTATTGTGTGCTTGCAGCTGCCTGCGAAACGCAAAGGAGGGAAGCCGGCAGCATTTCGGGGGTAGGGTGGGCACACAGGGAGGCCTGGCAGCAGGGGGAAAGGTATGGTGCACAGGGAGGGTGATCAGAGTGGCGGCTGCTATTACCGGAAGCAATCACTCTATCTGCAGCAGCTGAAAGCCAATGAGAGGGACAGGAGAAGAATCCAGCTTTTAGCTGCTTCAGAGAGAGCCATACAGGGGATTGGTTCTAGTGATCACCCTCCCTACCCGCATTGACTCGCACATGCACATTAGGGAACCAGGCTGTGAAGCCGCAAGGATTCCCTTACTGAAGATGCCGAATCCTCCATCCAAAGCCGAGGAACGGGTCGGATTTGGGTGAGGCGCCCCGGACAGTGTCCTTATTTTAAAAGTCAGCAGCTGCAGTATTTGTAGCTGCTGACTTTTTTTTTTTCCGGCGGATCTCCGTTTTAACTCTTCATTTATATTATGCTGTCACATGTATCTTAAAAACTTTCGAGTATACCAACTTGGTTTTGCAGTGACCAATTTCCATAAAATTTGTTTTTATCTTGTGCAAAGAATGAAAAAATTGTCTCCGGCAGGGAAAGGGTTAAAGCGGTACTAAACCCAAAGACAAACATTTATTATACACTATATTACCAAAAGTATTGGGACGCCTGCCTTTACACACACATGGACTTTAATGGCATCCCAGTCTTAGGGGTAGATCCACAAAGAAATTACGCCGGCGTATCTATTGACACGCCGGCGTAATTTCAAAATTCCTGCGTCGTATCTTTGTTTTGAATCCTCAAAACAAGATACGACGGCATCTCGGCTAGATCCGAGAGGCGTACGTCTTCGTACGCCTTCGGATCTTAGATGCAATTTTTCTGTGTCCGCTAGGTGGCGTTCCCGTCGTAATCCGCGTCGCGTATGCAAATTAGCTATTTCCGATGATCCACGAACGTACGAGCGGCCGTCGCATTTTTTTACGTCCTTTCCGTTCGGCTTTTTCCGGCGTACAGTTAAAGCTGCTATATGGCGTACTCAATGTTAAGTATGGCCGTCGTTCCCGCGTCGAATTTTGAAAGTTTTACGTCGTTTGCGTAAGTCGTCCGTGAATGGGGCTGGACGCCATTTACGTTTACGTCAAAACCAATGACATTTAGCGCAATGCATGGTGGGAAATTTTAGGGACGGCGCATGCGCAGTTCGTTCGGCGCGGGGACGCGCTTCATTTAAATGAAACACGCCCCTACCCGCCGCATTTGAATTCCACGCCCTTATGCCGCGAGAGATACACTACGCCGCCGTAACTTATGGCGCAAATTCGTTGACGATTCAAACCAAAGCCAAGTAAGTTACGGCGGCGTAGCGTATCTTAGATACGCTGCGTCGGTACAGATCTTTGTGGATCTGCCCCTTAGTCCGTAGGGTTCAATATTGCAGCTATAACAGCTTCAACTCTTCTGGGAAGGCCATATACAAGGTTTAGGATGTGTCTATGGGAATGTTTGGCCATTCTTCCAGAAGCGCATTTGTGAGATCAGGCAATGATGTGAACGAAAAGGCCTGGCTCGCATTCTCCACCTTAATTCATCCCAAAAGTTTTCTATCAGGTTGAGGTCAGGACTCCACCCCACACAAAAAAAACAAGGACTTCACGCTAAACTCGCTCATCCATTTCTTTATGGACCTTGTTTTGTGCACTGGTCCAAATCATTTAGTGGAGGGGTGATTATGGTGTGGGGCTGTTTGTCAGGGGTTGAGTTTGGCCCCTTGGTTCCAGTGAAGGAAACACTTATGTACACACGATTGGAAATTCTGACAAAAAAAATGCAGATTTTTTCTGTCGGAATGTTGGCTCAAACTTGTGTTGCATACACACGTTTACACAAATCTTGTCGGAAATTCCGACCGTCAAGAACGCGGTGACGTACAAGACGTATGACGAGCCGAGATCAATGAAGTTCAATAGGCAGTTCGGCTCTTCTGCGCGATTCTGAGCATGCATGTTTTTTTGCATGTCGGAATTACATACAGACGAGCGGATTTTCCGATAACCTGCTCTCAATCTTTTGTTGGTGGAAATTCTGACAGCAAAAGTCTGATGGAGCATACACGCGGTTGGAATTCCCGACCAAAAGCTCACATCGGACTTTTCTTGTCGGAATTTCTGATCGTGTGTACGCGCCAATAAGGTGTCAGCATACCAAAACATTTTGGACAATTTCATGCTCCCAACTTTGTGGGAACAGTTTGGGGATGACCCCTTCCTGTTCCAACATGACTGTGGACCAGTGCACAAACAAGAACTGGAACTAAGGGGCCAAGCCCAACCCCTGAGAAACAACCCCACACCATATGTAAAAATCTTTATTCTAAACTTTTGCTGTAACTGTGTTGAATGTGTCAGCGTTGATTTGTTAGTCAAGTCTGTCTAAATCTGTTGGACATCTAAGGCCCCATACTCACGAGCAAACATGTCTGCTGAAACTGGCCCGCAGGCCAGTTTCAGCAGACATGTTTGGTCGTGTGTGGGCGCGAGCGGGCCGAATTCCAGCAAACATTTGCCCGCCGGGCCTTTTCCCAGCGGGCAAATATTCCTGGACTTGTTTTAAAACAGTCCGCTGGAATTCAGCCCGCTCGGACATGTACGGTCGTCAGTACAGACCTACCGTACATGTCCAGGCGCCCGCCGTCCCTCGCATGCGTCGAATGACTTCGACGCATGCGTGGAAGCATTTTAAAGGCGGGCCGCCCACGTCGCCGCGTCATTGTCGCGGCGACACCGCGTCATCGACGCGGCGACACCGCGGACACGCCCCGCGTATTGTTTACGCGCGGACTTCTGTACGATGGTGTGTACAACCATCGTACAGAAGCCCTCTGGCAGACATGTATGGTGAAAACGGTCCGACGGACCGCTTTCACCATACATGTTTGTCCGTGTGTACCCGGCCTAACACTACCCTCTGCCCAGATTGGGAATATTTCTGTCCACAGGTGTCTCCATTGCATCTCTATTCAGAGTGGGGACACCCTAAGACAGGAAATGTGTTACTGGCCGGATCAACAGGTGAAAACAAAGGGGGGAAAAAAATAAGAAATGAAAGTGAATGCAGCCACCACATTTGAAGAGGAAGTAAACCCTGGTGGGGTTTACTTCCTCTATGTCTCCCTGAAAAGATAAAGCATAATGGGCTTCTATGCATCGCATAGTAGCCCATTATGTGACACTTACCTGCAGGAGAAGTCTGCGATGTCGCCGTCTTCCTCCATGGCAGCGAGCATACATCTTCACCCTTCTTCTTCCAGGGGCTGCGAACTATGGCTCTGTGACTGGCCGGAGACATGTGACGTCACTCCCGCGTGCACGCGGGAGCTGCCTTTAACGGCATGAGCACAGCTTGAAATGGCACAGCGTTCCCTTTAAGACGGCACATGCGCAGAAAAAGGAATTGCTCGGGGAAATTGCAAACATCTCTGAAACCGTGTAGGTCTTGGAGATATTGCAAGCACCTACAGGTTTGTATTCATATCTTCCAGGCTGTATGAACTGTTATGTTGTATAATCGATGCAATGCACTGTATCATTTGCACCATGTAAAGATCTCACAATGTGCCTATTTACTAGTTTGGAAGGTTCTGTAACTTTACTCTGTGCCGTCTTCATCAATACCCTGGGACAAGGCTGAGGCTGCAGTGGGGGAATACTCAGCCTTCAGGCAGACCTCCACACTTAGAAATGAACATACACTGGCAGTGTAACGGTCCTTCTGTTAACTCTCAGGCCCCTGTGACCATGTGCACCTTCACAGTAACGTGCATTTTGGAAGGACACATTGAGCCAATTTCCACAGCCACCTGCCCAGCATTTTCCATTAAGATCCCCAGTAGTGGAGTGGGCCCTGCCATGCACTCTGCACAGGGCTCCACACAACTCTCAACTCAACTCAGACATTCCTCTTTTCACTTCCTCATTGTTCGTTTTTGCTCAGAAGTTGCTCTATTTCTTCTCTGTTCTGTTCACTTCCTGCCCGTCTGATTTTACTGACCACCGTGAAGGGAGGCTTTACTGTGGTGGTCAGTAACGTGCTCACCCCCTCCTGGGAACTACATCTGTGCAGCAGGACGCTCTCTACGTGTTAGAGACTTCAAGGAGGTGTGAATTACTGGGCGTGCCGCAATTCATACTGGGAAATGTAGTTCTTACATGAACGAACGATGCAAACCAGGAAGTGAATGAGAGAACAGAAACTAGAATGCCGGAGGTGATATAGATGAAGGAATTGAATAGGTATTTACTCGTTTTTTAACAGAATCATTACACTATTCTGTCTGTCTACCTTGCAGACATTAATTTTAGGCAAAAAAATGTTTTCCGTTACAACTCCTTTAAGCTTACTGTAGTTGCTAGTCAGATTCAGACATGAAGCCGCAGACCTTATACATCTCTGTTTGTGCCCAAAGTACATATTCATATCTTCCAGGCTGTATGAGCTGTTATGTTGTATAATCGATGCAATGCACTGTATCATTTTCACCATGTAGAGATCTCACAATGTGCCTATTTACTAGTTTGGAAGGTTCTGTAAGACACGATGGTAACTAAATACAAACCAAAACAGATGGCTGTGTGTATGTTCTAGTCAGTGGGCTTTGTTTTTAGTGTAATAATTGCAGAGCAGCCAACTGCTTCAGCCCAGACAGATTTCTTCGATACAGGATAGGGATTTGGGGAAATAGCTGTTTGCTAAAGAGAGACCTCTGCTACTTGAGATCAATTTACAACACTAAAACTTTCTCAAGAACTTAATTTGTCTGATAGCTGCAGACAAAAAAAACAAACAAACAACAAAAAAAACTTAACCGTTTAGTCCGTAGTATTTTAGAAAAAGTTATCAATTTGACATAATATTCACATTTCATCTCTAAAAGACTTATGACTTTAGAGTGCTTGTGTTTTTATTGCAGTATTTCCCACAAGACCACTTAAGGGAAACCAATTTTCAAACTCATTATAACTGGCACAATTTTGTCAGTCCAAAAATAATTTACTGCAGACTTGGGTTTAGCATATCTCACTTACATTATTCTGTTTGCCACGGAGTATCTGGATAATTATACTTCAATCACATTTTCACAGTACCTCTGTGTACGATTTTCTACAAGTCTCATATTAACATCAAAAAAAGTGATTCTGGGAGTCTGGAATATGATCCAGTTACTGAAATGGTAGGAGGTAATTGTAGGTTCACGTTTCTGAAGAGGATCTTGCAGTCTGTCAATGGGAAAGTAAATAAATGTGAGTGGGTTTTATTTCTGCACTTTGTCTCTCCCAATTATCACCTGGATGGATTTAAATCGTACACATCAAACAAAGCCTAAAGAGCAGATGTGACATTGCCAACAAGAATATATTGAAAAAGAGGCATAACGGCATATGTAGATGAAGCCGCACTCCAGCCTCCTATAAAATATACCCATGCAGTGTTGCCCCATAGCCTCAAAAACTAAATAGGTTATATGCTGAAATTGGCTAGGGGGATATAACTAGGCCATAATCTTTACGTTACTAATCACTTCCTCTGCACTTTTCATTACAGCATGCCTGGTCACATGGTCTCTGGTGTCATCCTGTACAATGCAGGTCCTACAGTATTGTATGTACATGAAGATTGCGAGAGCCTGCTCACATACTGGGACTCTTTTCCAGTTCCCCTAGTTTTCAGCTTTTAGCAAACCTATGCATGTAGGGTAGGCGGTTGACACTACCCCCATGTTCCCCTCCTCGTTGGGTGCCAAGTGTGGGTCACATGAGAGGCCTACCCTGGGGTGGGTTCTTCTGGGCTACGTTAGGCACTTTTACAGGGTCAATTCACACACACAGATGGGGTAACTTTACTCTGTGCGTCTTCATCAATACCCTGGGACAAGGCTGAGGCTGCGGTGGGGGAATACTCAGCCTTCAGGCAGACCTCCACACTTAGAAATGAACATACACTGGCACTGTAACGGTCCTTCTGTTAACTCTCAGGCCCCCGTGACCATGTGTACCTTCACAGTAACATGCATTTTGGAAGCACACATTGAGCCAATTTCCACAGCCACCTGGCCAGCATTTTCCATTAAGATCCCCGGTAGTGGAGTGGGCCCTGCCGTGCACTCTGCACGGGGTTCCACACGTGCTCTCAACTCAACTATCGAACCTTCTGCACAACTGAACAGAATGGGGAACCTCTATGGTGCAATCAGCTCCCAATGCTGCGGAAGGAGTGCCGACAATATTTCCCTTGCTGCTAGAAGCCATGCCACCTGTAACAGGTACACATTATTGACCAACTGCTTGTTACACTTCCGTTGCTCTAGGTAACTACTTATGTCTTCACATTACTCTTCATACCCCAATGTGTTAAAGACCCACTCTGTGAACTATATGTGTGTCAGTTACTTGAAATACACAGCTTTAACGCAGGCTGAATGCACATATGCAGACTCTCGGCCTGTGGGCCTTCACGCTGAATGGCCGCATATATGAGGCCCTATGTAAACCACTTACTGTGCTGAGAGGGCGCTCCCTGCGTGCTCTCAGCATGGTAGCCGGTGGTTACCGGAAAGCTCCCAATGCATACTTGCGATCTGGAGCTTTCCAATCATGTGACAGCCAATCACAGCGGTCACATGACCCAAATGCCCCCATCCACCTCCTGGCATTAAAAACCCTTAAAGCGTTGGGAGGCGGCCATTGGGAAGGGGTTAATAACTTCAGATCAGGCAAAGAAAAAGTTTCAAATGCTTTACTTGACCAAAGTGCAAAAATACACATTTATGCCTTGTACACACAATCGCAATTTCCGATGGAAAAAGTCAGACGTTATTTTTTCATTCGGATATTCCGACCATGTGCCCCATTGGAAATTCTGACGGACTTAGAAAGAGAACACGTTCTCTTTTTTTCCGTTCGTCTGTATGGAACTCAGACGGAGAAAAAAACTTGCATGCTCAGAATCAAGTCGACGCATGCTCGGAAGCATTGAATTTCATTTTTCTCGGCTCGTCGTAGTGTTGTACGTCACCGCGTTTTGGACGGTCGGAATTTGGTGTGGCAGTGTGTATGCAAGACAGCTTGAACGGAATTCCGTCAGAAAAATCCGGCGGAGTTTATCCCGACGGAAATGTTGTTCTTAGACGCGAGTTTCACAACTCGCATTCAGCGCTCTATAAGTATTTATTCCAATCCAATCCAATCCAATGTGTACGGGGCACTAGAGTCCAACAGATAATGACATTTTTGCTTCCTAATTCACTAACTATATCTATACGCTTGTGTGCTGCCGGCATTCCTGTTAAAGTGCATTCCATTGTCCATAGTCCTTCATAGGCTCTATCACGCAAGTGTAATGCGCACACACGATCATTTTTCGGCATGAAAAAAAACTACGTTTTTCGGCATGTAGAAAAAACAAAGTTTTTCCAACTTCATCATTAAAACGACGTTGCCCACACACCATCGTTTTTTAAAAATGCTCTAGCAAAGCGCAGTGATGTACAACACGTACAACAACACTATAAAGGGGAAGTTCCATGCGGATGACGCCACCCTTGGGGCTGCTTTAGCTGATTCCGTGTTAGTAAAAGACGATTTGCGCTTTTCTGTCTGTTACAGCGTGATGAATGTGCTTACTCCATTATGAACGGTAGTTTTACCAGAACAAGCGCTCCCATCTCATAACTTTCTTCTGAGCATGCGCGGGTTTTTAACGTCGTTTTAGCCCACACACAATCATTTTTTACAACCCGAAAAACGACATCGTTTAAAAATGCAGCATGTTTCAAATTTTTTTTTGTGGTTTTTCAGAACCCGAAAAATGATGTGAAGCCCACACACGATCATTTTAAATGATATTTTTTAAAAAACTTCGTTTTTTTTCATGCCGAAAAATGATCGTGTGTACGCGGCATAAGTCCTTCTTTGGCATGCTCCAGCACTAGTGTCTTCAGGCAAACCCCAAGCCAATAATCTCTGTTTCAAGCCATGACAGGCGACATTCTCCTACTCCCACAGATCTCTTCTTCTGTCTCCATCCTCTATGGGTCTCACGACTCACTAGGTTACTCTTAGGCCTCGTACACACGACTGAACATGTCTGCTGAAACTGGTCCGCTGACCAGTTTCAGCAGACATGTTCGGTCGTGTGTACGGCCGACCGGACAGGTTTCCAGTGGATATTTGTCCAGCCAACCGTTTTCCGGCAGACAAATGTTTCTTAGCATGCTAAGAAACATGTCCGCTAGAAGCCTGTCTGTCGGACATGATCGGTCGTCTGTACAGACTCACCGTACATGTCCGATTGGCCGCATGTGATTCGACGCATGCGTGGAAGCTTTGAACTTCCAGGGCCGCGCACGTCGCCGCGTCATCGTCGCAGCGACGGCGCAGCCACGTCACTGCGGATCGTGTACGCGCGGATTTCTGTCTGATGGTGTGTACAACCATCAGACAGAAATCTCCGAGGGGACATGTCCGCTGAAAACGGTCCGGCGGAACCGTTTTCAGCGGACTTTCCCCTCGTCTGTACGAGGCCTTACAGGGCCAATGACAGCTCTCTGTACTCCCAGGGCAACTCTCTCTAAACTGGACCAATGTTTATATCACTCAGGGCAAGTGAGATAGACTCAAATAGGGCTGTAGCTTGCATAGGGCTTTGCTTTCACACCTGGGGGCTGAATGGAGTGACGGGAGAGGGAAAGGAAGATAAGTAAAAGTGATTGTGGAGACCTGCAATAAAGTGAACCTATTGCTTTGTCCTATAGATTTAGGGCCAAATCCACAAAGATCGTGCCTAACGTAAATTTTTCCATTTAAGTTACACTGCCTTAAAATTTCTACCTAAGTGCCCGATCCACAAAGCACTTACCTAGAAATTTTGGGCTGTGTAACTTAAATTCCGCCGTCGCAAGGCGTTCCTCTTCAAATGGGGGCGTACTGCGCATGCTCGTGACGTCATTTTCCCGACGTGCATATCGCGAAATTACGTTACGCCGAGCTTTGTGGATTGCGACGGGTCAATAAATTTGCTTCGGGAAAAAAAAAATGCGGTGAAAAAAAAAAAATTGCGTCGCTGGACAGAAAGGTCTGCTTTTACATGGTGTACTAACTTTACACCTTGTTAAAGCAGCCCTAATTTTGCGTATGCAAACTAAAACTTACGGAGAAAAAACGAAGCTGAAAAGCTTCGTGGATCTCCGTAAGTGCTAATTTGCATACCCGAGGCGGCATTTCGACACGAAATGCCCCCAGCGGCGGATGCGGTACTGCATCCTAAGATCCGGCAGTGTAAGTCCCTTACACATGCCGGATCTTCTCCCTAACTATGGAAAACTGATTCTGTTAGGAAAAGGGATAAGACGGAGTAACAGCAGTTACGCCGTCGTATCCCTTTTGTGGATTTGGCCCATACTTGCAAAAGTTTAATAACCCTTTAGGGCACATTTGCACCTTGCTTTGTGCATTAATGCAAACGTAAAGTCACTTTTTGTATGCCTTGTATATTGATTTTTTTATGGGAAATCAATACATGTTCACACAGAAAAAACATATCTGCTTTGTTTTCTCGCACGTGTGCCTTGTGGTGCATTTCAGTGTAAGTGCGGTGCTCAGTACTATAATAGTGTTTTTTGGGGAGCAAATCAAAATAAAGTCATGACAATGTATGGTAAAACATTATTGAAATGCAAAAGTATGAATGGGATCTTCGTTTAACAGAAATCTTCCAAGTTTTTGGTCTTATATGATGTGGCTATCTATAAACAGAAGATGGTGGTTGGAAAATCCAGTCCCTGCATGATTGTATTATTGGATAATAATGACATATTCATGCATAATCATTTAGTCCAAACATGCATGTTTATTCACTAAACACGTGGTGCTGGCTCTATCTGAGGAGAACAAGTGCAAAACAAGTCATATAGTGCTCCTAGTCATATGTTTTTCATATAGATATAAGATTAAATAAAGATTCAATGTATTTGCTTCTTTGAAATTTAACAAATGGTATTTTTGGACCTAGAATGTTGTAATTCTGGTTATTTATTTATTTTAATGTTTATTGGCCCACATTAAAAGTCACCCGGTATATGCCCATTGATCTCATGTCTACAGGTAATCTTTTTCTGGCAATATATTTTGTCTACCCATGGCAACTTGCTAACCAGAGCAAGATCTTTGTTTGGGGGAAGAGGGATGTGGAGAGAGCTTGCCCTAGGAAGGAAAAACAAGACTGGTAGAAACTAGACAGATAGAAATCTTGCATACAACTAGTAGAGCCTGTAGGGACCTTTCACACGGGCAGACCAATGAGGTCGGCCTGTCAGTTTTTCAGGCAGACCTGATCAGACCCTCCAGTCTCTTCTATGGAGTGCTGACACCCGCTGACATCTGATCAGATCCTGTCCACTAAAAGCAGACAGATGGGGATTCGTTCTCCATCTGTCTGGTGGATCGGATCGAATGGCTGTCAGGTGTAAACAGAAAGGTGGTCTGTTTACATCTGACCACCCATATAGGAGAGCAGGCTGTGTCTGTGTCCGCTCTTCATAAGCGGAGCAGACAGGGACCAGCCATCCGCCTGCTCAGCGGGGATCAGCGGACAGATTCCCCACTGAGCAGGCAAACTCCAACTGAGGATCGTGTAGCAAGTAGATGATTCCCAAGTTATCCTGGGAATACCTATGCACGCTCACTTTTCCCACTGCCCACACACACCAAACACACAGCCCGGGGAAGCTTGGCACTGTACGGGGGGGGGGGGGGGGTAACTCTGTATGGGGGTAACTATGTACAGAGGGGTAACTATGTACAGGACTATATACAGGGAGTAACTATGTACAGGGGGAGGGGGTAACTATGTACAGGACTATGTACAGGGGGGTAACTATGTATAGAGGGAGGGGATAACTATGTACAGGGGGAGGAGGGTAACTATGTACGGGGGGGGGTAACTATGGCTCTGCTTGGGACTCTGATGTAAGGACTGGGATTGGGGACACTGATGAAAGGACTTAGGCTGGGGACACTGATGTAAGGACTTAGGCTCCGCTGGGGACACTAGATGTAAGGACAGACTCTGCTGGGGGCAACTGATGCAAGAATGGACTCTGCTGGGGGCACCTGATGTAAGGAGGGACTCTGCTGGGGGCACCTGATGTAATGAGGAACTCTGCTGGGGGCGCCTGATGTAAGGAGGGACTCTGCTGGGGGCACCTGATGTAAGGAAGGACTCTGCTGGGGGGCACCTGATGTAAGGAGGGACTCTGCTGGGGCACCTGATGTAGGAAGGGACTCTGCTGGGGGCACCTGATGTAAAGAAGGACTCTGCTGGGGGCACCTGATGTAAGGAGGGACTCTGCTGGGGGCACCTGATGTAAGGAGGGACTCTGCCGGGGGCACATGATGTAAGGAGGGACTCTGATGGGGGCACCCGATGGCAAGTGACACACTCAGGGCTCCCACTGTTTCTGCATTATGGTGAGTTGAATGATTTAATTTTATAATACAATGTAATAATAGATAAAATGCGCTTTAATCATCCTGACTCCATAACAGCCATGGTGCTGGGATGATTGAATCGCTAACACCAGGTGTTTGGAGTATCTTTATCTGCTGATTCTTAAAGTTTCTAGAATACACATATTGCTATTGTGGTGTTGGATCTGGGCCTGCTGTCCCTCCATCTCTCTTTTTTTCCTTCCTTCTCTCTCCTTCCCTCTATCCCTATCTCTTTCTTTCTCTCTTTTTTGCTCTCTCTCTCTGTCTCCCTCGTGTATCTCAGACTCTAACCACACCCCTTTGAGCTACGCCCATCTAAGCCATGCCCAACATTCCACTTAAACCACGCCTATTTTTCACGTGCCGCACGTTGGCTTTTTTTTCTATACTACGCCTACAGAAGAAATTCCCCGCCCCTAATTATAATAAGACTCTGCCTACAGGCAAAAAGGGGTCCCTATAATTTTTTTACAATGTTGGCAACTATGTATTTGGAAGAAAAACAGGAAAGAAAATGAAATACAGCAATATTGATAATTTTCTGTAAAATAAAGGGGAAACATGCTTCAGACAATCTACCATGTTGGGTTGCTTCCTACCTAATTTATAAAGGTAGTGATCTGCAATGGACTATTTCTCCTCAACCAGTTACCTTTGGGGTCGGTACCCCATCAGTTGTGAGTTCATTTCTTTGCCTCTGAAGTGGTTGTCAGTTAAATAGACCAGCTGATGGCTAGGTCAGCATTACATTTTCTGACACCAGAGAATTATCCCGATCATCAGTTTGTATCCACATGCAGCTGAGCAGCCAGTATGATCAGAAATATATTTTGGAACGCATGAGCGATTAAACATATTCCATCTGATCTAAGAAAATGAGCGATGACAGCAGACTGTGTGGTGCCTCCAATATATGATGACCTCCCTCCCCCTACTGACTTTGCAGTCACTAAGTCTGGTGGATATTTTTAATGTCTTGTTAGACACTGTCCACCCCTTATCGGTAGTCACAAGCCTACAGGATCCTGTCTGATTCATTAGCAGCAATGCGTTAACCCATATTGAATGTCCTAAATTTAGGTATTTATAATCCAATCAACCTTTCAATCTAACCAGTTACCAGATCAGGTACCAACATTTTTTTTTATATAACAGCAACTGTAAATTTGCATGAAAATATCTAATCACTTGTAATGTTATAGTTATCGACTGATCCAAATACCAATCAATCACCTATAATAACAGATCTAATTTTTTTGTGATTTTTTGGGTTAAAATTGATTTTGATGATGGTTGCATAAATACTTTGATTGATTACTCACTATAATAATAAAATAGTCTTGGAAATTAAAGATTAAAATGGTCTTGGAAATTAACAATACAGTGTATGAGTTAAGCCCTGTACACACGACCGGAATTCCCGGCGGTAAAAAAGTCCGCCGGGAAAACCGAGAACCTGCTCGGTAAAGTTTCCCCATGTACACACGGCCGGGTTTCCCGTCGGGAAAACTGTGGGGAGAGCTTTGGCCGGGAATCCCGGCCATGCTCCCTCGCAGTGTTTCCAGATAGGAAAACTTCCGGGTTTAAAACCGCCGGGAATCCCTGCGGGAAAATAGAGAGCAGGTTCCCTATTTTCCCGCGGGGATTCCCTGCAGTTTTCCAGTCAGGAAAACTGCGAGGAAGCATACACACAGCCGGTTTTCCCGGCCAAAAGCTCTTCTGGCAGTTTTCCTGGCAGGAAAACCGGCCCTGTGTACGAGGCTTTAGATTTAATTTAAATTTCAAAACAATTAACTCATAAAACAATAAGATCAATATACAGTGAGGATCGAAAGTTTGGGCACCCCAGGTAAAAATTTGTATTAATGTGCATAACGAAGCCAAGGAAAGATGGAAAAATCTCCAAAAGGCATCAAATTACAGATTAGACATTCTTATAATATGTCAAAAAAGTTAGATTTTATTTCCATCATTTACACTTTCAAAATTACAGAAAACAAAAAAATGTTGTCTGCAGAAGTTTGGGCACCCTGCAGAATTTATAGCATGCACTGCCCCCTTTGCAAAGCTGAGACCTGCCAGTGTCATTGATTGTTCTCAATCATCGTCTGGGAAGACCAGGTGATGTCAATCTCAAAGGTTTTTAATTCCCAGACTCATCTGACCTTGCCCCAACAATCGGCACCATGGGTTCTTCTAAGCAGTTGTCTAGAAAACTGAAACTGAAAATAGTCGGCGCTCACAAATCTGGAGAAGGCTATAAGAAGATAGCAAAGCGTTTTCAGATGTCAATATCCTCTGTTTGGAATGTAATTAAGAAATGGCAGTCATCAGGAACAGTGGAAGTTAAAGCAAGATCTGGAAGACCAAGAAAAATATCAGACAGAACAGCTCGCAGGATTGTGAGAAAGGCAATTCAAAACCCACGTTTGACTGCACGATCCTTCCAGAAAGATCTGGCAGACACTGGAGTTGTGGTACACTATTCCACTATAAAGAGATACTTGTACAAATATGGTCTTCATGGAAGAGTCATCAGAAGAAAACCTCTTCTACGTCCTCACCACAAAAATCAGCATTTAAACTTTGCAAATGAACATATAGACAAGCCTGATGCATTTTGGAAACAAGTTCTGTGGACCGATGAGGTTAAAATAGAACTTTTTGGCCGGAATGAGCAAAGGTACGTTTGGAGAAGAAAGGGCACAGAATTTAATGAAAAGAACCTCTGTCCAACTGTTAAGCATTGGGGTGGATCAATCATGCTTTGGGGTTGTATTGCAGCCAGTGGCACAGGGAACATTTCACGAGTAAAAGGAAAAATGGATTCAATAAAATTTCAGCAAATTTTGGATGGTAACTTGATGCCATCTGTGAAAAAGCTGAAGTTAAAGAAAGGATGGCTTCTACAAATGGATAATGATCCTAAACACACCTCAAAATCCATGGGGGATTACATCAAGAGGCGTAAACTGAATGTTTTGCCATAGCCTTCACAAGCTCCTGACCTCAACATAATTGAAAATCTATGGATAGACCTTAAAAGAGCAGTGCGTGACAGACAGCCCAGAGATCTCAAAGAACTGGAATACTTTTGTAAGGAAGAATGGGCAAAGATACTTCAAACAAGAATTGAAAGACTCTTGGCTGGCTACAAAAAGCGTTTACAAGCTGTGATACTTGCCAAAGGGGGCAGTACAAGATATTAACTCTGCAGGGTGCCCAAACTTTTGCAGATGCCATTTTTTTGTTTTCTGTAATTTTGAAAGTGTAAATGATGGAAATAAAATCTAACTTTTTTTGACATATTATAAGAATGCCTCATCCGTAATTTGATGCTTTTTGGAGATGTTTCCATCTTACCTTGGCTTCGTTATGCACATTAAAACAAATTTCTACCCGGGGTGCCCAAACGTTCGATCCCCACTGTATGTATGGTCAGTATTAGACAGGGGTTCTAGTGAATTATAATTGTTCCAAAAGTGAAAAAAATAACATTTAGTAAGCTTACATTTTAAAGTCTTTTCATGTTTCTTACATACACTTGCTTTGCTTCTTGGCTTTCTTCTGTAGCTGGTTTGTTAATAATTTAAACAGTCAGAGTCCAACTAGACACTTTCCAGTGTCAAAAGATGCTCAAGTAAAGTCTGCTCAAATGATAGGAACACATAATAAATGTAAGCAGGCATGGTTACAAGAGGGGTCTTATGACACTTTGGCCAGCATATCCAATTGCATACTACTGTATGAATGCAAGCATATTGTGTTTATTTCCTATTTTAGTGTAAGTGGACTAATTCATTATATATATTGTGATATTGGGGGATAGTTAGATCAGTGGTAGAATAATTTTTATTGAGTCCAAACTGTGATTGTAAGGCTTTTATGTCCACTTTTATTAAACAAACTCAAAGTTCACAAAACAGTTGCCCGCACTGAGGATCTTCACCATCAAAACAGCTAACACAAAATACCAAGCTGCGCTTCTGCTTAGTTCTCAACCCTGACTTTTGGCTGGTCCAGAGATCATTGGATGTTCAGCTGAATTCTTCTAGAATAATTGCCATTAATACCATACTGGACAGTAACATTATCTTCAACATCAGGCTGAGGTAAGAACTGCATGGCTGACTTGAATTACCTTTGACAATTATGGAAAGATATCTCTCACCATCCATGCTTGAAGCAAATTTGGCAAATGTGGAGAGGTTCTACTCATTGGACTGTGAGACACACAGCTACCAAGTATGCAGAGAGTGGATTAGGCCACTTGTTACACATAATAGGAGACCAACTGCCTGCAATAGTAGACCTGCAACAACCACTAAAGCATCAGGGTACCCCTGTGTAGAGCGAGGCCTTGTCAGAGTACTGGGCCACTGATCAATTGACCACCAACTTGCTGGGAAGCTCCACCGTGATATTTCATTTTGAGATATCAGGGATTGTTAGTGGGTTGGCTGGTGACTAAGGCCTTGTACACACGATAGGATAGCCAGAGGACAACGGTCTGAAGGACCTTTGTCTTAGGTGAACCGATGAAGCTGACTGATGGTCCATCGTGCATACACACCATCAGTTAAAAAACCGATCGTGTCAGAACGCGGCGACGTAAAACACGACGACGTGCTGAAAAAAACGAAGTTCAATGCTTCCAAGCATGCGTCGACTTGATTCTGAGCATGTGCGGGTTTTTAGCCGATGCTTTTGCATACTAACGATTGGTTTTGACCTGTCCATCGGTTACATTTTAAAGCAAGTTCTTATTTTTTTAAACTAAGGTTAACTAACCTATGGGGCCTACACACGATCGGTTTGGACTGATGAAAACGGTCCTTCAGACCGTTGTCCTCTGGCTATCCTATCGTGTATACAAGGCCTTAGAGCCTGATATGGATGTCTATGTGAAAGATGTCTTTGAAATAGAGTCTGCATCTGAGAAGGAGGAAGAAAGTGCCATACCCCAACAAGTGTGCACCTGGGGATAGCTGATGGACGAGGAGGCAGTTGGGGAATCTAATCCCAATATTACCTCCCCGATCCAATTAGAGAAGTCTTTGATTCAGTTCTAGTGTTAGGTGTGCAGTTTGAAGAGAGAGTGTATAAGGTCTGGATATGGCTGGATGTAAAAGATTTTATATTTTATCTGACTTTCCCCCTGCACACCACTTCCCATGCATCAGTCCAGAACATGTCCAATGTGTTTTTTGTCACCAGATTGTTACTCTGACAAATGTTGCAGACTCTGATGGATAGTTATCAAGAAGATTGCCTATCATGGCTTAGAGTATGCCTATGTGCCAGTAGCGATTATGGATGAGATTGAAAATGCAAGAGATAAGTGGTATGAGGAAGAGATGTGGGGCTTATAGGCAGGTTGAAATGGTTGAATAGTTGCTGTCCTGGCCAGGGGGTTAAGAGTTAATGCCTTTCCCAGTTCTTTGAGACTTTTGGCGGGTCCTGCTATGGGTCTGGCCCACGTGCCCTGTGAGATATAAATTGGGTCAGTGGTCTGGCACAGCAGAGAGCGGGAGTGGAAGTTGGAACTGAATTCATGAAGTAGAGTTCGAAGGGTTGAACTGTGAGACCCGTAAGGGATGGAGAAGGACAAGAGACTCATAGGAGTAGGAGAATGTGAGGTTCACTCTGAAGACAACAGTGCTGGAGAAATGCCTCTGAAGGACTATGATTGCTGGAATACATTTCTTCAGGTAGCCGGGGCAGCACACAAGCTAGCAGTTAGGGATGTAGGAATATTATACCTTGCATTTTGGACTGTGAAATGTCTATTTTCTATCTGCCAAGTAAACTATTAAAACGTTGTCCATGCCTGTTAAGTGTAAATCACATCCGTGCTACAGGTATGTAGTTATTCATGGCAGTGAATGAATGAATGAAAACTTATATAGCGCAACACATGCAAACTTAATCGCCTCTGGGCGCTTGTTGTTCCTGTCTCCTTTGGTATCAAAGGGCAGTCCAGCCTCATGAAGCCAAAAGACGCTTCTAGCATTTTAAATCACCAAATAGACCACTGTAGGTAAAACTGACTGGAACCACCAAAATGTACACAAATGCCTTGCTGCCCTCTTCGGTTTAGGGTAACCAAAGCTAGAACATAAAAAGAACGTCTCCTTTTTTTATGTTCTAGTTTTGGTTGTCCATGCCTGGTCTGAATTGGCTAAAGAGGTGTATCGCAAATAACCGACACACATACAGATAACAAGGTTAACACGTGGGTCTTAACACATTGGGGTATGAAGACATTGGTGTAGAATGAAATAGTATGGAGACACAAGTGGTTACCTAGAGTAATGCAAGAGTAAGGGCCCTTTCACACGGGCGGACAAACGGTCTGTTTTTTACAAGTCCGTTTACGTAATCATCCGATTCCCCATAGGGGAGAGCGGAGGAAAGACAGGGCGGTCTCTGCACAGTGTGCGGGGACCGCCCTGTCCGCCGACAGATCAGCGGGGATTTACAGATGATCCCCGCTGAGCAGACGGACACACACGGGAGGGATCAATACGGATCCGCTCCGTGTGAAAGAGCCCTAACAAGCAGCACCTGTCGATAGCATGTACCTGTTATAGGTGGTGCTCCCAGTTACTCACAAGCATCATTATAACAGATGTCAAAGAGAAGCTGATCATGGCTCCAGATTCCAGACTCTACAAGTCAGTGGACAGAGAAAGCTTTCTCTGTCATAATATACAGATGAAAATTTCTGCAGATAGGAGTTTAAGCTCATAACAACATTTGCAAACAAGATTTTCTCCGATGGGGATCCAACTTCCACCCACAAGGCTCATTGGAATAGAGTCACTTTCAGAGAAGTTATTCAATAAAGTCCCAATCTCCCACCTTGCAGAAGCTCAACCTTTAGTTTTCTTTCAGTACATATTATTTTGGAGCAAGAAGATATATGAGGTGTATCTAAAAAGTTTGGAGAATGGGCTGATATCTCAATAGTAACATGGGCCAGGTGTGCAAGCATACACATGGCTATCCAGCGACACATTGAGAAGCGCCACCTAGCATGGGGTACACATGAGCGCCAGGGTAAACCTGCTGCGGGCAGTCGAACTTAGTCAGTGTGGGAGGTTGGGTCACAGTGCAATGGAACAACAAGTGAACATCAAGTTCTGCTACAAATTGGGTAAAATGGCAACGGTTTGTGCCACACAAACTGACATAGGAACAGAAAGCAAAATGGATTTCATTACCATGTGTGACCAGGAGCCATCCTTTCTGCGAACCATCATCACAGGGAATGAGACCCTGGCCCAGCGACTTGACATCGGGACATGCCAATGCCATAAATGTACTGCAGAGACAGTGCTACCCATGCCGCCAATGCCATAATGTACTGCAGACAGTTCCACCAATGCCATATTGTGCTGCAGACAGTGCCACCCATGCTGCCAATGGCATAATGCCATTGGCAGCATAGGTGGCACTGTCTGCAGCACATTACGGCATTGGCGGAACGGGTGGCACTGTCTGCAGAACATTACAACATTGGCGGCATGGGTGGCACTGTCTCTGCAGGCAGCACATGCGTTATGGGCCATAATGCATGTGCTACCTGCAGACAGTCCCACCCATGCCACCAATGCCGTAATGTGCTGCAGACAGTGCCACCCATGACCCAATGCCATAACGCATGTGCTACCTGCTGATAGTGCCACCCATGCTGTCAATGCCATATTGTGCTGCAGACACTGTCATCCATGCCGCCAATGGCATAATGCCATTGGCAGCATGGGTAGGCACTGTCTCTGCAGGCAGCACATGCGTTATGGCATTAGCGTCATGGGTGGCACTGTCTGCAGCACATTATGGCATGGGTGGCACTGTCTCTGCAGGCAGCACATGCATTATGGGCAGACAGAGCCACCCCTCCTCCACCAAGTATAGTCCAGCCTCAGTACAGACCCCCATCTCCACTAAGAATAGACCCTCCTTCCTTAGTACAGCCCCCCTTCTACACTAACTACAGTTACCCCTTAGTATAGGCCCCCCACTCCACTAGGTATAGACCACCACCTCCCTCAGTACAGACCCCCCTCTCCACCAAGTATAGTCCCCCCTCAGTACAGACCCCCCCTCAGTCCAAACCCCCCTCCACCAGTATAAACCCCCTCCCTCAGTACAGACCCCCACTAAGTACAGACCCCCTCAGTACAGACACCCTCTCTCAGTATAGAGCCCCCTCTCTTAAGTACATACCTCCCTCAGTCCAGACCCCCCTCCACTAAGTACAGACCCCCCTCCCTTAGTACACAACCCCTCCACTAAGTAAAGACCCCCCCCCCTTCCTCAGTCCATACCCCACTCCACCAGTATATACCCCTCTCCCTCAGTACAGATCCCCTCCACCAGTATAGACCCCCCCTCCACTAAGTACAGACCCCCTCCCATAGTACAGACCCCCTACCATAGTACAGACCCCATCCCATAGTACAGACCCCCTCCCTGAGTACAGATTCCCATCTCCACTAACTATAGTCCCCCTCAGTACAGACCACACCCCCTCACTATAGACCCCCCTCCCTTAGTCTAGGCCCCCTCTCCAATAAGTACAGACCCCCTCCCTTAGTACAGTCACCTCTTAAGTATAGACCCCCCTCCCCCAGTCCTGACCCCCCCTTAAACTACAAGGCCCCCCTTACACTAAGTACAAGGCCACCCTTACACTAAGTACAGACATCCTCCCCCAGCTCAGAACCCCTATACTAAGTACAAACCCCCCTTACACTAAGTATAGAGACCCCTCCCTCACTCCACACTCTGTGCCCCTCCTCCATCTACGACAATACAGTCCAAACAAATCTTAGCTCAGCATACACAGCAGTGTCCCTCCATTGGTCTGTGTACACCTCACACCTCACTTCAGGCTCAGGCAGTGGACATCCCATAGTAAGTGTCACCCTTTCCTCCCTCCTACCTGTTGCAGCACTCGCTTGCAGCTGGAGAGGAGACTCAGACGAGGATCGCGTGCAGCCGCGCCGCCCGGGTGGAGATCGTGACATCATCATGTCTGTGAGATGTCACTGGCTCAGTAGGGAGGAGGAAGCAGGACACACGCCAGGCACGGCTGCGGAGCTGGGCGTGTTATTCCAGCGGGGTCAGCGGAAAAAAAAAAAACCTAAGGAGAGTCAGGATGGTGTCACCCGGGCCGCACCCCCTGCACCTGCCTAGCAATGCAATTGCCCGCTGGCCGGGACTTGAGCCAGCACAGGGAGCGGTGCGGAGGTGGTATTCTTCCACACCCGAAATAGACAAAATAGTCCCTTCCCTCCTGCGATCTAATAAAACGAAAACAAAAAAAAAACGGAAAATCTTAAAGAGGGGGGGGGGGGGGTTGGGAGGTGTCGGTGGTATGGCAGTATCAAATGGTTGTGGTGGTTGGGCATTTGATGGACGTTAAGGGACACGGCTGCAGGATTTTTTTTACTACATTAACTTCTTGATCTGATCAGGTTGCCGGGCCCCCCTGCTGGCCAGCTGTACTGGCCTATCAGCGGCCCTGCCTGGTGCTACCAGTTCGATTCAAAATTTAAGTGGCAATTGATGGAATGGTGTTTCATTCCTAAAGAGCCATTTGCTGACAGTTTCCAGAAGCTTTATAAACATTGCCAAAATTGTAATGTGAAGGATGGTGATTATTTTGAAGATTAATGAACGTAATTTGCTTGTTTTCTGATGCCAATCACCAAACTTTTTTAGACACACCTCGTATACTTAAATGAGTAATAAGGCCAAACACACATACAGTGTATAGTTTGTTCTCGTCATTAGTGTGACATAATATTTTTGTACATTTTGCACCTCGTGTGTGAATAAATGCTCGATGCAATCTCTTTATTGGAATCAATATAGGCTTATTCCATAAAGTGCTGTAAGCAAGACATGTGGACACCCATAGTTAGCAATCAATATTAATGCTATCTTGGTCCCCTCTTTGAATAATGACATTGTTTACTTTGAACATGTCTAAATACATAATTATAGACATCATCAGGCTTATTTAGTAAGTCAGTGGGATATCCAGGTTGTTGAAACATAGTCACAAATCAGCAATCATACCTTTACTGATCTGACTGCAGTAAACTGTAACGGTTTGATCAATACTGATTACTGCATTTTACAGATCATTAATGCATTGTCTTGATTAACAATTTGAGCATCACAGCAAAAATTTCCAAAGGATGAAGTTGTATACTGTGTTTTTCAAATAATGGAACAGCAACATTTCCAACACACGCAATATGGTTACAACACTTAGAAACTCACATGGTCGATGTTTAAAACTGGCACATCTAAGTATGCAGGCATCCCCGGTAAAGCTGTCCAGATAGACCACCATCCTCATCGAAATCAACTCCATCCCTTTCACACTGCGCTCTACAAGCGATTCAAGCCTCGCTCTCAGATCGCTCTACTACAGGGTAGTCTTCCCGGTCACAATTGCAGACTGACAGCGGTGAGAGCCGGCGGTGCGGAGGATGGTCTATGTGTTCAGCTTTACCCCGGGCGCCTGCATACTTAGATGTCCCTCTTTTAATCATCAACCATGTGAGTTGCTAAATGTTGTACCTTCATTAAATGTAACGATATTGCTACACTTAGAGGCGCCTCTCTTCTCTTTTATACTCTGTAGCTCCTGCTGTATTTTGCTTCTAATCCCGTTGCGGAGGCTTCCATTTGTGAATAGACATTTTATGGTTACACAACCTTGCATCATCGTATACACATCACATTGCTATAATCTTTTTATATGGACTATGAACTGAAGGACCTATGAATAAATGGTTGTGGAACAAATCATCTGAGTTTCCATTATTTCTTATGGGGAAATTTATATTGATATACAAATGCTTTGGATTACAAGCATGTTTCTGGAATAAATTATGCTCGCAATCCAAGGTTTTACTGTATTTAAAAAGTTTTAATCTAGTGTAGCACCCTCTAGTGTACTACTAGTGTGAGAGAAGAAAAACATATTCTCTGACTCTTGTTTAAACCAGTGATTCTGTAATTGGCTAAGGGATATTAGAGTTTAGGGCAGCATGACTCATACAGACAGCTCTCTGGTGCCTCCCTCTGGTTCTGTAAGGTTGGAGAACATTCTGGAAAACTAGAGGGCGGAGACTAGGAGGGCTGTTCTGCATATTTAGGGGCACTTAGGCAGTCCCCAGGTAGTGGCCCTGGCAGGGGACTAAGTGAGCCCTTAAGTAGCAATGAGTCATGCTGGCAAAGTGGAGTGGGGTGGAAGATGGAGTGGGTCTAGGTCTAGGGAGAGGGACCCTACAGGCAGAGGCTTGAGCTGACTCAGGAAAGATCCCGTCTGCAGTGTGGTCTAATTGGAAGCAGTGGGAGCAAGAGGAGGACAGTGAGTACATCAGCACACTAAGGCCCCTTTCATACTGGGGTGTTTTTCCGGCGTTTTTCAGGTGCTTTGGCGTTAAAAAAAGCTCCCTCAATGGGAAGGGGGCTTTAGGAGTAGTGTATTCAACGCTCCTAAAGCGCTGCAAAGAAGCTGCTTGCAGGACTTTGCAGCGCCTCAGTTTGAAAGCACTCTGGCTTTTACATTGGGATTGCAGATGCAGCTTTTTTCAGGCGCTTTACAGGCGATTTTTTTAACACTAAGACCCCTTTCTCACTGGGGCATTTTGTAGGCGCTTTATCCAAGTTGTTATCCCCTAATAAAAACAACAAAAACAAATTACAGGACTGACTTTTTGTGTCTGGCTGCAATTGGAAAAATGTGTGTTGCCTGGCTGTGCAGGAAAAGGAGAGTCAGTTACCAGCGGCCCCTACAGGGGTAGTGCTACACTAGCAATTCTTGCACCCCGGTCACATTGGCGCAACATTGAAATCGTGCCACTTTACTGAAAGTAGCACGATTTCAAAGAAGCATTTCAGTGCTACTTCAGGTGTGACTTTGAAAGATATCTGTGTAACTTCATGCACAGATGTCTATTCAAGTTGCTCCTGAACTTGCAAAAAGTAGTGCATGAACTACTTTGAAAATTGGTGCGATTCAGTCGGAGGTGCACCGATTTGACCATTTCCAATGGGGACAATAAGGTGCGACTTTTCATGTGATTTGAAACTGTCAAATTGCATGACAAGTCGCCATAAAGACCAACTCCGGGAAACATAAACATTACCCCTGCAGTGGGGATGTGCCCTCACTGTAAGAATAGTGGTGGTGCTATCTCAAAGTAACAATAGTTTCTTGAATGCTTGCATAAGGAGAATAGGTTGATCTTGAGAGTGAATAGAAACAGCTGTAGAGTGACACATCATAAATATACTAGGACTCCCACTTCATCCATAGAAGCACTACAATTATAAATCCTCTAAATCCCACTCAGTATGGGCTCATCATTTGCTTCATATATAATTGGAAAGATAGAACAATCCTCAAAATGTGGAATTACAAGAAGGGTCCTTAGCTGGTAAAATCTTTCAAACAAAGTGGTTATACGCATAGACTAGAACCAGCAGTGTCTCAAAGTGGATTTAGTCTGTAATCTACACAGACTTCTACAGGGACCACTGAGACTGCATATATATGGCTCGCACATTATCCTGAGGTCTCCAGGTGGATTTAACCTGTAATCTATAGTACAAAGAAATGTCCACAGACAGATTTCTATAGGGACCACGATTCCATATATGCATGGCTTGGATGTCAGGCATATTGCTAGAAGCCCATTAAGTAGATAACCATAAGGAAACATAAACCTCAACTCAATCTCATAAGTCTTCTGCCGCGTACACACGATCATTTTTCGGCATGAAAAAAACGAAGTTTTTCGGCATGTAGAAAAAACAAAGTTTTTCCAACTTCATCATTAAAACGACGTTGCTCACACACCATAATATTTAAAAAGTGCTCTAACAAAGCGTGGTGACGTACACCGCATACAACGGCACTATAAAGGGAAAGTTCCATGCGGATGACGCCACCCTTTGGGCTGCTTTAGCTGATTCTGTGTTAGTAAAAGACAATTCGCGCTTTTCTGTCTGTTACAGCGTGATGAATGTGCTTACTCCATTATGAACGGTAGTTTTACCAGAACGAGCGCTCCCATCTCATAACTTGCTTCTGAGCATGTGCAGGTTTTTAACGTCGTTTTAGCCCACACACGATCATTTTTTACAACCCAAAAAACGAAATCGGTTAAAACGTTGTTAAAAAATTCAGCATGCTCGAAAAAAAATGTTGTCGTTTTTCAGAAGCCGAAAAATGATGTGAAGCCCACACACGATTATTTTAAATTATTTTCTTTTTAAAACAACGTTTTTTTCATGCTGAAAAATGATCGTGTGTACGCGGCATTCAAGTTGAAGGAGCTTCATTCCAGGTGTAAAAGCAAAAGTCCATCCATCAGAAAGAAATGTAGGGAGCACCACCTCAGGAGCAATGGGAGAGAGACTATAGTCTGACCAGTTTAGTTGGTATCTCAACTTCCACGGAGGCTGCCCCTAATTAATATTAATAAATACCAATGAAACTAAGGGAGTTGGTTTTTATCTTGCTATGTTTTAATGATGTTGTGTGGCGTCTCAATTACTTTAGACCAGGGGTGTCCAAACTTTTTTCAAAGAGGGCCAGATTTAATGAAGTGAACATGCGTGAGGGCCGACCATTTTGTGTGGTGAAGAATCTTTTGTGACCACAACGAATCCCTGAGCGCCGCTCAGGACTAAGGATGAGCTTGGGCGTGGTAATTGGATATGCGGTATTTATCGGTGTATAACACGCACAGGTGTATAACATGCACCTTCACTTAAATAAAGAACTGTGAAGCAAAATAAGGTGCCCATCAATGCAGCCTAATCAGTGTCTATCTGCAGCCTCACCATTGCCATGAATGCAGCCTGATCCATGCCCATCTGCAGCCTCAGAGGGGACAGGGAGGGGGCGGGCGAGCGCCAACAGATTACATACAGGAGAATCTCCTGTTTAATCAGCGGCCTCTTTATTACAAAGTTCCACCTCTTATGATAGATTTCTCCTGTATATAATATGACAGTGCTTGTCCCTCAATCCGCTGTGTCCCCTTTGAGGCAGCACTGATAAATACAGTATACATATCTATTGTGGCCCTGGGGGCCAAAAAATTATATATATATATATATATCCAAACTACCAGGAGGGCCACATTAAACCGAAACATGGGCCGCAATTGGCCCCCGGGCCGGACTTTGGACATGGCTGCTTTAGACCAACCCCATGATTTAGAAAAAAAATGTACCCTTACAGTAGGGCTCTGGGGAACTGAAAGGGTTATATGTTTGATATGGCCCACGGAGCACTCTGATGTGGCCCGCGACCTGTTCTGGGATGGCGGGTTGGCAAGCCAAGATTGCGGGTTGCCTACCCGCCATGCCAGAGCATCAGTGTTGTAAATAAAGCCAGCGGTACAGAAAGCAAACAGCTGCAGCTTCCTGTATATCACCGGCTCCTGTCTTAGGTGGAGTGATACCAAATGTACTCTGCCTGGGCCAGCAAGTTTATTACTAAAATCCTAGTATATATGGACATATGTGTTGTGCAGTGGTTACTGGGCTGCTTTCAAACTAATCCGCAGGTGTAGTGCAGTGCACCTGCAGTTTACCTGCACTGAGCCATATACTTCTGTTTTACCTGTGGGTTTGGTGCACTTTCAGAAAGTGCACAACACCTGCAGGATATAATAGAATTATATGGCAAAGTACAGCTAACCTGCAGGAAAGCCACTGGTGCACTGCGCTGCATCCGCGGTGTGGGTACACTGCAGACCATCATTGTAAAAGTAGCCTTAGGCCCCTTAAACATGATCGGACTGACCCAATCGGACCCTTCATTCAACTCTATGGAGCGGCAGATGGTAAACAGACTTGTGGCCATTTACACCTGCCTATTTGCAATCCGATCTGCTAAAAAAACAGAAGTGGATCCGACCCCTTCCATTTGATCAGATGAGAGAGCCCATAGAGTAGAGTGGGCTATGTCTGTGTCTGCTTTGCATACGCAGAGTGGATGCAGACCTGTCATCTGCTCATTGTGGCCCGTGGCTGGTTACTAAGTCGCTTAAGTGGCCCTCACTCTTGAAAATGTTGGTGTGGCAGGCGCAGCACTATGAAGTGCCTTTATGCGCTGTGGCATTAGAAGAATTTTGATTTCTCTGACAAGACTATCTGTTACTCTATAATTCCTGTAGTGCCGTTCTATGGAAGCAAATGGTTTAAAGAGCACACCAAACTCTTGAGATAACTTCTTTATTAACTTCAGCTTTTCTTCTTATATAACACTGACATTTTCGCAGCAGGCAGTCCATGTACAAACACGTGTTGAATAAAGTATAACAAATGGCAGTTCAACTGTTCAATCTTGTCATTCTACATAAAATGGTAGATATGTTTCTTTCTTCAGTATCTGTACTCTCACTTTAAGTTATGTAACACTTTATGATCTCTCCGAGGCTTAATCAATAGTTTTACTCACTCTATGTTGCTGTTTGCAGTTTGAAATTTGATGTTTGGTAGCACATTTGCTCTGAGGTTTGCTCTGATGTTTGGTTTGGTGGAACTACAAGTGAACACATAAATAGTTAGTACTGTATACAGTCCTAATCACACTATTAACAATAGAAACGTATATAACTGTATTAAAAGCCCATTTTGGCCACTTGCTTTCATAAAGTAGATATGCCGTCGTAACTCTGAATCTACGCTGTCGTAAATTTAAGCGTATTCTGGAAACCAGATACGCTTAAATTAGGCTAAGATATGAGCGGCGTAAGTCTCCTACGCCGTCGTATCTTAGGGTGCATATTTACGCTGGCCGCTAGGTGGCGCTTCCGTTGAGTTCGGCGTAGAATATGCAAATGAGCTAGATACGTACGTGCGCCCGGCGCATTTTTTTACGTCGTTTACGTAAGGCTTTTTCCGGCGGAAATTTAGTCGAACAAATAGCTGGCCTAGCCAATGTTAAGTATGGCCGTCATTCCCGCGTCTAAATTTTAAAATTTTACGTCGTTTGTGGAAGTTGTCCGTGAATGGGGCTGGACGTAATTTCCGTTCACGTCGAAACCAATACGTCCTTGCGGCGTACTTTGGAGCAATGCACACTGGGAAATGTCCACGGACGGCGCATGCGCCGTTCGTTAAAAACGTCAATCACGTCAGGTCACGAATCATTTACATAAAACACTCCCCCCTGTTCCACATTTGAATTAGGCGCGCTTAGGCCGGCCCATTTACGCTACGCCGCCGTAACTTAGGAGGCAAGTGCTTTGTGAATACAGCACTTGCCTCTCTGACTTACGGCGGCGTAGCGTATATGCGATACGCTACGCCGCCTCAAAATTAAGCCAGGCTATCTGAATCTAGCTAATAATGAGTAATGCAAAAGTATTTTTTGTTGTGTCTCAGTGATTCACATAGAATCCATATGAACTGATCCATGGGACCCATACATTTTTCTGGTTAGTACTAATGAGTGTTTATAAAAAGATTTTGGCATTCATGTGTGAGTAAAACCTTTAAATGGTATGATTAAGAATGTAGAGATCAACTATTAGACCCTAATTAATCCCTTTGGCAAGAAGGGTTTGTGCATGTGATGGCTTTTATTGAGAGGGTTTATGTCAGCTTTATGACAGCACAAGCTGAACTTTATGATATCCTAAAATGAAGACGTGTGGGGAACAATAAATATGAAGCAACTACTAGATTTGCTTTTTTTAACCACGGCAATGGCATTTCATAGAACCTTTTCGTATGAGTGACTGACAGCTGTCTTTTAATTCCTGAATCATTTTAATCATCTTCCTTTGTTTGTTTGCAAGCGTTATGTGTGTATTATAAGCTCTACAGATAAGCTGTTCCAAATTTAAATAATGTAAGGCAAAACATCTACAGTATACAGTGCCTGCTAAAGCACTACTGTGTATAAATAATTGCTAATTATATTTCAGTGATTCACAGTTAAAAATCTCTCAATACAATAACTTGTTGTCGTTCTAACAGTTTCAAATGGTCCTCTCGGGAAATGAAGACAATGTGAGAAGTGCAAGGATCTAATAAATGCTGGCATGACAGTAACTGAGTAAAATTAATAGCTCTTAACACCCATAATTAAGCCTGGAACTGAACAGCTCCTGTTTTTTATGTAATTGGAATGCAGTAATCAATTTTTATTATCACCACACTATCACAAAAAATAAATAAATCATCTCTGCTACTTATATTGCCAGGATTTTGAAAACTTTAAAGCCCAACTCCAGGAATTAGAAAATATCTAGCATTGTAGTACCCTGTCACCCACACACTGTAAGGGTTAAATGTTCTATATGTCTGTGGACTAGAACAGGCATTTTTATTAACCCTTCGGTGCTTCCTTCTTCTTCCCAAAGCTCTGGTCTGTGAGTGGCTCCTTGATGTAATCACATACAATGCAGGCAGGGGAGGGCTGGCAGGGGGGGCAGGGTGGAAATCTCCCCCCGGGCTGGTGACACTATGCACAGC
The DNA here is from genome assembly GCF_905171775.1 of Rana temporaria. NCBI lineage: Eukaryota > Metazoa > Chordata > Amphibia > Anura > Ranidae > Rana > Rana temporaria. Next base: position 211,895,543 of record NC_053490.1, on the reverse strand, counting down.
CACCGGCCACCACTACCAAATGCTGTTTTTGCAGAGCAGGAATATGCCTGCTGGAGCTCTGTTAACGCAGGTCACGGCCGCTGCTAACCTCCCACTGTGAAGCCGTGCCTGTGTCAGCTCCGAGGTAGATGGCTGCAGATATGAGCTATGTCTCGTCTCACACATAGCTCAGCCTCAGCGCACACCAGCGCTGACATCCCCTTCTCTCTCTGCACAGACACGAGGAAAGATAGAGCTCATCTGCTCCTTCTCCTTCTGAGTCTGCCCTGCCCACACTCCCCGGGCATGTGTGGGCACTGGACAGGAAGTTGGAACCCGAAAAAGCATCAGACAGCCTGCCTGCGCCTCAGCCTCCATCCTGGAAAGCTCACCCTCTCTAGTCTCTCCTGCCTCCCAGTGTATAAAAAGGGGTGCTCTGTGGACTTTGTTAAAGGGGGGGGGCAGGCTTTGGTGAGCAGAGACCCTCTTTACACAATAGTCCACAGCATGCACCCTTAAATTAAGTTTTCCAGAACACCCCTTACATCAGATCTGATGTATATGGGGTCTGTGCGGACTCTGATGTAAGGGGAGGCCTCTGCGTGGACTCTTGTGATCATGAAAAATCTTAGACTGTTTTCCTTGATCCATCACTTTTCCACACTCTATGGGCCATTTGACTGGACTTGCCCCCCAGGCCTAAGGCTGCCAGCCCTCCCCTGAGTGCAGGGCTAGTGACCCTGCATTGTACATGAAGGAGGCGAGTTTACAACCATGGCCAAAAGCAGCTTAGAGAGGAGACTGGTTTATACAAAATGGTAAGTATTTCTCCTTAGACAAAACAAACATGCAAGAGTATTTTTTTGTTGTGCCTGCAATTGGGCTTTAATTCACATTCCTAATCCCAACATAGGCAGAGGGAGAAGACATTTCACTGATAGGATTAATTTGTGAATTGTTACTTGCAAATACTCCTCTCTCCCTTGCCGCACTATATGCCCACCTTGAGCTTAGAGAAATACCTGGTACTTCCAGGTATGGGGAGTATGGGAAACAAGTCACATCTGCTCTTCTCATCACATTGCAGCACTGGGTGCCTAAGTAGTCCATTGCCAGGCACCAGTGCTTTCAAATAGGGGTGGCTAGACACTGTCATGTTTGTGACCAGAGCCACTTGATGCTTAGACATGTGTCTTCTCTTTGCTCCTGTGGGCAAATGAAGAAGCAAAAGCAGAGAGAAAAGGAAAGGTGAGAATAAGCAACTGAGGAGTCAGCATTTAAGTAAATCTGTTGCTTTACCTTGGCACATTTGTTAATAGACAGATTCAAGTGCAATATAAAATACTCCTTCTCAGGCAATGGGAAATATGAGCAGCCATTAAACACTAGAAACAAGGTAAATGTTTTGCATATTTAGTAATTTATTCATATGCTATGTTTGGTTTTCGAATACAATAAGACTAATTTGAATAATCAAGTAGTAGAGTATACATTCTGAGTCTGATTTTTGGATTCGATTAATCTAACTGCATCAGAAGTTGATATTTTTCAGTGTAACCTGGACTGTAGCTGATAACTGCTGTAAAATTTACTCCTGCTGAATAATCCTTCTTCAGTGTGTACAAGGTTAAACTGAATATTCATTAATGCAGAAGTGCAGCAGCCATATTTATGGAGACAACTTTGCAATGTTCATCTATGGAGTGTCTTCAGTGTAGGGTGCAGCTATCTTGGCTGGGTATGGATCGATCTGAAACAGCATTGATGTGAGTACAGAAAAAAAGAAGAGAAGGGAAGCTAACAGAGCTCACCACAGGGTTGCAGTGAAGGAGGAACAGTGATATGTGGCCAGAGTTTGGCAGAGCTATCTGATGCTATGCTGCCCAGGAGAAAAGTGCTGATCAGAGACTGCTGCTGCTATTATATACTGTGCAGTGCTACTTGTGAGGGGATCTGGATCCTGAGAGCCCACACTGGGGATCAGTATTTAACTTGCAGGCCAGTGACCATTAACTGACCCCTGACCATCAGGAGGGAACCACTGGCTACTATTACTAAGTTCTAGCTTGTGAGGGAGGACCCTTCGCAAATTTATGTGGAAACACCTGGAGTTCAGACAATGCCTATTGTAGAGACAGGCCTCTTGGCCACAGACTTTTTGTGTTTCTTGCTTCCGTGAAATAGTTATGCCTGCGTGGGGTTGTCTTAACATTCCTTTATTTGGGAACATCCCAGTGCGGTCGGGTTGCCTTACCTCCCCTTTATTTTGGAACAATCCAGTGCCTCTTTGGATTACAAAGACTGTACTAGAGAGCATTCCTAAGTTGTAGGGAAGGGAAAGAGGGACTGTCTCAGCAGAATTGAAATTGAGGTCACAACAACTTTTTTCACTGTTCTCCTGAAGGCTTGCTACATGTGGCAGTCTCGCCCCTTGTGAATCACTGGGTGTGCGGATGTACTCACTCTGTCCTCTTTGCTCCCTGCTGCTACTTAGGCAAGATTCCTCCACAAACCGAGACACGTTGATAGGATCTTCCCAAGCCAGCCCAAGCCCAGCCTGAAGGCTGAGCCCCACAGAACCAGGGGTCCCCTACTTGGCCACCGACAGCCTCCTCAACACCCCAACTTCCAACTGAGATAATGATTAAGTGCACCTGTTAACACTTGGGATGTTCTGAATAAAGGAATTATGATCGATTTCGGAGTGCAGCCATTTCTTCTATTGTTGTTCCACCTGACTCCACTGCTGGCATGTCTCCGCCATATCTAAGGGATGACTCAGCCACCCTGCCAAAATATTCTTCCTGGGGATTGGCCAAGTTCCCGCAAGTATACAGATCACACCCTCCTGGCCTTTGCCCACTATCTTCTAGAAGTTTCTTTAAGCATCTAGATCCACGGGGAGGTACCATAGACCTACCTCTGTGGAGCCATCCAGCCTGACCTGCAGTAACCCTGACCCAATTTCTGTCTCGCAAACTAACCATGAGTCATAACTTAAATTTGCCTGTACTAACGCTAGTAGCACACTAGAGGGTGCTACAGGTAAATGCAATTCAGTTCTGTTAATTACTGTTTAAATACTCCAGGTGTTTAACTATATATTTCAAAGGAATGTTGTTGTCGTTTTGATTGTCTTTTATACATTTGTATTTATCCCTGGACATTTGTGTGAAGTGTTCCCACTCTTGAGGAATCGTTTCTAGTCTTGAAGATTGTGAACTGTTCCTACTTTTGATCATTGAGACCTCGTTATCGTTGTGGTAAAACTGATAGTATAGCATATCTCTGTGGGTGGTGTAGTTTGGTGACAAGTAGACAATGGCTCCTCATACTGGGATGCAAAAGCTAACTCCTAAATGTAAAATTATTTATATCAAGCTATCATTTTTAAGGTATTGGAAAGATTAACATGTATTTAGTGCAAGATGCCAAAATTTTCACTTTCACTTTCCATCAGTTTAGAGCAGCAATGACAATAAAAGATGAGTTCTGATTGGCCCAATGTATAGTCTTTGGCTCATTGGTCAGATAAAATATGTTCAATACAAAGCAGACCTCCAGGCAGATATAGAGTACACAAACCAATGCAGCATGTAATCATTATTGCAATATTAAATGTATTTTTCTAAATGCGAGCTGTTGAAGAACCTGGCTTTGACTTGGTATTAGCCTCTCGCAATCGATTGTACAGCAGAGCTGAGAAAGAGGTAAGGAGGAACAACACAAAGAGCTAGTCAGGTGTTCTACAGTGCGAGGAGAAGGCTAATAGGAGAGAGCAGATTGACAGAGAGATGAACTCATCAATGTGCTGCTTCTACTTTCACTGTCCAGTCACAGGGTGGGTGTGGCAAGGGGACCTGTAAGTGAAAATGAAAAATTAGCTTTACTCAATTGTTAGGCAGGACTGTGTTATGCAAAGAGCTGTGTAAATTGTAGAACTAGATGGACAAAAATACAAACCCCTGGCAGGTAAAACAGTTGTATTTCATCTGTGTATTTAGCTTTTAGCTAAGTCCAAAATCTCAGCTGGCTACCCCAACCGCCAGTTTAAGCATGTTCCCATTGATGCCAATAAGTGAGTTTGACAGCAGGGGGCCCCTTAGCAAACTCTGCAAGCCAAGTTTAATCTCCTACAGCATGTGTACAGACCCCTGGAGTTGACATGTCTGGTTGTAGGTTGGTGGCCATGGGGTCTTAAAAACACAGGTTAACTCCCTGTTTTGAAGGACTCCTGGCCACCCATGTGAAAGAAGCCTAAGCTTGATTCACACCTTTGTGTCAAATACCACTCATGTGGTGGCTGCATTGATTTTCTTTTTTTATGTTTTTTTTCTTTTTCTTATCAATGCTCACTCCTCCACTGTATCTATGTGGGAGCTATGGTGGTCACCCAGACAGGAAGTAAGTTAACTGATTCTAGGGCAGCTCACAGGAAGTGACAATGATACTGCATGTCTGGCAAGATCAACAGCAATTTTCTGTATTTGCTAAAAAGGTTTTTAGTCTAAAAAGTGCAAACTTTTCTATTTCTATTACAGGCCTCACATCTCTGGTACTAAAATATTTTACACTTTGTTCTTGGGTTTAGTTATCCTTTATGTGTTACTACAATGCCACATTATTATTATTATTATTATTATTATTATTATTATCACATCACATGTATTTATATAGCACTGACCATTTACATATACAGTATATTGTACATTCATATCAGTCCCTACAATCAATTGAAGGTCCATAACTCACATTTATACATATAATAGGGCCAATTCAGACAGGAGCCAGTAACATATCAGCATGTATTTGGAATGTGGAAGGAAACCCACGCAGGCACAGGGAGAACATCCTGACAACCCTATGACAACCCTAGGGCTGCTAATTGGAAGTGCTAACCACTTAGCCACTGTGCTACCATGCTTGGGCCCTTAAAGTGGAGCTCCACCTAAAAGGGGAAAATCTGCTTTAGGACTCGTCCCAGCTCCTCTTAAAGAATTGGCTCCTACTTCCGCTCCAACCACCTAGGTAAAGCAGAAGTTCTCCTGCCTCCCCCCTGCACGTGTCCCAGAAGACAGTTTGACCATTCAGGATGCGAAGCGCTGCTCACGCAAGCTGTCACAGCCGGGTGCCCATAGTTAAGATGCCAGCACCGAGAAAAGAAGACAGCAGGTGAAACCGGCTGGGGTAAGCACAATGGTGGATCTTGGGAAAGGTGAGTGACTGTTTTTTAGGGCGATGCAGATGCGCGTGCCTGGCGGCCGCGATGTCCGCCAGGTGCCTGCGATTGGCAATGACAGAGCAGGGACGTGGAGCTCTGTGTGTAAACACAGAGCTCCACGTCCTGTCAGGGAGAGGAAACAGATGCTGTGTCCCTTGTACATAGGGACACAGCATTGGTCACCTCCCCCAGTCAGTCCCCTCCCCCCACAGTAAGAATCACTCCCAGGATACACATTTAACCCCTTCCTCGCCCCCTAGTGTTAACCCCTTCCCTGCCAGTCACATTTATACAGTATGCATTTTTATAGCACTGTTCGCTGTATTAATGTGAATGGTCCCAAAAATTTGTCAAAAGTGTCAGATGTGTCCGCCGCAATATCGCAGTCCTGACAAAATTCGCAGATCGCCGTATTACTAGTAAAAAAAAATAATAATAACAAGTCAGAATTCTATCCCCTATTTTGTAGCCACTATAACTTTTGCGCAAACCAATCACTGTACGCTTATTGCGATTTTTTTTTTACCAAAAATATGTAGAATACGTATCGGCCTAAACTGAGAATTTTTTTTTTTTAAATGGGATATTTATTATAGCAAAAAGTAAAAAATATTGGGCCGGATTCAGAAAGATGAGCGCATCTTTCTTCCGGCGTAACGTATCTCTGATACGTTACGCCGATGTAACTTTGGGCGCAAGTTCTGTATTCAGAAAGAACTTGCGCCCTTAGTTACGGCGGCGTAACGTATATGTGTTGCGGCGTAAGGCCGCCAAATTTAAATGGGGATGTTGGGGGCGTGTTGTATTTAAATTTTACTTGACCCCGCGTTTTTGATGTTTTTTTTGAACGGCGCATGCGCCGTCCGTAAAATATCCCAGTGTGCATTTCGCCAAAGTACGCCGCAAGGACGTATTGGATTCGACGTGAACGTAAATTACGTCCAGCCCTATTCGCGAACGACTTACGCAAACGACGTAAAATGTTCAAAACTCGGCGTGGGAATGACGGCCATACTTAACACTAGCTACGCCTCATATAGCAGGGGTAACTATACGCCGAAAAAAGCCTAACGTAAACAAGGTAAAAAAATGCGCCGGCGGGACGTACGTTTCTGAATCGGCGTAAATACCAAATTAGCATATTCCTCGCCGAACTATACGGAAGCGCCACCTAGCGGCCAGCGTGATTATGCAGCCTAAGATATGACGGAGTAAGACACTTACACCAGTCAGATCTTAGGGATATCTATGCGTAACTGATTCCCTGAATCAGGCGCATAGATACGACCGACCGCACTCAAAAATACGACGGCGTATCAGGAGATACGCCGTCGTATCTCTTTTCTGAATCCGGCCCATTGTGTTTTTTTTTCAAAATTGGCACTCTTTTTTTGTTTATAGCGCAAAAAATAAAAACCGCAGAGGTGATCAAATACCACCAAAAGAAAGCTCTATTTGTGGGGAAAAAAGGACGGCAATTTTGTTTGGGAGGCACGTCGCACGACCGCGCAATTTTAATTTAAAGCGACGGGCAGGAAGGGGGTATATGTGCCCAGTAAGCAAGTGGTTAAGGTGGAGAAAGAAAAAAAAAATGTGTTTTTATACAAATAGTAAATCATAATAGTTTTTTTTTTTAAAAGAAAATGAAAGGTGAGACTTTTTGTTTTTGTTTGTGTCCGCTTCTTCAGTCTAATTAAATCAGTCCCTGCTTGTTTAAAATTCCATAATGGAACTTGTGTCATCCCATGTAATACTGAGTCACTGTTCAGTTTTCTGTTTTCTGTACAGTACAGAAATCCCATAGGCTGCACGTGGATGATGCAAGTGGCAGTTAACAGGATGGCTCAGTTTTCAGTCCATCGCAGCTGCACATTCAATAAACAGCATGTGGCTTTCATACAAACGATTGTTAAACTGTTTACATGGTGCATTTCTCCCACTGAAGTATGGATTGCTAAGAAATCAAGTAGGTTCCAGGCATATTTTAACTTTATTTTATTTTTATTTTATTTGTATTATTTTTATAATAATAGGTAATATTGTTTGTTTTAATAGGACCTTTGCTTTCTGATTTTTTTTTTATTTTGCTCTTTCTCTGTTTCTAGTATTTTAAATTTAACTGCATCAACTGTGCCAGAATGGTGGTATACACAATTAAACAATTTGCTTTTATTTTTTGGGGTGAGAAACCACAGTTGTTTAAGCTTTTAGAAGTATTTTAAAGGGTGTTGATAATGATCATTTTAAGTAATAGGTATACAGTACACTGTGTGCATTTCCAGAAATATGATTTTTAAACAGAGGCTCAATATAAGAGATCTGTAATGCATAGATGGAGATGGCCAGTCTTGTCAGCCGTGATGGATCGTATAAGCCTAGGAGTCTCCTAGGCTTATACGACAAGCCATCTCCATCTATGCAATAAAGATGTCTTATATTGAGCCTCTGTTTAAAAAAAAAAATTTGACCAGTTCCTTTGTGGATGTACCTTGTCTATCTGAGGTATCCCTTCTGGGCAGGGGCGGACTGACAACTTATGGGGCCCCCGGGCAATAGAAGAGTATGGGGCCCCTCTGGCTTACAGATGGCCACCACGCCAGGAGGTAGTGCAGAGGCGGCAGCTAAAATCTTGGGATATTCACATTAAAAGCATGTCATTTTCGGACATATCAGGGACAGATCTAAAAAAAACACAGATTTTTACATACTGTCCCTGGTTTTACTGAGCCTGGCAACCCGGATGGGGCCCCCTAGTGGCATGGGGCCCTCGGGCAGTGCCCGAGTGACTCAATGGTCAGTCCGCCCCTGCTTCTGGGTACTTTAGAGCTTCAAGTCTAGTCCTCTTTGTTTATATCCCAAGGCAGAGATTTACTTCTTTTGCTGGTCCGTGGTGTGGTGTTCCTTTTGGTGCTGGGTTGAGAGCCCTTTGTGGGTGATATGTGCTTCCCGCTCCCCCTCTTCTGGACTCTTGGCTGGTGTATGGCTGCAAAAAAAAACTTGTTTTTAAATGATGCGGTTTCTCGGGATGTTTCAGAATATCCACATGATATTATTGCTTTACCCATAACCCCTGAAGAAAAGGATTAACGCTTTATTTCGCAACACGTTGGGTACACTCTGTACACGTGTGTTCCACCAGACACAGCAAGTGGTTTTATGTGTTCAACGTTTGTGTAAACCCACGTTTTTTTTTTTTACTAGATATTTTGAAATTTCCTGTTTTGATAATTTCCAATAAAATATAATTTTTACCAAATATTTGATCATTTTGGAGCATTCGCCCTTTAATGTCCCATTGGAGGGATTTCCTCTGTAGCTTCTCTGACTGAAGCCTCGTACACACGACCTCGTACAAACTGCCAGGGGAGCATTTGCAGGGAATCCCGGCTGTGTGTATGCCGAGAATCCCAATGGGAAAAAAGAGAACCCTGCTCTCTATTTTCCCGTTGGGATTCCCGGCAAAGTGTTTCCTGCTGAGAAAACCGGTCGTCTGTATGCTTACCTGTCCCAGGTAAACCCACGCATGCTTGATATGAGTTCGACGCATGCGCGATAGCATACAAGGTTAGTGTAGGGTATAGAAAGATGGCGACAACGGCATCAAATGTGACGAGCGCTGGCTCGTCGTAGTCGATGACGTCACCGCGTTCTTGACATTCAAAAGAACGGCGGTTCTTTTGAGTGGCACGGCTATGCACGGCTTTGCAAGGCAAGCTTGCCAGGAATCCCATCAGGAAAACCAACGCTTTTTTTCCTGATGGGATTCCCGGCTGTGTGTACAGGGCCTTAGAGATGTGGGCATTTCATCATACCTTTTCCCATCAGCATTCAGCATACCTTTAAAAGAACTCATAAGCTGCAATATAATTGTTTTTGGAATTAATACTGATTCTGGCCCTTATTCACACATGAGCATTTTTCTTGTTTCCTTGAGTATACTCAACATGCAGAATCGCCTTTTTTCTAATTGTGCATAACACACAGTCATTCTATCATTCTATGTTCTACACCTTATGCTCAAAAAAGTACATGAACGTTTTATGAACGTATTTAGGCTCTTTTGGTCTTATAGACATCAATGGGAGCATCTATAAACATCTATAAATGTGCGATCCACATTTCCACAGCATCTCCTAAAGAACTGCTCTTCTCTCTTTGCCTAGCCCAGAAAACAAACTTCTAAAGCTTAATACATGTGCAAAAACACTTGTAAAACACCTGTAATACGACTGTAAAATGTTTATAAAACACCTAAACAATATTGAAAAAATGCTTCAAAATCACCTGTGCACAGTGCTTATGATCTGCTCATGTATGAATGCAGGATAAGGATTCCAGGGAATTTTTTTTTTGTAATCCTGATCTATCAGCCCGGCCCAGTCTACCTCTGTGATCTACAGACCCCTTGCACCCCCCCCCCCCTTATGTGGAGATGAAAAGGGGGAGTGTTCTGTACACTTCTTGGACTAAAAGGGCTGATTTACTAAAACTGGAGAGCACAAAATCTGATGCAGCTCTGCATAGAAACCAATCAGCTGCCAGGTTTATTGTAGAGGCTCAAAGTGGATGTAAACCCTCACATTTACCCAGTGGAGGGAACAGCCTCAGATGATACACAGAGATAAAACAAATCTCCCTACATAGGTTTTACATGTATAGCTGCTTTTTTTTATCTTTATATACTGTTTAGAAAGTTCATATCCTGTTAGGAGATTTTCTATTCCTGTTAAGCACTGCAGTGAGGCCTGGGCATACAGCCAAGACAGCTGATTGGAGGAAAGGGACACACCCCCTCTCATAATAGGGCGAGACTTTCAGATCTGTTTGTTGAATAGTTTAGCACTCTGCTAATCTATTTAAAGCATCCTCCTAAACACAAAACTCAGGCTGCTTTTATCATATTTGAGGGAGAACTTGAGGCTGATAACAGAAGAATGGAGCAGGAGAAAGTTACAGGATACAGTGCTTTGAAGAGAGATAAGAAAACACTGCAGATATATGTGCCCAGCTCAAATTTCACGTATCAGGTTTACATCCACTTTAATTGAACAAGTTGAAGTTAGAACCTGATGGGTTACCATGCAGAGCTGCACTAGATTTTGCACTCTCCAGTTTTAGTAAATCAACCCCGCGTGACAACGCTACACCTCCAAAGATAAACTTTAGTGATCAAGTTAGTGTTCATTCACTGTAGTATAAAGTTAGTGCATTCTGGACATCTAAAGACTGGTACTCTGCAATATGTTACATTTTTGTACTTGTGTTTTGAAACATTGTGCATATCACTTGCTGTCTAATTTAGTAGTATTTTTATTAAAAAAGATTTTCTATGGGGCGTTACAGAATGTGGGAGGTGGGACCCTACTGAGGGAAGAGACCTTGATTAATAAGGAATTTTTGCAAATACTCTTTAAGCAGTTGGATTTTGTATGAACCTACCTCCTGACTCACTTGTATTTACTTTCTCTGCCATCCCTACGCTACTCCATCGTTCTGGAATCACCCATGTGATAACTCTTTGCTAGATAGTGTTAGAACTTACTCAGGGTTGGCTCAACATCCTTTGATGAAGGGAAATGATCCACCATACCAAAAGGATATTTTACAGCAGCTCTGAGCAGAGGAAGCATAAGAAAGATAAAAAATAAATGGGTCAGGGTAGGATTTAAAGATACACTTTAAATCAATTCTAAACCAAAAATGTCATATATTGCAGCTTACCAATCATTAGGTGTGATGGCTTTATTCGTTTTCTTTTTCTAAGCTTCCCCCCCCCCCCCCCCTTCTATTTTCACCTAGTGTTCTAGCTAGCAAAACACCTCCTTTATTAGAGTGTCCTCACTCTGGATGAAGGAGAACAAGGGGAACCTGTGGACAGCAACATTGTCAGTCTGGGGGGAAGGGAGGGGAGGGTAAGATGTACTAGCAGATTTAGACACACTGACACAATGAAAGCCACACCCACACTACGGTTACGTAACCAGTTACACCAACTGTTTTCTTTTGGAATAAAGAATTTACATAAATAAATAAAAGCTGATCATTGTAAACTCCCCCGTCAGTGGTAAATGGTTTGTCTCAGCACTTTAACTGCTACTTTAGCATTTGAGTGTGTTCTGTTGAAAAACAACAGATTTACAGGCTGGATTTCTAGATGAGAATAAAAGAAATAAAGCCTAAAAAAGAAAATAAATGCATAGTTGCCAACATTTAAAAAAAAATTATGTTCATTCAATTAGCGTGTGGAGTATATGACAGTGGATAGTATGTGCATGGAAGGAGTGTATGATGGCAGGTAGTATGTGCAGGAGAGGAGTGTGGAGTAAATGATGGTGGGTAGTATGTGCAGGAGAGGCGTGTGGAGTATATAATGTCAGGTCGTATGTGCAGGAGAGGAGTGTAGAGTAAATTACGGTGGGTAGTATGTACAGGAGAGGAGTGTGGCGTAAATGATGGTGGGTAGTATGTGCAGGAGAGGAGTGTGGAGTAAATGATGGTGGGTAGTATGTGCAGGAGAGAAGTGTGGAGTAAATGACGGTGGGTAGTATGTGCATGAAAGAAGTGTGGAGTGTATGATGGCAGGTAGTATGTGCAGGAGAGGAGTGTGGAGTAAATGATGGTGGGTAGTATGTGCAGGAGAGAAGTGTGGAGTAAATGACGGTGGGTAGTATGTGCAGGAGAGGACTGTGGAGGGAATGATGGCAGGTAGTATGTGCAGGAAAGGAATGTGGAGTAAATGACGGTGGGTAGTATGTGCAGGAGAGGAGTGTGGAGTGAATGATGGCAGATAGTATGTGCAGGAGAGGAGTGTGGAGTAAATGACGGTGGGTAGTATGTACAGGAGAGAAGTGTGGAGTAAATGACGGTGGGTAGTATGTACAGGAGAGAAGTGTGGAGTAAATGACGGTGGGTAGTATGTACAGGAGAGAAGTGTGGAGTAAATGACGGTGGGTAGTATGTACTGTACAGGAGAGAAGTGTGGAGTAAATGACGGTGGGTAGTAAGTGCATGAAAGAATTATGTATATATTCTCAGCTCCCAGGATTTTTGGATCAAGTCAAGTCATGGGATATGGGAAAAGGCTGGGTTCATAGCTCTTGACTGTATATGCTGTGATGCTGTGGAGAAAGGCTGCTGCACTTTGCAGTTCATCTGCGGCACGCGGGGGGGAGGTCATGAAAAAAAAAAAATTTTCTCGATGTGATTTGTCGTGATTCCTCTCAAGCCTGCCTTGCATACACAAGTTTGTGAAACACGAATGCTCTAGCAAAGCGCGGTGACGTACAGCACGTACTATAAAGGGGAAGTTCCATTCGAATGGCGCCACCCTTTGGGCTGCTTTTGCTAATTTCCCCGTCTTATAGCTTCTGAGCATGCGCGTTTTTTTCCCCCTCGTTAAAGTGCACACACGATGTGAAAAAGGACAACGTGAAAAACGACGAGAAAAAATAGAGCAGGTTCCACATTTTTAACAGGCATTTTTCTCGTTCGAGAACAACCGGGCCTATTTTGGCACTTCTCTCTTTCATGTAAAAATCAAAAATTTTTTTGCCAGAAAATTAATCAGAACCACCAAACATTTTATATTTTTTTTAGCAGACACCCTAGGGAATAGAATGGTGGTCATTGCAACTTTATTTCTCGCACAGTATTTGCGCAATAATTTTTCAAACGCCTTTTTTTAGGGAAAAAACTGTTTCATGAATTAAAAAATAACAAAACAGTAAAGTTAGCCCAATTTTTTTGTATAATGTGAAAGATGATGTTACGCCGAGTAAATAAATACCTAACATGTCATGCTTTAAAATTGCTAATGGAATGGCGCCAAACTTCGGTACTTAAAAATCTCCATAGGCGCTGCTTTAATTTTTTTTACAGGTTACTATTTTCGAGTTACAGAGGAGGTCTAGTGCTAGAACTGTTGTACACGCTCTAATGCACACGACGATACCTCACATGTGGGGTTTGAACGGCGTTTACATATGTGGGCGGAACTTGCATGCGTGTTCGCTTCTGCGAGCTACCGGGGACAGGGGCGTTTAAAAATTATTTTAATTTTTTTTTTACTTAATTTTTTTATTTTTACACTTTTTTTCCTATTACAAGGAATGTAAACAACCCTTGTAATAGGAATCACTGTGACAGGTCCTCTTTATGGAGAGATGTGGGGTCAATAAGACCCCACATCTCTCCTCCAGGCTTACAAACATGAAATCGGTGAAAAAAAAATCACCGATCACATGCCGACAGCCGCAATTGTGGCTTTGTTTACTTGCGGGTACCGGGCGTGACGTCATAACGTCGCGCCCGGGCCTCCGACGGTCATAGAGATGACTGGTTACCAGTCATCTCTATGCTTCCCAGGCAGCGCCGGCCGATTCGCCGATAGCACGGGAGAGCCCGGGGAAACACCCGATGGCGGCGGGGGGGGGGGGGCGTCCCCTCCAGCCTATAAGAACGATCAAGTGGCAGAACTGCCGCTTCGATCTTATCGTGCACAGAATCGGCGGCTGAAGACGGTGATATCTGAATGATGCCTGTAGCTGCAGGCATCATTCAGATATCACTGCACAAAGACGAGGATGTTAAAAGACGGCCTCCGGTTGTAAAGTGGTTAAAAAATGGCATTTTTCTCGTCATGAAAAATGGTCGTGTGTACGCGGCAATAGGCTTTGGTGAAATGGTTACCATTGAACTAGCAGTCTGTGTTTTCATCCTTCTGACAGGGCTCACATTGCAAGGCAGAGCAGCAGATCGATGAATATTATATGCATTTATTATAGTTATATTATATATTATATTAAATGCATTTTTATATTATATTAATTATGCACTGCTTAAAGTTTCAGATTTTTTACTTGCATGGGAAAATGCTAGAGTCTTAGTAAGCTGTGTCTATGTAAATATCCTTTGTAGACGTTAGATACCTTTATGAAGCTGTGTAAATGTTCTACCCTGGCAACAAGCAAAACTTGAGTGATTTTTATTGTGCATTGTTTGTAATAATTATACCCATTACTGTTGATTTCACAGATTTGTTTTATAGGCTTTACAATGCTCTGGAAACATACCATAAAAGCTGTAAAAATAAAACACAGAGAAGATAGTGTTTGACTGTCATCCATGGTATTCTTCCTTGGAAATGAACTCATCAGAATAATATTCAGTATCTACACCATGATAACATAAGTGGGTGTTCATTACACAAAGTGAAAATGCACTTTTAGAAGTCATTGAGTTAAACTAAAGGCAAATAGGCTATTCTGATGCCAGACATGGCAGCATACATATGATATAGCTCCGCCCCTATATCCACCCACAGGACTCGTTTAACTCTCTATAAAAGTCTGACTGAGAGCAACCTCCCCCATTCTCCTTTTTGTCCTCAAAAGATCAACACCTACAGACTGTTACACTCAGGATAAGCCCTTACCTGCTAACTATGTCAAAGTTCCGTCTGGGTTCAGCCTCTCCCAGTGCGAAGTCCCACATCTTAGACACGCTAAACGCACCAACAAGGTGGGGAACCCCTTCTGGTGGTCTTCTGGGGTCTAAGTGTTCTCTAATCAGAGACGACAATCCTCCTTTGGCGTTGCCTGCGTTGGAGTCTGATTTAAGCAGCTGGGACTGCATTCAAATTGCATACAATTTGAGGCTCTTAAGGTTTGGCCTCATGTTGTGTGGTTTTGGAAAATCTGAGGTAAAAAATCTGCAGAGGATTGTATGGTGTGTAGCCAGTTTAAAAGTGTCCTTTTGTGTGTATTAGCTCTTATTTTGATTAGAACAGAGGTGAGAGAGGGCTGCGTCTCTCTCTCAGGTGATCTTATTGTAGGGAACAAATGGCCAGGTAATGGATGCCTTTGCTATTCAAGCATCCAGAGAGGCAGCATCTCATTCTGAGGAACAGTCAATGACAGGTCTTGCTATCCTAGTAATGGGGATAGATGGGGGGGGGGAGTAAGGAGAAATGTATTACTGGGGGTTGTGGGGTTTGTTTTGTTTAAATTTGTTACTATTTGCCCGAAAAAAAATAAAAAAAAATAAAGGGCATATATGTATATTTTTCTCTCTCTCTCTTCCCTTATTTCTCTGTTGCCATGCAGTCCCCCTTGCACCTTTCGGTAACTTCCATCAGCATGAGCCTACCGCCACATAGTCAAGACCACCGTGCTATCAGGTAAAGGGCCAACTTTTGGTAAGGAAGAAGACATGGGAGAAAAGAGTGCATCGAGCCCTGAGGGCGCAAATGTACGCTTAAGAGAACGCACACAGCTTCTCCTCCTGAGGACTCAGCGCCCGAAAGGCAAATGTTGGTCATGTGGAGACGACCCTATGCCTGGAAAGCTACTTTGCAGCAACTGCTTCAGGCAGCTTGCCAGAGACCAGGAGTATGAGAGTCGGCAGGTGTCAACCTTACTCAGCAAAATGGTCCCCAACCCCCTGGCTGAATTTTCCAGTCATCTTGGGCAACCAGGACAGAAGTGGACAAATAGTGTGGGCACTACACCAGGTCTAAACCAAGCAATTCAACCCTCTCTAACTGGAGGGGTACCAGGCACTTCAGGGGTGACTCTAGCCCAGCAGATTAGGCAGGCTGGTTCCCCAGATCCAATATTACAGCCAACCTTTCAGGCAGAGGAAGATGATATTGCCTGAGGAGAACCTCAACAGAGGGTCCTAAGGGTTGAGGCTTTTGTTTTTACGCTAATATCACCATTTGTTATGGCAGTAAAGCTGCACTGGAATGGGAGGATCCAGAACCTCTTCCAAAGAAGGAGAAAACCTGTTATTACACACCATACAATCTGATTTTAAATTGTGTGGCAATCGCTGTACAATATGCATTGGGTGCCGTTATCTTTTCAGGGCACCCCAAATGCCATGCGATTATTGCTGTGATAGTCACATGGGAGAAGGTGCCTTTTAAAACATTGTGGTCGCCCTTAAATAGGAGCAGGGGCTTATTTTTGCATACGTAGGGCAACCAAGTGAAAGGGC
The DNA here is from genome assembly GCF_905171775.1 of Rana temporaria. Classification (NCBI taxonomy): domain Eukaryota; kingdom Metazoa; phylum Chordata; class Amphibia; order Anura; family Ranidae; genus Rana; species Rana temporaria. The sequence continues at coordinate 211,879,345 of NC_053490.1, read as the reverse complement.
CGCACCCATGCGAGTTGCAACATTGTGTACAATCGCTCTTTGAAAATCGCTGAAACACTGGTCCCCTCTAATTGACAATATCAAATGCCTCTGAAAGGTGACCTAAGCACAGATTGCTTTTCAGTGCAATAGCAGATCCTGCTATTGAACAAGCCTTTGGGTTCCATAGGAGGAATCTAAAGAAACAGGTAAGCTACCTTTCCTCTTATGACAGAAATAAGAAGCCTGTTTCAGGAGGAATGAGAAAAGGGAGAGAGAAAATCCTCCTTAACCAATAGGTTGTAGAAGTTGTATCCAGTAACGGAGAAGGATGTGACCCCTTTATCTAACCCATCAACGGTGGATGTGGCAGTCATCAGACTGGCCAAGAATGTGACACTTCCTCCTTTCATGATATCCTTGATTGACGCATTTCACACATTCATTTTGTGCTTAATCATTACCAATGGCAAGGCCATTATTGGTGGTTCAAGCAGCAGCCTCCAGAATTCTACAATCTGAATTGGATTTGGGGTTCAGTTTGCTTAAGGTGAAAATTTCTGCCATCTTGGCTTTTACCCAAAATAAATGGGCAGCAAACCTGCTGATGGATCACTTCATGAGAGGTACTTGGACTACGCCCTCCCAAGAGAAATAGGTTCCCTCAATGGGACCTGGCCATAGTCCTCAATTTTCTAGCAAACCCTCATCGTATTTTGACAGAAGACTGTTCTTTATGGGAGATCTCTTTAAAATCAGCTTTTCTATTAGCCATGATTTCAGGGGAAAGTGTGTGGACTCCCTTCCCAGACAGGGTTGTGCTGAGACCATTGGATCATTTTGTTTCAAAGAGTGGCATCCATATTTCATCTTTCCAGTGAATGGGTGCTTCCAGCCTTCCCAGCGGAATCAGATGCTGATCTGCGCAAGTTGGACATTCCTAAAGTCCTCAAAGCCTATTTCCATGCTGCTTCTACATTTAGAATCATGGAGATTTAAAGAGTAAGGGACTTCGGCCAGAACCACCTCAGCCTGAATAGTAAAAATATTCACTGGGCATGTAGAGCCGGGAAGGATCCTTCTTGGACGGCACAGGTAGGGTTGTCTTTGGAGACAGTCTGCAAAGAGGCTAGCTGGTCATCACATATGTTCTTAAAACACTACAGGGTGGATCCAGCAGCTCTTACTACAGTAGAGTTTTGGAGGAAGTCTATCCAAGCTTCTATGTCTTTTTGTTGAATAAAGATTAAGTTTACAGCATTAAACCCTCCCTCTCAAAAGCTCATCATTTATCATATGTATGCTGCCATGTCTGGCGTCAGGAAAAGGGATGCCTTTTCCTGATGCCAAGACATGGCAGCATACAAACCCTCCCTCTGATCTTTTTGCTTCATTCGGAGAAGGGGGGAGGTTGCTCTCAGACAGACTGTTAAAGAGAGTTAAATGAGTCCTGTGGGTGTATATAGGGGCGGAGCTATATCATATGTATGCTGCCATGTCTTGGCATCAGGAAAGGAAAATTACGGTAAGTATTTGATACAATTTTCCCTTTTTCACTTTGTACAGGAATTTTCACTTAGCTTGAAAATTCACTTTGCATGAAATTCCCCATCACATGGAATGTTTTTCCTCAACTCCTGCATAACTTGGTATATTACTATACAGAATCTACAAGCTCATGTGGGGTGCAAAATAGCTGTAGTGGATTTTCCATAGGTGGCTAACTATGACAGCTGCGTTAGGGTTGTAGAGATCCCCTCCCTAGGGGTCCTGGACAGCAGTAAGGCCTGATTCACACCTACGCAGGTTTCAGTTTGTATATTCCAGGTTCATTTTGCATATTTCAATACACGTTTTTCATCCATTGAAGTCTATGGAACCAAAAACCAGAAAAAAGTCCCTGGCCCTTTCCATAAAATACACAGATGTGAACTGCATCCATGGGAAACAATGTTAAATGGACTGTAGTGTGTTTCTGCAAAAGTGAAAAAATGCGCTAAAAAATGCCGAAAGGCCTGGTAAAATACTAAGCCCTGTCCTCTTCCACAAAAGATAGGGTAATTGCCTTTTTAGTAGCAGAAACATTTCCAGTTCAATAAATGGGATATACCCTGGGACATCATTTTTGACATGTGTAGCCAATTCATCTTTAACAAAAATCCCTGAGGACTGCAGAGTTGGGACTGTTCCTAGTCATCCAGCTACTGTACTTTAAAACAAAATTCTTTCTCTATCCTGAGCTTTTTTCTTTAAATTTAAAGGCATAAGTATAATGAAAAAGACATAATGACATGGATGGTGAGAAGGTAGGACATTTTGTTCCAATTTCACCATCATGCATGAATGGAAGGTCATGTTTGTTATCAGAGTTTGACTATGTTATAATCAGATGTGGTAGCTGCTTTAGTGTTCTTTCTTCGGGGCGTTTTTTCTTTCTATACTTTCCCCTGATCTGGCCAGTAACACACTTCCTGTATTGAGGTGCATCCACTCTGGATGAAGAAGAACAGGGGGCACAGCAGACAGCAGTATTGTCAGTCCGGGGGTAGTCTTAAAGGAGAAGTGTAGCTCTTTTGGCTATACTTCTGCCGTGTCATATAAAAGAGCTGATGGGGATGTTATTCCACAGCCTGCCAATATGCTTGCTTCAATGCTGTATCATGACCTAGGCCAACAAGGCCCAGGCCTAGGGCAGCACTTTGCAGGGGGGCAGCACGGAAAAAGTCCCTGCCGGGTTGTGCTACACTGTTAGTGTAACGCAATCTGCTTCTAATTTCGATTGTCCTATCATCCTGGACCACAAACCTTCCTCACTGTGCTATATGTTTTCTGCTGCACTATTGGCATGGTTATATCTTCTTAGTCCTCACCATAAAATGATCAGATTTTTAATTTCATTTTGGATAGAGTAAGGGAGGGTTATAGCCCCTGTCAGTTTATTTGTTGTCATCCTTGTCCCATTGTAGAGATTTCCCTTCACTTCTTGCCCCATAGCCAAACAGGAAGTGAGAGGAAATCTATGCAAATGAAGGAAATCCAATGCCCCCCCCCCCCAGGCCCTAAGAACTAGTGTCCCCACTTGAAAATCCAGGGCGGGTCTTAAACAGAAAGGGGTGTGGCCTTGACAAGAAGGGATGGGTCATATTTAATTTAGGGGTGCACAAGTTTAGTCAGGCCTAGGGCAGCACAAAACCTAAATACACTACTGGCTTGCTTGCATGATCCACAAGTTAGTTTAAAGTGAACAGCAAGTAGTGTTACAAGATTTTTTCCTGTGATTACATTTGTGGTCTTTTGTCATCATCAGCCTATTAGCATATTTTCCAACATAGCGGTGATCACCCAATAATGAATTTACAGTATTGCCTGTGCTTATTTCTCAAGTAGCCCTTTAGAACCATCATCTGTGTTATATAAGATGATATGTTGTGGTGATTGATAAAATGGGTGTGAATTGGGTGCATCTGATGTTAAAATGTATAAAAATGTAATGTTGTTTAAAAAAAACACTTTTTGAAAATAAACTGGATACAACAAAAACTGTAGGTATGGAATTATTAGTCAAATCAAATTTAATATTTGCACTGGGTGGAGGCAGCAGGACACATTTTCCTTAAAGTGAAAGTAAACCCTCCTATCTATTTTAGCCAAGGAAGCTGCCATCTTGGCCTCTGTTTATTCTTCAACTGCCATGATACTGCACATGTGATCAGTTATGATACCAGTCATTAGATGGTTTTACAGTTTGGTTAAGAAGCACAACCACTGTGACAATTACATTCTCGGCATCAACAAGTTTTCAGGCCTGCCGTATTCATTGTGTATTTTTTCCTCACCAGTAGCCTTACACCAAGGCTTGAATTTTGCATAGTCAACATAAGCCATAACCTATGAAGTACTGTATGACAGCTTGGGGTTTTAGAAAACCTATTCACACATCCTGTTTTAACCTTTTTGGGCTATGCAAGCACTCACTCATAGCTTGCTATAAGTAAGGCCTCGTACACACGACCGGTTTCCTCGGCAGAATCCATCAAGAAACTTGGTGGGAGAGCTTTTTTGCAGAGGAAACCGGTCGTGTGTACGTTTTTCATCGAGGAAACTGTCGAGGAACTCAACGAGCAAAAAAGAGAACAAGTTCTCTTTTTCCTCAACGGGAGTCTCAATTTGCTCGTCGTGTTCCTCGTCAGGCTGGTTTTCGAAGAGAAACTCGAGCGTGTGTATGCTAAGAAACCCGCACTAGCTCAGAATAAAGTATGAGACGGGAGTAAATGTTGCATTTGTAATGGAGATAACACATTTTTCAAGCTGTAACAGACTGAAAAGTGCAAATCGTCTCTTAAACTTTTACTTAACACGCAAACACATGAGATTAGCAAAACCAGCCCCAAGAGTTGTGCCAGTGGAATCGAACTTCCCCTGCCGTTGTATGTGTTGTATGTCACCGCGTTTGAGAACGAGGAGATTTTGTCTTGACAGTGTGTACGCAAAGCAAGCTTGTTGAGTTCCTCGCCCGACGAGTTACTCGGTCGTGTGTACGAGGCCTAAGAGCTTGTATAGCCCAAAATCTAAATGCAGTCATATTCTGCTGATGTGACTGAGAATGCAATAAAGAAGGCATGATTATAAAATGGAATGCTGCCATCTTTCACAGTTTAAATGCCACCTGCCGACTTTATATTATAAACATGAATTATTAAAAGAAAGACAAAGAAAAAAAATCAAATTATAAAGCATCTCACCAATATAGTGTATATATGAATAAGGTTGAATGAGTGATGCAGAAGAAGATGCAGCTCAGTTTCATTGTCAAAGCGGTCCTCTTTTTGGCTGCAAAGAATGTTTTACGGGAAATTTATAGAACACTCAGATGAAGCTGAATTGCGAAATGGTTGTGTGTTGCTTCATTGCACAATAACTGTTCATTTTTCTCTGACTGGTTTTATAACCAGGCCTATAAGCTATGGGTTCATATCCAACAGAATCTCACAAAATTAAACCTTTTATCTCTTCCCAGGATAGAACCTAAACCGAGAACCCATCCAATATCCTGTTACTAAGCATTATTTACTGACTACCTTGAACAAGCGTGTCTTTCATTTTACTGTCTCTGCTTTACCAAATAAAAGTTTTTCATTAGGATCTCTGCAATTATTGTAGATTGACACAAATCCCATTTGAAACTACTTCCATTGACAACCCTATGCTCATTAAATCTTACTACCATTTAAACAACCTGTGTTATGAAAACTCTGCCTATAAAAGAGTGCCCGATCTACCATTGGAGGCATTTTAGTTGCATAACTCCCCTTCTAAGCAATGTTGTAATCATGTAATGCAATATCTTTGAACTAATTTGCTGTAAACTCTACATATCACAAACAAAATTATACAAGAAGATATTCCTCCCTGTGCAATGTTTTTCCTATTATACCATTGCTTTCTGCTGAAAGACAATAAATCAGATTATTTATAGATGCTGTTTAGTTGGCCTTTAGTTAGCATGCTCTGCTGCATGGCTGTCTCATTATTCAGCTGTATTCTATATAGCACTAATCTTCTAGAAACATTTTGCTAATAACAGGGCATAAACCTATCAATCAATAAGTGCCCAAAATTGTAAGGTAATGGCTAGTGCTATTTGTTCTAATGGATGCAATATTTATTTAGTGTTTTGTATTGATAATTGGCTGTACACCCAATCTTAGCAGATCACACTTCTTTCATTCAGCTACCGTATTTATCGGCGTATACCGTGCACTTTTTTGCCCTGAAAATCAGGGCAAAATTGTGGGTGCGCGGTATACGCCGATACCCACTTTCCCGCGCCGAGTTTTGAATACTGCGCTGACATATACCGAGCGCAGTACACTCGGGTATAGTCGGGCAGTCTCGGCTCCTTCCGCGCTCACGTCCTGGACGTACAGGACGTCAGCGCGAGAGTTGCCGAGCATTGCCGACAATACACGAGTGTACTGCGCTCTGTATATGTCGGCGCAGTATTCAAACACGGCGCAGGAAACGAGTGGGGAGGACGCCGCAGAAGGACGCCGGACCCGACGAAGAGGACACCCAAAGCCGCAGAAGGACGCCGGACCCGACAAAGAGGACACCCGAAGCCGCAGAAGGACGCCGGACCCGACAAAGAGGACACCCGAAGCCGCAGACGAATGCCAGACCCGACGAGGCCGCCGATGGACGCCGCGCAAGACACCAATACTGTAAGTACAAAAAAAAACTTTTTTCCCACAGGATTGGGGGCAACTTTAGGGGTGCGCGGTATACGCGGGAGCGCGTTATACCGCGATTAATACGGTATATATTTTTCCACTATTAGGCCCCTTTCACAAGGGCACCGTCAGTTTAGCCACGTTAAAAACGTAACAGTTCTTATCTGTTGCTTCATTCGTCTTCAGCTGTTGTAAATTCTGTTAATCTCCGTTTACATTGGTCTTCCGTTCAGTTAACATCAGTTAGTTGAACCATTTGCATCCGTTTTGATTCGTTTACAGCAGTTTCTGTGGCTTTGATGATATTACCCAGACAGCATTGCTCCTCCCATGTTGCATTGCCCTTTTCAGTGAGTGACTTGTCCTTGCTTTGTATCTTGTCATTGTGTGTTCTATCTGCGTTGTGTGATGGATTCCAACAACTTTTGGCACAGCGTGACATTGTTTGTCATATTTGCCTATATGTGGGGAAGGGAAAGGAGAGCAAGAAAAAGCAGATCGTGGCTAGGAGACTTCGTCAATTTTGGACCCATCCCGTGCTACTGAAGTGGCCTGAGGTTGAGTCAGCATATAAACCAAAAAAATATATAATTTATTCCATTCGGATCTCTACAGACGTTCAGGCGTTGACGGACATTGACGGCGGTAAAAATCTGCTAGTTTTAGCGGAGCTTTTTAGCCGCTAGCGGGGCGCTTTTAACCTCTGCTAGTGGCCACAGGGTGAAAAGCACCAGTTTTGCAGCGCTGCTGAAGCGCTTTGCAGGCGTTTTGGCAGTGCTGCCCATTCATTTCAGTGGGCAGGGGCATTTTGGAAGCGGTGTATACAGTGCTCTCAAACCGCCCCAAAGATGCTGCTTGCAGGACTTTTCAGTGAAAAGTCACACGGAAATGAATGGGGAGGTGATTTTTAGGTGTTAGTTAGAGGCTATTTCTAGTGCTAAAACGCCTGAAAACCGCCTCAGTGTGAAAACAGACTAAGGCTACTTTCACACTGAAAGTGCCGGTGTCGGCAGTAAAGCACCGCTAGTTTTAACAGGGGTTTACTGTTTTAGCTGCGCTTTTCGGCTGCCAGCAAGGTGCTTTTAACTAGCTAGTGGCCAAAGGAAGGGGTTAAAAGCACCTGTGTTTCTGCGCTGCCAAAGCACTTTGCAGGCACTTTGGCAGTGCTGTCCATTAATTTTAATGGGCAAGGCGTTTTGGGAGCGGTGTGTACAATGTTCCCAAAACCGCCCCAAAGATGCTGCTTGCAGGACTTTTCAGAACTTCGAAAGCACACCGCCCCAGTGTGAAAAGTCACACTGAAGTTAATGGGAGGCGGCTTTCAGGCATTAGTTAGAGGCCATTTCTAGCGCTAAAACGTCTGAAAACAGCCTCAGTGTGAAACCAGCCTAATGCTACTTTCACACTGAAAGCGCCAGGCGTTGGCGGTAAAGTTATAGCGGTGCTTTACCATAATTTTAGCAGCACCTTTCGGCCGCTAGGGGGGCAATTTTAACCCCAGCTAGTGCCCGAATAAAGGGTTAAATAGGGCCGTGTTGCGGCGCTGCCAAAACGCTTTGCAGGTGCTTCGGCAGCGCTGCCCATTCATTTCAATGGGCAGAGCGTTTTGGGAGGGGTGTATACACCCCTCCCAAACCACCCCAGCGATGTTGCTTGCAGGACTTTTCAGAACGTCCTGCAAGCGCAACGCTCCAGTGTGAAAAGTTGCCCCACCTTTTTTTAGAAGAAATACTGTGCAAATATATTGGCAGAGATAGAGACTTGAGCAGGTTGGTTGAATACAGGGTTTCCACAAAGGAAACCTACCAAGGGAGAAATCCAGGGCTATGTTGCTGATCTCTTTTTGACAATGTTAGCTACATGGATTTCTCTGGATTTAAACTTCAGAGTCACAGAAACATAATTAGCATTGATGTATGTGTAGCGCCCTGCTCATGATTACCAAGCGCTATGTTCAAATTTAGTGGGTGTCTGAGCTGATAATTAGCTCAGACTTTGTTAATTAAGGCTAAATCAGCCTCTGTCTCAGCTTTGGCTGTGCTTGGAGGGATTTCCCTTTGTTTGCCTGTGGGTGGCATTGCCACCATACGCCAATGTTGGAATTCAAGCAGGTCAGGGTGTATTGGGTGTCTTTCTCTGGTAACATCCCAGTGGGAGTGGTCTCCCCGCTGGGCATGCTGGGGAAGGATACTTAAGGAGCAGACGCAATTTGTTGGGGCCCTTTTTCCGCCTCGTGACCCTCCTGGTGCGAGGTATGTGCTGCATGATTTTTGGCCTCGGGCCATGTTGGCCTGAGGTTGCGTTCCTACCAGGTAGGCCCAGTTGTCCTGACTGGGGCCTACGATTTGAAGGTGATCCTGTGCTGTCTGTCCTGCGAGAGGAAGCCGCTCAATGGAGGAAACCAGGGGAGAACCTGTCCCGGAAAGGACAGAGCGGAAGACTGGTACTTTGGGAGAGGTCCGGTAACTTTATTGAAGGATTCACCGTAGTCTACGAAACCTTACAGTGTGCCAGGTTGGTTTAAAGGCTCTAAGACTGTAAGGCTAGATATCCGGGTACCAAATTCTGTGGCAGAGGATTCCGGACTGTTCATTTTGCTTGCAACCAATCTGTGGCAGAGACTGTTACTGATTATTGTTTGTGCTTCATTCCGGCAGCTAGGCCAGGTGAGAGGGGCCTAACCGGGTGAGCTATACCCACTCAAGAGGAAGTGGTGAGTGACTAAATTGGAACTTAGAAGTTTTCCACAGTGATCTGTACTATGCACCTGAACCTTCCCCTGTTCCTCCATCCTTCTACTTTCTTGCAAGTTATGAGAAAAATAAAACCTGACCGCTAAAGGTTTTACAACTTGTGTGGACATTGGAGTTCTTTTCTTCCCCTAGACAACGAACATTGAGGTAACATGCAAGGCCCAAAACGAATCCAGCAGCTCCTACGGGGGTAGTGCGACATATGTCTGTTTGTATTTTGACCAGGAGTAGTGTGTCACGTCATTGACACACTTTTTACATTCTGATTGTACAATCGCCTTTAGATATACCACCAGATCAGGTATAAACTGAATGTTTTTAGATAGGCCTTCATGCTAAATAATTGTCTATAAATTGTATCAGACTGTGACATGTGACCATCCTAAATTCCCCGGCAGTATGATTCTTTCAGATTATTGGTTCTGAAAGCGGTACAATTATTTTGCATGGAAATTTGGCGTTTTATATTGTAGGCCTGTAATTCTTATGCCGCGTTCACATGGTCGTTTTTTGTGATGAATAAAACCGACATTTTTAAAAACGTCATTTAAAATGACCGTGTGTGGGGAAAACGTTGTTTTATGTCTTCTGAAAAACGACCAAAAAAAAAATTCGAGCATGCTTCAATTTTTTTATGTTGTTTTTTGTGTCATAAAAAAATCACAGTGTGTAGCTAAAACAACGTTTAAAACTACGTTTTTAAACCCGTCCGTGCTCAGAAGCAAGTTATGAAGCGAGCTTGAATGGAACAGAGTGCCGCCGTACGTGCTGAATGTAACCGCGCTTTGCTAGAGCATTTTGAAAAAATGATGGTGTGTAGGCAACAAAAATGACGTTTTTTTTCATCACAAAAACGACCCTGTGTACACGGCATTAGGAATAACTCACTCAAATATGTCCAAACAGGAGTCTAGTAGACATCCCAGGTATGATAAAGTTTAAAACACAAAATCATAAATTATAATATAATAAATAACTATAAATAATTATAACAAATAATGGATTAATTATAATAAAAACTATTCAATAATGTAATCAAATCAAAAACACTGAAATTTGCTCAGTTGCAGAATTGTCGCTGTCATTACTTTCAGTGTTTGATGACGAATTTCCCCACAAATCGCTATCGCTCACTTGTGGGATAATTTCTTATAGTAGATAAGGTTGAATAAAGACAATAGTCATTCCAGTTCAACCTGTGTAGGTGCATGTGTGTCGGTGTCTATAATTATTTCCTATATTCCTGTATGTTGTGTTCTTTAAGATGCACATCCAAGAGTCTCTTAAAAATCTCAATACTTCCTGCACCCACCACAAATTGTGGAAGAGAGTTCCACATCCTTATTCCCCTGACAGTGAAAAAAACCCTGCTCAGTTTAAGGTTAAACCGCTTCTCCACCAATCTCATTGTGTGGCCCTGTGTCCTCTTACACACCTTGAGACTGAATAGTTTTTTTCCTATGCTGGAATCGAGGTATTTGTAAATCGCTATCATATCTCCTCTGAAACGTTGTTTCTCCATCGAGAATAAACTTTGTGTTTGCAGTTGTTCCTCGTAATTGAGCTCCTCCAGGCCCCATTATTATTTTGTTGCTCTTCTTTGGAATCTCTCCAGTTCCAGCACATCCCTTCTGAGGACTGGTGACCATAACTGGACAGAATACTCCAGATGTGGTCTAACTAGAGTTTTATAAAGTGGTAGGATTATCGTTATCTCTGGAGCATATCCTTTTTTTATTCTGCCGGCTTTATTACCTGCAGCTTGATATTGCATGCTATTGCTCAATCTGTCATCTACTAGGACCCCCAGATATTTCTCCTTGATTCTCCCAGCGATTCTCCCCCTTGTGAGTAGTTTGTATTTATGTTTTTTTGCCCCCAAGTGCATTACCTTAAATTTTTCCACATTAAGCCTAATTTGCCATGTATTTGCCCACTCCATTATTTTGTTCAGGTCTTTCTATAAAATGTCTATATCCTGATTTGAAGTAATTGCCCTGCTTAATTTTATGTCATCCACAAAAACTGAGATATGGATATTTATCCCATCCTCTATATCATTTATGAATAAATTAAATAGAATTGGTCCCAAGACAGAGTCCTGGGGCACCCCACTTACCACTCCAAACAAGTCAGAGTACACGTTATTTATAACTACCCTTTGGACACGCCCCTGTAACCAGCTTGTAGATTAAGCACTTATGGGCGACCGTGTCGAATGCCTTTGCAAAATCCAGGTACACTAAATCCACAGGCCTCCCCCTGTCTAGATGGCAGATCACTTCGTCATACAACCAACGATTGATGTTAGGCTGACTGGCCTTTTTTGAATATTGGTACCACATTGGCTTTTCTCCAATCAGCTGGTACCAATCCTGTTAGTATGCTGTCCCCAAAGATTAGGAACAATGGTCTGGCTGTAACCTGACTGAGTAGCGGTCGATATACCCCTCCTTTTCCTGCATAAAAACTAAGGAGAAGAAGGCATTTAGTACAGTTGCCTTCTCTGTGTCATCCGTAACCATCCTCCCATCCTCATCTTTTAAGTGAGCAATGTGCTCTGATCTTGCCTTTTTATTGTTAATGTATCTAAAAAAAATATTTGGATTTTTTTTACTCTCCTCCACTATGTGTCTCTCATAATCTTTTTTTACCGCCTGATTGCATTCTTTACACTTCTTATTGCATTCCTTGTAGTGTTGGAATGCTGACGGTGATCCATCCCCTTTATATTGTTTAGAGGCCATTTTTTTTCTCTATAATGAGGCTTTTTACATTACATGTTAGCCACCCAGGTTTAACCTTCACTCTTCTATATTTATTGCCCATTGCCAATGCATCGTGGGATACCTTTGTTTAATATGCTTCTAAAGCATTCCCACTATGAGCAGGTTGTCCTGGGCTGAGATCGTGCCTCAGCAGCCTCGCTAAACACAGCTGGTAAAATTTATTTGGCAGGCTGCGGGTAGGTGAGAGTCTCTCCTTTTTTGGAGCACAACTTCCAAAGTTCAGTTCTTCTTTAAGACTCTGGAGTTCCTGTTTTCAGAGGTTTCTGAGTCCTGGAAATGATACTTAAATCAGTACAGGGTATGGTTTTAAATGTCACTGATGTGATATCATATTGATAAATCATATAAAAACTGCATACCTCTTGACCTTCATCGTGTTAGAAATGCACTTTTTAGTTATATAGGTCAAAGAAGACAGTTACTATAGTGAAATGATATATATACTGGGTAACTATTTCTGATTTACCAAATTTACTGTTATATTGTAGTAAAAATAAACACACTTGTCACCAGAAGGGATTACTCATTTTTTTTATTTAGTGCATCTACAACATGTTGGCCTGTATTGTATATTAACAGTGAATCTTGGTATGACAGCTGACAGGTTTCTACCTCTGACCTGTCAGAAGATGACCAGAAATGTATTTTACATAAAGAGGTCATTTTCATAATGTCTCTCACATTGGCATCTGCTCCATAGGGCAAGGGGGGTCAATTGACCCCCCCTGGAATCGTAAGAAGGTGTTGAATTGTGGCTGAGAAGCTTCATACTGCAGCACCTCTCGCAGTGCTGACTGAACAGTATACTGAACTTTTCAGACGCTTCCTTGCTAACCTCTCCCATATAGGGAGTGTGGCCGGGGAAAGTCTGCTTCAGCAGTGGGGCACTGTGTGGAAAGATATTGTATTTACATATGTCCCTCCTGCTGGACGGGGGCTGGGGCTAGGAAGAGCTATGCACGGGTCTCATTTGTGTGTGGTGGGGATGATGCTGCTGGCTCAGAGGACGCTGAGTGCAGGAGCTAAGAAAGTGTGATCTTGGGCATGAAACAGGGAAGGTAAGGATAAAGAAAGCAACATGCCCATGCATTCTACTCATGGCACTGTGTACTGTGCACTGTGTACATGGCACTACTGCACTGCCACCAACTCCTAATATTATAAATACTTCAAGTTGCTGCTCACCATCAAATGTGTTCCCACATTCCACAACTTAATATATAAAGATTAATGGTGTTGCACTACCCTTTAACCACGTGCAAAAACATATTTTAAATAAATTATGTAAAAAAGTGAAAATTAAATACACAATCCCAGGGCAATAAATCTATAAATACCCCAAAAAATATTCTCCAAAATATTACCACATATGTTGAAATATTATAAATGAATTGCATAAAAAATGGTAATTGAATACACAATACCAATGCTGCAAATCTACTGATTAGAATATACCAATAAGTCGCTTTTAACCCCTGCTAGCGGTCGAAGAAAGGGTAAAATGCGTCACGTGTATCGCCGCTGCCTGAAGTGCCCCCCCGAAAAAATTTCAGCGGACGCCCATGGTCTTTCAGGACCAGTATAACAATGAATGATGAAAGTAGGTGGTCATTTACTAGGAAGTAAAAAATGAACTCCTTCCTTACAATCTGTTGATTAACATTCCCCTGCACAGTTTACTGCGCTAAAGGCATTTTATCTAGGTCCTACTTTTGACAACTATCTGTCAACACTGTGCGCAGCTGCTAGCTGTTAAAGCAGTATTAAATCGAAATGCAAAAATGTTATATATTGCAGATTACCAATCATTAGATGTGGTGGCTGCTTCAGTTTTCTCTCTTTTCACCTAGTGATCAGGCCAGTAACACACCTCCTGTATTAGAGTGCCCCCGCTCTGGATGAATGGGCACAGGAGGCACCTTTGGACATCAGCATTGTAAGTCTGGGGGAAGGGGAGTCTAATGCCTCGTACACACGGCCAGACTTTCCGAGAAAACAAGTGTCTTTTTTTGTCGAAAAGTCCGGCTGTGTGTTGCCTCCATCTGACTTTTTTTTCGGAAGTCCGACGGACCTTAGATAGAGAACCTGTTCTCTATCTTTCCGTCGGACTTCCGATGGACTCACGGCAGACTTTTACATGGTCAAAAGTCCGACCGTGTGTACAAGGCATTAGATGTACTAGCAGATAAAATACACAAATAATTTGACATCACATTTTAGCTCACACTTTATAATCAGTTATTTTTTTTTTTCCTTTTGGGATAAAGGTTTAAATAAATAAAAGCTGATCATTGTAAGCAGCCTTGCCAGTGTTAAATGTTTTTCTCATCCCTGTAAACTGATACCTCTGGAAGAGCGCTTGCTCTTTTAAAAAACAACCTATTTACTAGGCAGATCACCAGATCAAAACAGAGGAAAGAGAGCCTAAAAAAAAAACAATTTCAGCCACCACATTTAGGAATTGGTAAGCTGAAACTTGATAAATGTTTGATTTAGGGTTTAGTAGTGCTTTAAAATGTCCTGTGACTAACAGCCCTGGTTCTTATTGACAATGAGTCCCCAACAATGTTATCACTATGCCATCTTTTAAATAGTGACAATTACACTGATAAGCATAGGTGCACTGCCATCTTCTTTTTGAGGCTTAGGCCCCTTTCACACGGGGCAGACTCTATCAAGCGGATCTGCCTGCTCAGCTGGGGATCTGTTCACTGATTCCCACTTAGCAGGAGGATGACAGCGCCGATGCAGAGCAGACTCAGACACAGCCCGCTGTTCTCTGTATGGCGGTCAGATGGAAACGGACTGCCTGTCTGTTTCCATCTGACTGTCATCCAATCCAATCAGCTAGATGTGAATGTTTTTGGCAGACCAGGTCGAATGGAGGTGGGTATAAACAGACACGTGTCTACATGTCATGACACTGTCTGCATGTGATGACTATGTCAGCTATTACATACTGTAGTTATCACATGAACACTGGAGACTTCATTCACAAAAAATAATCCTCAGTATAAAGAACAGGGTGCATATGTTTAATATTGTAATTGTCAGACACAACTGCACTAAAAAAAAAAAAATATATGTTTGTTAACCATTTCATGCCCTTATGACATACCAGTATGTCCTCAGGTGCAGCCATGATCCCAGTATCAAAATTTGCAGCTGACAATGGGCTTTTCTGTAGACGTTCCCGGGCTTTCTGGTGCAATCAGGGAGCACAGGATCTCTGATACCTGTCCAGTTGGCTCAACACAGTGGAAAGACAGGATTTTTTCACTTCTGGTTTTGGTTTTATCAGATGCTTTTGGGGGCAGAGGAGAGATCTTGGGTCTAATAAATCCCACATCTCTCAGTAAAGAACTGCTATCACTGCCCATGCTATCACACAGCATGTTGTTCACCCCTTTGTAAGATTGGGGTGATCAGACTCCAGCAGTAAGTGCGTTTTTGGTGAGTACGCCAGTCCAGAACTGAATTTTTTAGGGTCTGGTAGCCCACGTTTATTTAAAAGCACAAAATGTTCACAAATACATCAGTAACCCTCGCAGGGGGTTCCACCATTACTGTATCTTGCATACTCAACACTTTAGCCTCCTGGCTTTCATTCTTGCCATCCGGCTGTTTCAGGCCTTTAGCCTAGGCCTTGGGTCTGTTCCTCAGAACAAACAGTTTCCTAGTGATAAGCTCACTCCTTGCTTACTCCTGGTCAGCACCTTGCTGCTCAATCACCAATGACATCTGCCTCCTGCAGACATGCATACTCTAGCTGCACCCATGCAGCGTCTCTGACTCCTCTCAGGGGGATGGGAGTCCACCTGGCTCCCAGCACAGACTTCCTGTCTGTGGGGTGGGGCTCTGAGCCATAGTCAGGTCAGAACTAAATAGCCCAAGACACAGCTGTGCAATTAATGTGTCTTTCTTTCCAAAATCTGGCGTAAACCAGCAACCTTTCACGTAGCACAGAGTCCCACCACCACATACCCCCCCCCCCCCTGTTTTGAACCGGAGGGAGGAACACATAGACCCATCATCACAAATGGGACACCTCTTTGGCAGCCATTGGCTGCGTAGGCCCATTTTTTCCAGGTATGTTTACACCAGCACTTCACAGTGGTGCCTCTGTGCCAACTATCAGCAGGAGTCCTCCTCCTCCTGATAGTTTTCACTAGCTGTAAACCATAATCATCAAAATTTTAAGAAAGAAATGCTTGAAATATAAAACTCTGTGTGTAACACATCTATGTGGAATTATGGAAATACAGTAAATTAACTTTTTGATGATATTCTAATTTTATGAGATGCTCCTCTATTCAACTGGTCTTATGAATTGCACATCCTTGATGGGCAGCAAAGCCAGGTCTGGGTTCTCTCTTCATACTTCCTTGCATTAAAAGTGACTCTGTTGTCTAAATAAAAGTTCTAACAAAAGTTAACTTGCAAAGAAGACAGTTCTAACAAAATAGTTAACTTACAAAGTAGACCAAAAAAAATATCCTCTTACCTCTCCTGCTGTCCACGGCACTGAATTCTGCTCTGATAGAGTAGAAATTGTTCTATGAAGTTTGTTTAAAACAAACACTTCTGGTAGCTTCAGTCTCCTGTGTCCGTATAGTGCATAGTGGTTCCTATAGTGATGTAGGGCAAAGAAGAACTTGTGGCATGGGCAGCAAGAGAGTTAATTATTAGTCCTCTATTGGGTTTAAACAACAGACTCAAGCAAACCAGCCTGGTTGGGGATGTATCCTTGGACAGTGGAGGAGGGGCAGCAAATTGAGATCAACTCTGAGATCAACTCTGTGCTCAGCCCTCCTGTAAGATGGTTTCCCATGTTAGACATACTGCATGCTACAAAGCAAGACTTTGTACATGTTCAAATATTTGTTTTTTGTTTTAATTAAGTATTCGTTTTTTCCTGTGCTGTTTGTTTGCCTTACCTTGTAATGATGGTGTCGCATGTTGTGGCTATCATTTGTAGTGTCATGGCTGATCTGTTCCTCTATCTTCATTCATTAATCAACCTACCTTGTCCCTATTCACCAGTGAGGCAAGCTAGTTCTTGTTCCAGGTCACACATGCATGCGACTTCTTGTTCCGGGTTACATTCACCAATTCACATAATGCCTTTAGGACTCCATGCATACTTAAAAAATGCCAGACCATTTCTTGTGAAAAAAAAAAAAATGCCAGACCCCTCATATAGAGCGTACATATATTTAGGCGGGCTTAGGATCGTTTAGCATTTTTTCTGCCAGAAAGCTCCAATAAAAAATGCCCCTAAATTCTAAGCTTTAAAATATGCCTCTAATTGTCCTAATGTGCATGGACATATAGGATAACATTGAGCTGCTTCAGAGTCCAATCTTTAAAGTGTTACTAAACCCAGGACCCTGCATTCACTATATCTGGACTCCCACAGTACACAGAACATGGAAATGTTATTATTTTAGTAAATATAAACTGCCTTTTCTCATCAGCAGTATATAGCAGTCTTGTGACTTCTATCAGTGTCTGGTTAAAGCTTGTAGGAGGAATTTTCATTCTATTCTGACTGTCCTATGAGGCAGCAGGACCCCTGACCCTCTATCTGGACAGTGCTGATTGGCCCTGTGCTGATTACATGCACTTTCTCAAAAAACTCTCTAGAAATACACATCAAACCAGGCATGTGCAAAATGCCCCCAAGGCTCTGTTCTATCAGCAGATGGATTGGGGACTGTGGAAGAAGGGGAGAATCAAATAGCCTTTCTACACAATGCAGAGGATTAAGATGTCAGGTTCCAATGTGAGCATAAGGCCGGGTACTAACGAGCAAACATGTACGGTGAAACCGGTCCGTCGGACGGCGGGCGCTCGGACATGTACGGCGGGCGCTCGGACATGTACGGTAGGTCTGTACTGACGACCGTACATGTCCGAGCGGGCAGGATTCCAGCGGACGGTTTTAAAACACGTCCAGGAATATTTGTCTGCTGGGAAAAGGCCCGGCGGGCAAATGTTTGCTGGAATTCGGCCCGCTCGCGCCTACACACGACCGAACATGTATGCTGAAACTGGCCCGCGGACCAGTTTCAGCATACATGTTTGGTCGTGTGTACGGGGCCTAACAAGCATACTTTGCTGCATATACAGACTGATTTTACTGTTTTGGGCATCCCAGATAGCTACGCAGATAGCATGGATAACTTGCCACAAATTTGTGGCAGTGTTGAATTGTAAGTCTGTTAACTTGCTGCACGTTTTCACTGGCAAGTTGTACAATCGCAGAGCACTTGAAGTTGACGCTTTTCCTATTTGTAGCAAATTTGTGTGGCGAGTCTCTAGCAAGAGCAAAGTTGCAGTGGTAAGTTTACAACAAGAGCTCTGCAAGTCCACATCAAAACAATTCAGCCACAGTGACCCCTGTGGTGGGATGACTATTGCACAACATAACTAAACCAGAACTTGCAGGAGACTTGCAGAATGTTTACAAGAAAGTTGATCTGCAGTCATGCAATGTACATAATATAACTGGGTGCTGAGTCTGACATTTATAGGTAAAGTCGATCCGGGTAATTTTTTTTCCCCCTGCTGTAGGAAATTGGATCATGCTTTGCTGGGTTTTTTGCCTTCCTCTGGATCAACTGTGGGTGAAGGAT
Source organism: Rana temporaria (assembly GCF_905171775.1). Taxonomy (NCBI): domain Eukaryota; kingdom Metazoa; phylum Chordata; class Amphibia; order Anura; family Ranidae; genus Rana; species Rana temporaria. Next base: position 211,860,956 of record NC_053490.1, on the reverse strand, counting down.
TGTGTATATAGGATTGTATTTTTTTACTTTTTTTGCTTTGTTTTGTTTTAATTGGTTGAACCAGATGGACTTGATTCTTTTTTCAACCTGACTAACTATGTAACTATGTAATGTGGACTTCCCACAATTGTGCAACAAACGTGTGAAGCCTGGCAAGTCTAGCAATAGCTTACCGTGTTTCCCCAAAAATATGCCCTGGTCTTATATTTATGTTTGGCAACCAAAAACAGAATAGGGCTTATTTTCAGGATAGGGCTTGCCATTTAATGTGCTGTCTTCTCGCCCCCTCTCCCTCCCTGCCTGGCAGGAATACCCAATGTGAAGTGAAATAAAAATGGTTGCAAACTGCAAGAATCCTCTCCATTACAGTAGTATATAATGAAAAAGGTGTGTGCTTCTGTAATTCATTGTGTCACATACCTTCTTATAGCGCCGCTCGGTGCTTCCATAGCCTGCTGGAGCTCTTTTCCACAATCAGAGCATTGCATAGGGAGGGGGGGCGATATCCCCAGCTGACAGGCAGGAGAAGAAGAGATCAGCTGAGCGCGCCTTGGTGCTTCCATAGCCTGCTGCGATCCAGCATTGCAGAGGGAGGGGGTGAGATCCCCCGCTGACAACCAGGAGAAGAGATCAGCTGAGCTCCCCTTGGCACTTCCATAGCCCACCGGAGCTCTCTTCCATGATCAGAGCATTGCAGAGGGAGGGGGGGGGCGAGATCCTCTGCTAACAGGCAGGAGAAGAAGACATCAGCTGAGCGCACCTTAGCACTTCCAAAGCCTGCGCGATCCAGCATTGCAGAAGGAGGGGGCAAGATCCCCTGCTGACAACCAGGAGAAGAGATCAGCCGAGCGCTCCTTGGCGCTTCCATAGCCTGCGCAATCCAGCATTGCAGAAGGAGGGGGGCGAGATCCCCTGCTGACAAGCAGAAGAAGAGGAGATCAGCTGAGTGCTGAGCGGCACTGTATACTGAAGGTATTTGGCTACAGATTCGATTACAGAAACACTAGGGCTTATTTTCGGGGTAGGGCTTATATTGCAGCCCTCCTGGAAAATCAGGGTAGGTTTTTTTTTCAGGGTAGGTCTTACTTTTGGGGAAACACGGTAGCAAGTATTTTTCAAACATGCAGCACAATTGCTTGCTATCTGGGTTAGTAACACTTTAAAAGATCCTTTCAGAGCTAAAACCACCAGAAGTGCGGGTAACCCATTTATACCATGCTTACATAGAATGCCCCTTAGCAAAATAGGTTATTTTGTAGAAGAGGAAAATATGGAGTTTCTGTCTTGAAGTGCTCTACATTCTTTGCCCTCCACTCAACAAGCTAAACTAAAGCTGGCCATATATTATACAATTTTCTTATTCAATTTCCTTTAGCTTTACCTTCAACTTTGTAGTGCAAGGACCTGCCTGATTGCATGCAAATTGAACGTGTTTAGGTTTGACCTCATATTATATGGTTTTAGTAGATCAAAAGGAAACTTGTGCATGAAAAGTGTATAATGTATGGCCAACCTTAGAAGCTGATTGGCAACCATGCACCGACTTCTGAGTGCACCAGTCTTAAGCCTCGTACACATAATCGGATTTCCGTTGGACAAAGCGTAGGACTTTTGTCCGAAGGGCGTTGGCCGTGAACTTGTTCTGCATACAGACGGCAAAACTTTTTCAGCCAACAAATACGAAACAAAGTGGTTTTTCAGCTCTTTAGCGCCATTCTTTGGGAAACTTCTGCTAATGTTGTACTATGGTTAGCATTGCTTCTGAGCATGCATGTTTGTAATTTGGATTTTTTTCCAAAGGACTTGTGTACACACGGTCGGATAATAAGACATCACACATTTGTTGTCGGAAAGCATGCTACCCAACATTTGTTGTCGGAAAATCCGACAAAAATTGTCTGATGAAGCATACAAACGGTCAGATTTTCCGACAAAAACCCTGCCATCACACATTTGTTGTCGGAATATCCGATCGTGTGTACGAGGCTTTAGGCTGGCCATACATGTTCTATCTTCTTTTACAATTTTTCTTTAGATTTGCCTTAAACTATGTAGTGCAAGGGCCTGTCTGACTGGATACAATTAAAAGCTGTTTAGTTTTGAACTCATATTATATGGTCTTTGGTAAAGCTAAAGGAAAATTGTACGAGAAAATTGAACAGCCTAAGTAAATCTACCGGACAGTGGGGCAGATCCACAAATCTGAGATACGCTACGCTGCCGTAACTTACCTGGCTTTGGTTTGAATCCTGAAAGAATTTGCGCCGTAAGTTACGGCAGCGTAGTGTATCTCTCGCGGCGTAAGGGCGCAGAATTCAAATGCGGCGAGTAGGGGGCGTGTTTCATTTAAATGAAGCACGTCCCCACGCCGAACGAACTGCCTATGCTCCGTCCGTCAAAACTCCCAGGGTGCATTGCTCCAAATGACGTCGCAAGGACGTCATTGGTTTTGACGCGTCCAGCCCCATTCACGGACGACTTACGCAAACCTAATAAATTTTTTAAAATTCGACGCGGGAACGACGGCCATACTTAACATTGCGTACGCCACCAGATAGCAGCTTTAACTATATGCCGAAAAAAGCCGAACGGAAACGACGTAAAAGAATGCGACGGCCGCTCGTACGTTCGTGGATCGTTGGAAATAGCTAATTTGCATACTCAATGCGGATTACGATGGGAACGCCACCCAGCGGACCCCGAAGAATTGCATCTAAGATCCGAAGGCGTATGAAGACGTACGCCTGACGGATCTAACCCAGATGCCGTCGTATCTTGTTTTGAGGATTCAAAACAAAGATACGACGCAGGAATTTTGAAAGTACGCCGGCGTATCAATAGATACGCCGGCGTACTTTCTTTGTGGATCTGCCCCAGTATGTTCAGACTCACAATGGTCAACTGGAAAAAGATTTTAACAAGTCTGACTTTCCATTACATTTCATTATATTGTACAATATCAGTATCATACAATTGCATGTTGCCTTATACATCATTTTAAAGGGGTTGTAAAGGTACAATTTTTTTTCCTAAATAGCTTCCTTTACCTTAGTGCGGTCCTCCTTCACTTACCTCATCCTTCCAATTTGCTTTTAAATGTCCTTATTTCTTCTGAGAAATCCTCACTTCCTGTTCTTCTGTCTGTAACTCCACACAGAAATGTGAGGCTTTCTCCCTGGTGTGGAGTGTCATGCTCGTCCCCTCCCTTGGACTACACGAGAGTCAGGGCGCTCTCTACGTTGCAGATAGAGAAAGGAGCTGTGCGTTAGTGGGCATCCTGACTCTCCTGTAGTCCAAGGGAGGGGGCGAGCACGAAACTCCACACCAGGGAGAAAGCCTCACATTACTGTGTGTAGTTACAGACAGAAGAACAGGAAGTGAGGATTTCTCAGAAGAAATAAAGACATTTAAAAGCAAAATGGAAGGATGAGGTAAGTGAAGGAGGACTGCACTAAGGTAAAGGAAGCTATTTAGGGGAAAAAATTGTACCTTTACAACCCCTTTAATAGAGATTTCAACACTCATCCTACTGAAGGCACAATTACATTGCCTTCCTATAAATTGCTGCATTGTTTAACAGAATGTTATTATTATTATTTTTACATTTTCCTTTTTATTGGAGGGGAAGGATTCTAAATAAAAAAAATCTTAAGCTAAATGCACTGCGTTCCAGTTGGTGTAGTAATCCCAGCATACAATAAAGCATGCTAGCCCTGTGTATGTTGTGATGATGATGATATACTTGCAGCTTTCTCTGTTCAGTACAAGGGTAGAGCTGCAGGCGCATGTCACATAAACGAGATCAGCCAAGCAATACGTAGCCACTGTCAGCAGTGGCTGCCCTATTTATATAAGTGCTTTCTGTTGTGCTATGCATGTGTGCTCACGCAGCAAGACACTCAAAGGAGGATTGTTTACATCTTCCAGCTTTCAGAATGGCATATATTATATCACAGGAGCTGAAGATCCCTTTATGTTTGGTAAGAGCACATTTTTTCTTTGCTTCTTTTTAGGAAATCAAATGGATTTATCATTAGTGCAGCCACAATAGGATTATTTTACAATGCTTTGTACCAGCACACATTGTTATCCATCACTTAAAAGGAGCGCCACATTGCATTTCATGAGCTCATCTTCACTATTTCTAGAAAGAAAACTTTTTTTTTTTTCCAGCACTGGCAGTGCCTCTGACATTAACTATATATTAATAATAAAATACCAATTTAAATGGCAAAAATGAATGGTATGTTTTGTAATTAAAAGGCTGATAGGATTTGTGTTAAAAGCTGGCACTCATCTTGCATATGTGGGGCATGATTGCTGAAGGTGTTAAAAGTTCATTTGTCGTGTGTTTTTTTTTTTTTGCCATGTGCCTAGGGTTGCCACCTCATCCCTTTAAACCCGAACACATAATCATTACGCAGGCAAATTTAATGGAGATAAGGCACCAAATGAGTTTTTATTACCACCTTAATTAGCCACAGAACCTGTGTAAATAATAGGCGTTCGTTTTTTAAAGGGATAAGGTGGCAACCCTACATGTGCCAAAGCAAATGGATCTGCAATCTGATCGCGGATGGCAAAAGTAGCTGCATTTTTTTTTTTTTTTAGGCTCGGTGCCACTTGAAGACATTGCTTTGAATGAAAGGGTATGGCAGATTTAATTAGGCAGTTTGATGGCGTGTCACATATGAAACTAGAACAGGATGTAAAGTAAACATTCCCTTCTAATTAGCAATTGCTAGAGCAGTTTGAGGCACATTCTGCAGGCAGCTGATTGCTGTTTTAACATCTCTCTAACAATAAAGGAAGCTGACATAGCAGGTGTAAACAGAGACAGTTCACTAAATGGCAAGCCTCAGAGGTTGATTTCAAGGTGAAAGTCGATTATGAAAGCTATATCCATAAATACAGAGTAATTACATCTTCACCCCCCCACATAGCAAATGCACTACTCAAACAGCTATTAGTGTTATCTCTCCATATCACTTAGTTTCCTATTTAACAACGCTGGCATAGTTTATATATAAAATGCCTACCAAAGGTAAGTGCAAAAATTGTTTTTTTCGTGATTTCCATTATAAAGAGACAGTAAGACACAATTTACGGTTTATGATTTACATCGCTGCTGTAAATGTAGAATTATGATATTGTAACATGGCTAAATGGGGGGGGGGAAAAAAGAACAGGTACAGTCTGTTCAGTACAGTATCATGTTCCCCAGAGAGTATCTTCACTGTGTGCTCTGCTAAGTGCTCGCCATTGATGTTTGTCTGAACAAATGTATATTACTAAAGTGTTTCCTGAGCTGCTGGACAAATGCACCGCTCCTTTAGGAAAGAATAAAGCTGATGGATTTACATGTAAATGTTGCATTCGTTTGCACTTTATGGAGCCAGTGCAAAGGATACAAAAACACAATCTTATTGTTCCACATACATTATAGAAAGGATTGTCATTTTACAATCAGATACTAAGGAATACATATACATTAACTGTGTGTATTACAGTGTTGCTAACCGTCAGTATTTTTACTGGCAGCCAGTAAAAAACAGGCAATTTTCTCCTGCCAGTAAATGCCAGTAAAAGGAAAAGGTTGCCAGTAAAAAATATGGCTGTGGCGCTTGGCTCGGTCCGGAGCCGGCCGAGACCATCCGAATGCCTGCTACAGTGTGTTTGGGGTGGCTCTAGCGGAGGCGGTGCCTGAGCATTTCCTGTGATGTCATGGTGCAAGGAAGTCAAGCAGAGCGGCCAGAGCCTCGTGTGCGGGTCGGGAGTAAGGCAGGCTAGGAGCAGGACTGTCAGTGCTGTTTAGACTGCAGTGGAATGGAGGGATCACCTGGCGTGGAGAGTGACTGTCGCTGTGACTCAGGAGGGTACATGTCGTGTCAGTGATCTGTGCTGCTGCACCCTGCTGTCATTGTCACTGTCAGAGTCAGTTCATATGTGTGTGCCTGACCCAATCAAATTTCTTACCCGCCTGTCCCTGAGCTACTTACCATATCGAAAATAAAATAAGAAATATGTTTTTTGCTTTATTATGCCTAAATACATCAACAGTATGCTGGATTTTTTTTTCGGTCTGTACTTACCTGTTTCTGTCGTTTTCACCCGGCTTCCGGGTTCTCGCTCCCCCGGGGAGTAGGCGTTCCTAAGATCTGCATAGATGATTGACGTGCGCGTCATCGCCTTCCGAAAATATCCGAGTGGGACTCGGCACTTTATGGCGCCTGCGCAGTCAGCTCTACACGGCAGGCGCAGGTGCCGTAAAGAGCCGAGTCCCCGTCGGATATTTTTGGAAGGCGATGACGTGCATGTCAATCATCTATGCAGAGCTCCCCGTCGGGGAAAAGGAGCGACACGCCCACTCCCGCAAGGAAGAAGACCCGAAAGTGCGGCTGAAGACAGGTAAGTGTACACATAAAAAAAAATGACAATGCTACAAGCCTTTATTAAGGCTACAGATAGGTTAGCCAAAAAGTTAATTTTAGGGTGAACCCCCGCTTTAAGTTCCTAGAGGGCTTAGAAGATTAATTACTCCACAATGCGTGCAGCTACAGAGGTGAAAGAGGGCTTGTTTTAAAGTGTTTTACTGTCTGTCCAGAATATGATAATACTATCAGTAAGTCACACAAGCAGGGATGATTACAAATCACATAAGGAAGCCCAATCACTCAGGTGTCACTAATATGAATGGATCTCATGAATCCCCTTGGTTCTGGTAGGAATGGCGCTCTATTTGGATTGACCGTGTTTCTCAGATCAAACACATCTGATTAGTGAATGTGTTGATTCCTTATGTGATTTGTAATCATCCCTGCTTGTGTGACTCACTTCCGTAGGGTATTTGAGACCACACTGTCTAGTAAGTGCAATATTACTATCCATGGTGGAGGGATTGTCACGCCTGTAGGTCAACATTTGCAGACAATGGGCATCGGTCCAAAGGATTGTTTATTTTAAAAATTAAATAGACTGATACCTGCAGTGAAACCAGTTAGTGTGAGTATGCTAACTGCAGGAATATGAACTGGGTAGCAGTGTTAATTTTGACATCAAATTTCAATTTGGTTTTAGTCATATGCCTCGTACACACGGCGGTTTTCCCGACTGACATAGCAGGTTCTCGGCTTTCCCTTCAGGATTTCTGTCAGAAACTTTTTCCGTCAGAAATCCCACACGTGTGTACGGGGCAATAGTCTTTTGACTAATGTGCCATTTTACTTTTAGTTCTATTTTAGTCATCTGAATTGTTTTAGATTAAGCCATATTTCAGTCTCCTACATTTTAGTCAACTAAAATCGGATGAGTTATCGGTATCTGTGGACTATAACTCCATTGTGTGGATTTTGATTATATATGGACACAGCATTGATGGCTCTTTGTGGACTGTTTCTATGATGAACTTTTCATTTTGCACTAATGTGGTGTTATTTTCATACATATGTTCATCTATATATTATCACTTTATGTGAAGCACTACATTTATGTGTTTTTCACTTTAAAGTGGTTGTAAAGTCACAAGGGGCCAGATCCACAAAAACCTGACGTAACTTAAAAAATCCAATTTAAGTTACACTGCCTTAAAGTTTCTACCTAAGTGCCTGATCCACAAAGCACTTATCTAGAAATTTCAGGCTGTGTAACTAAAATTCCGCCGGCGCAAGGCGTTCCTATTCAAATGGGGCGAGTCCCATTTAAATGAGGCGCGCTCCCGCGCCGGCCGTACTGCGCATGCGCGAAGTTACGTTACGCCGAGTTTTGAGGATCGCGACGGCTTAAAGTTGCGTCGGGGAAAAAAAAAATGACAGCGGCATGCATTCCTGAGGGAGAACTCCATGCCAATTTTCAAAGAAAAAACCGGCATGGGTTCCCCCCCCAGGAGCATACCAGGCCCTTAGGTCTGGCATGGGTTGTAAGGAGACCCCCCCACGCCGAAAAATTGACGTAGGGGGTCCCCCTACAATCCATACCAGACCCGTATCCAAAGCACGCTACCCGGCCGGCCAGGAAGGGAGTGGGGACGAGCGAGCGCCCCCCCCCCCTCCTGAGCCGTGCCAGGCCGCGTGCCCTCAACATGGGGGGGTTGGGTGCTCTGGGGCAGGGGGGCGCACTACGGGCCCCCCCCCCCCAGAGCACCCTGTCCCCATGTTGATGAGGACAGGACCTCTTCCCGACAACCCTTGCCATTGGTTGTCGGGGTCTGCGGGCGGAGGCTTATCGGAATCTGGGAGTCCCCTTTAATAAGGGGGCCCCCAGATACCGGCCCCCCACCCTAAGTGAATGGATATGGGGTACATCGTACCCCTATCCATTCACCTGGAGGCAAAAAGTAAAAGTTAATAAACACACAACACAAGGCTTTTTAAAATATTTTATTATTCTGCTCCGGACGCCCCCCCTGTCTTCGTTATTAGCTCTTTTACCAGGGGGGGCTTCTTCTTCCACTCTCCGGGGGTCTTCTCCGCTCTCCGGGGGGGGGTTTCTTCTTCCGCTCTCCGGGGGGGGGCTTCTCCGGACTCCGGGGGCTTCTTCCATCTTCTCCCCTCTTTCGCTGTTGACTCGGCGAACCCCGGTTCTTCTGCAGCTCTCCGGTGCCTTCTTCTTCAGCGCTGGCTGCCTGCTATGTTTGTGTGTTAGCTCGATTTCAAACAGGCAGCCAGCGCGGTCTTCTGTGGCGTCAGGGTCTTCTGGTCTTCTGTTCTTCCGATGTTGCCTCGTCGCCTGTTGTCGCTGTAATGATGGAAGCGCGCCTTGCATCCCATTTATATAGGCATCACCGTCCCATCATGCTCCGGTAGGTACCCACGTGGTGGGTGCACGTGGGTAGGCACCCACCACGTGGGTACCTGCCGGAGCATGATGGGACGGTGATGCCTATATAAATGGGATGCAAGGCGCGCTTCCATCATTACAGCGACAACAGGCGACGAGGCAACATCGGAAGAAAGGAAGAGAAGACCCTGACGCCACAGAAGACCGCGCTGGCTGCCTGTTTGAAATCGAGCTAACACACAAACATAGCAGGCAGCCAGCGCTGAAGAAGAAGGCACCGGAGAGCTGCAGAAGAACCGGGGTTCGCCGAGTCAAGAGCGGAAGAGGGGAGAAGATGGAAGAAGCCCCCCGGAGTCCGGAGAAGCCCCCCCCCGGAGAGCGGAAGAAGAAACCCCCCCCGGAGAGCGGAGAAGACCCCCGGAGAGTGGAAGAAGAAGCCCCCCCTGGTAATTGAGCTAATAACGAAGACAGGGGGGGCGTCCGGAGCAGAATAATAAAATATTTTAAAAAGCCTTGTGTTGTGTGTTTATTAACTTTTACTTTTTGCCTCCAGGTGAATGGATAGGGGTACGATGTACCCCATATCCATTCACTTAGGGTGGGGGGCCGGTATCTGGGGGCCCCCTTATTAAAGGGGACTCCCAGATTCCGATAAGCCTCCGCCCGCAGACCCCGACAACCAATGGCAAGGGTTGTCGGGAAGAGGTCCTGTCCTCATCAACATGGGGACAGGGTGCTCTGGGGTGGGGGGGCCCGTAGTGCGCCCCCCTGCCCCAGAGCACCCAACCCCCCCATGTTGAGGGCACGCGGCCTGGCACGGCTCAGGAGGGGGGGGCGCTCGCTCGTCCCCACTCCCTTCCTGGCCGGCCGGGTAGCGTGCTTTGGATACGGGTCTGGTATGGATTGTAGGGGGACCCCTACGTCGATTTTTCGGCGTAGGGGGGTCCCCTTACAACCCATACCAGACCTAAGGGCCTGGTATGCTCCTGGGGGGGAACCCATGCCGGTTTTGTTTTTTACAAATTGCCGTGGAGTTCTCCCTCGGGAAAGCATACCAAATGCCGTCGCTGGAATGGGCCTTTACAAGGTGTGACTAGTTTACACTTTGTAGAACCAGCCCTAATTTTACACTTGCAAAATAACACTTACGGCGCAAAAACGAAGCTAGAAAGCTTTGTGGATCGCCTTAAGTGCTAATTTGCATACTAGCAACGGCATTTCGACTCGAAATGCCCCCAGCGGCGGATGCGGTACTGCATCCTAAGATTCGGCAGTGTAATTCAATTACACATGCCGGATCTTCTGTCTAACTTTGGAAAAAGCCTTTTGAGGATCGTTTCCAAAGTTACACACAGACTGAACAGCACTTAAGTCGGAGTATCTCTTTTGAGGATCTGGCCCAAGGTTTTTTACCTTTATACATTCTATGCATGAAGGTAAAAAACTTCCAGTGTGTAGCAGCACCCCCAAACTCTGCCTTACTCGAGCCCCCTCTCGATCCAGTGATGTCCATGAGAGCCTTGCCTCTCCAGGGACTCACACTCCTGATTGGTTATTGGCGGGAGCCATTGAGCCAATTAGGAGACTGAAGGGGTGGGGCTGAACCGTGGCTCTGTGTGTGAATGGACACAAATGAGCAATAAGCAACTTCTGCCTCTCAAATAAGTTCCCACTGACACATTGATCATTTTAGCTAACTGTAAATGGGTAATTCTTCCCAGTGACCACAAGTGTAAGGAGCATTTTTCCCATCGCCTATCACACTAATATATCGCAAGCTGTTGATAAAGTTTTTTTTTTTAGAAGGGGTTCCCTGAGACCAGAAAGTTATTTCAAGGGTTCATCTGCGTTTAAAAGGTTGACCTGGAATAATGTGAGGGTCAGTGTGTTTTAAGTAGGAAAAATAAAAATGTTTTATTTCATGTTAGTGTTGTGTCAGTGTGTTTAGGTGAGATAAAAAGGAAAACTGAACACTATTGTTTCTTGGCCCTACGAGTGCAAACAACAAATAGTTTATAAACATTGAGGCCCAGATTCATGTAGGAGATACGCCAGCGTATCTCCAGATATGCCGTCGTATCTCTGAGTGTGAGGCGTTGTATCTTGGCGCCTGATTCAAAGAATTAGATACGCCAGAATTTCTCTAAGATACGAAGAAGTCTCCTATGCCGTTGTATCTTAACTGCATATTTACGCTGGCCGCTAGGGGCGTTTACGCTGATCTACGCCTAGAATATGTAAATCAGCTAGATACGCCTATTCACGAACGTACGCCCGGCCGTCGCAATACAGATACACCGTTTACGTTAGGCTTTTTCCGGCCTAAAGTTACCCCTGCTATATGAGGCGCAGCCAATGTTAAGTATGGACGTCGGGCCAGCGTCAAATTTTCCGTCGATTACGTCGTTTGCGTAAGTCGTTCGCAAATAGGGCCGTGCGTCATTTATGTTCACGTCGAAAGCATTGGCTTTTTGCGGGTTAATTTGGAGCATGCGCACTGGGATACGCCGTTCGTAAAAAGCGTCATTTACGTGGGGTCACAATAAATTAACATAAAACACACCCACATGTTCCATATTTGAATTAGGCGGGCTTACCCCGGCCTATTTACGCTATGCCGCCACAACTTTGCTTTGTGAATACTGCACTTGCCTGTCAAAGTTGCGGAGGCGCAGCGTAAATAGGATACGCGCTCCCTACGTGAATCTGGACCTGAGTATTTTTGTGAACATCAGAGTTTAAGTTTTTTTTTATTTTTTGGCAAAAAATGTACAACTAATAAAGATAATTAAAAAGTCAGAAGATGTCCATTATCATTCATTACCAAATGAATGCCTAATTTGTCCTGAAAAAAATAAAGTATTATTCACATGGGTATACTAAGTACAGTCAGTAGGATGTGTCCCCTGTGTTGATGCCTCGTCTGTTAGTTGAAAACCTCCTCTGCCAATGCTCCTCCCCACCCAGTGCGGTAAGGGTTATTACAACTAAGTAGCAGTCACAGACTCTTATCTTAAAGGGGTTGTAAAGGATTTTTTTTCCCCCTAAATAGCTTCCTTTACCTTAGTGCAGTCCTCCTTTACTTACCTCATCCTTCAATTTTTGTTATAAATGTCCTTATTTCTTCTGAGAAATCCTCACTTACTGTTCTTCTGTCTGTAACTCACCACCGTAATGCAAGGCTTTCTTCCTGGTGTGGAGAAAGCCTCTTGAGGGGGCGAGCGGGCAAGTCAGGACACTTTCTACTTTGCAGATAGAGAAAGGAGCTGTGTGTTAGTGGGGGTCCTGACACTCCTGCTCGCCCCCTCCCCCCTCAAGAGGCTTTCTCCACACCAGGAAGAAAGCCTCACATTACAGTGGTAAGTTACAGACAGAAGAACAGGAAGTGAGGATTTCTCAGAAGAAATAAGTACATTTAAAAGCAAAATTGAAGGATGAGGTAAGTGAAGGAGGACTGCACTATGGTAAAGGAAGCTATTTAGGGAAAAAAAATCCACAAAAAGCACAAAAAGATATCCCTTAGGCTGAGCCAGGGCAAAAGGGGAAGCTGCCCCTGGCCAAATCATTGTTCTGGGGCCCAAAGCAGCTGCCCCTTGAGCCCGCACTGCCTGCAAAATAGTTGATAAGTGAATTTGGGAGGGCCCAAGAAAATGTTTACCCAGGGTCCAATCAATAATAAAGACAGCCCTGACCACCTGCATTTCATCTAAATGATCTTCCTTGTGGCAATGTGTCCTAAACGGTATAATTTGTTCCTCCATGTTTATTGTCTACTGCCTAATATACAGTAGCTACAGTATGAGATTTACTGTCTCATACTGATACTACTGTCTCATACTATGAGACTTTAATCTCTTAGATAGTAAGCTCTAACGAGCTGATTCCTACTGTATTAAAGTGTATTTTATTTGTACTGTCTACCCTCAAGTAGCGTAAACTGTCAGTGCTATATAAATCATGTATAATAATAATAATAATAATAATATTAATAATAACCACCGGTATTCTGTTACTGACTTTTGGAAAATGAGCATGGCAGTGTGTGGAACATGATTTCTCTATTCCCTCCGCACAGTTTTGGAGTTGTCAGACTCCTTTATCATCACAGTGACACTACTATATAAACATAGGAATAATATTATACATACCCCTATTGATCATTTCAGGGTATGGTGTGTTATTCAAGACACTATTACCAATAAATTGGTGGGCATGACCATGCCTATAGTTTATCCCTGTTAATGTCTAGAAAGGAAAACCTGAATAGGAGCTCAACCCCCATCCTCAGCTGTTGGCTCTCCTTCTTGACACTTACCACGAGGCATGGAATGGTAGCATAAAAAGACATAAAATTATATAGAAAAGCATTGAGGGTTGCTGGGTTTAATATTTGGAATAAGAATAATTCATGAAGAAGGCTCTGAATGACAGCTGGATGAATAAAAGGAGACGGCTCCCTGAAGCTCTGCAGTTAAGGCATTTGTCTACCTGTTGGTAACACTATATTATGGCATTTTAACAATCCATGGCTTGTGTTTCTTTTCTGCAGTGCAGGGTCATTCTTTTTAAGAGCAGGAATTGTATTTATTTAATAGTTTTTGCAAATGTACTCTACATTTCTATTTTGTTTTTGTTTTTTTTGTTTTTTTTTTAAATGGTATGGATGGAGTTGCCTAAATCTGTTTACTGATTACAATATTAGTAATTAATTGCTATGCTTACAGAAAGATTTAAAGCCCAATTCCAGGCTGTCAATAAACAATAAATGTGGGAATCACTGGGATGAACCATCCCCCCACCGTCTGTGCATATGAAGGCTACAATGCTCATTTTACCTTTGAATGAATTCTCGTTTTTTCTTTAAAAATAACAAACATGTTATACTTACCTGCTCTGTGCAGGGCTTTTGCACAGAGCAGCCCAGATCCTCCTCTTCCCGGGTCCCCCTTCTGTGCTCTTGGTCCCTCTCTCCTGTCTAGTGCCCCCACAGCAAGTAGCTTGCTATGGGGGCACCCGAGCTGAGCCGCAAGCTCCCTGTCACAGTTCAGTCCCACCACCTCTCTCTCCTGATTGGCTAACTGACTTTGATTGACAGCAGCGGGAGCCAATGGCGCTGCTACTGTGTCTCAGCCAATCAGGAGGGAGAGTCCCAAACGGCCGAGGCACTCATTGACATTGCTGGATTGAGAGGGGGCTCGGGTAAATATTAGGGGGGCTGCTGCACACAGAAAAAAAACTTCTGACTTTACAACCACCTTAAGGTACGTATTGCTCTCTATTACCTCCCTCCAAAACAAAATGAGCATTATACCATCTTAAAAAAATATTGGCCATGAACCACTGTTTGATGTTATGTTTACAAGAAATCTGTCAGGATGCAAATATGAAAACTTTTTTGCTGACCTGTTTTTGAAGGTGCATGTTTTTAGATTGCCCCAGAGCAAGTACATGTTTATCAGTGTCACAACATGTGCTTGCTCTGGGTCACTGACTTAAAGCGGGGGTTCACTCTAAAAAAAAAATTCTAACATTACATCCAGGATACTAACAACATTTATAGTATGCAGGTCTTTTTTTTTTTTATCGCTGTACATACCGTTATATTGTGATTTTCTCCCCTGCTTCCGGGTTCTGATTCCTGCGGGACTGGTCGTTTCTATCCCTGGGTTAGATGATTGACGGCTGGTGAAACAGTTCCCATGTCGCACAAGGCGCGTCACCAGGAGATGCAGTGGTAGTATAAAGAATTTGGTCTTATATAAATGTTATTTGGGTGAACCTCCGCTTTAACGTTGCGAAAAACAGTCGTGTGTATGCGGCATAAGAGTCCAAAGAGCATATCCTTGGCACTGCATCACATTTGTAAATCATCCCCATGGGATGGTGAACAGGTGTTTTTGGTGTGATCCCATCTTTCTCAAGACAATGGTACAATAAGCCAAAAGCACAGTTGCTTGGCGGCACGGTGCTATGCCTTGAGTTGTTGTTTGCAAACAGAAATAGGAATATTAACTTTCATAATTCTAAGTGAATTCAATCTCAGATTCAGTCTTCTCTAATGTACAAAGCTGTGCATTATATAAAATATACAGTATGAGTAACCTATATTTATAAGCAACACTACATAAAAAGTCCTACGCAAAATTGCACAGGTCTAGGAGTTCCTCTCACTATCCATGTGGCAGTGCTTGGGAAGGATAATATTGACCTGAGCACTGCATTGTGAGTCAGAGTAAGGAGCATTGACATTTGTCTCATAGCCCAAAGTACATTTTTTAGGTGCCTACAGTAGCGTATAGGGTAGGCAGAGGGGCAGATGGTGCACCCAAGGGTCTCCTCTATACAGTCACATGTTTTTCTTTGCTCTTTAGCAGCATATGAAATGGTCTACTATATGTATATCATTTTTCACATGCCAAAACATAGCTCTTTGGATGTAAAAGTCCCAAAAATGTTAGCATGTTATACTCCTGCATGTAAAATGGATGTTGTGGTAATTGATAAAGTCTGCAAACCTATTGTTCGCAATGAGTTAAATCTGGCACTTAGACTTTTATCTTTTGATAGCTGGCATTTTGTGTGTAACAGTGCTAACTATAGTGTTTTATTGATTGTCCGTCCTATATGTTAGAGTTAACGACCAGATGCTATTAAGAAAATGATAATGTAAGAGTAGTATTTACCCGTCAAAGCAGGTGTAGTGGACCTGAAACACTCTGTACAAATAACATACCCTTTAAGATGTTTTTTAATGAGCTGTAAGCTTTCTTAAAACCTACAGCTCAAGGTACTATTTCATAAAGAGGATTCAAAATACATGTTTGTAAAGATAAATACATAATTTACTTGCTGTATATAAATGAAATACAAATTCTAAGAAAACCACCCAAGCTTTACTATTGAAGATTACCTATGTCTGTGTAATATGTAAACACTAAAGACAAATTCCACCAAACTATGCTTGTCCTTCTCTGCCAGGTCTGCAAACTCTGTTTTGCTCATGTTCTGCAATTTACAATTTACACGGGATGTGTTGGCAGATGGGATAATGCTTTTATGTATTACCTAATGCAGAAGATGTGTAGAATTATGATATAAGGCCTGAATTCAGGTTGATTGAGATAAGCACTGTAATGCCCTGTACACACGATCGGACCTTTGTCCAACCAAATTCACATCGGAATTCCGACAGAATTCCATCGGAGTAAAATAGAACATGTTCTCTATGTAAACTTCAATGGAATTCATCGGAATTTCCAATGGAATTACTCCGATGGGTCATACACACGGTCGGAATTTCCAATGGAAATTCCGATCGTGTGTACAGGGCTTAAGAATGGTAAGAGGTAAACAATAGAATCTGTAGTATCAAAAAGCTCACTTACTGCAAAATGTTAATTATTGAATTGAAGTTAATCTTTAATAACCAGAATTGATGACGCACACGTTGCCTAGGCATGCACCAGAAGTTGATGGCCAAAATGGAATATGACTGTTTGTGGCTGGTCTTCACATATGTCCATCTATCTAACTTTGAATTGATGTCATCTAATAATATCACTGCTTTTTTTTAAAACGATCCTACTGTGAAACTACACTCAGCTTTGTTACTGGATATAAAAATAGTTTTTTTTTGGCCTTTATTTTGTCTGGGAATCATAATCTAGAGCCAGTATATTCAGTCAGGGTTAGAGTGCTAGCCAACTAGCCACTATTCTGCCTGGATTCACATTTGAGACATTTACCGTACGTGTATTATATTTTTTGCTTTACCCAACTGCTCTTTACAAACATATCTTGATTGACAATATAAAGAGCAGTTCTGTCTTGTTTGTGTCCCAAGTTTTGGAGTTATTTATTTTATTTCCCAGTGACATCAATACTTTGGGGGAGAACTAAAGGAAACTCTAAATGTGTGTGTGAACACCACTCTAGTTCAGTCTCCCATCTCCACCTCCACTAACACACAGGCCAGGTGCTGGCCCTGTCCATTATGGATTCCAATGAACAAAAAGGATTATTTTTGCTTAAAGGAAAATCTACTCAAAGGTTCCAAATTTCAAACTTTCTATGCTCGTTGGGAAATTCCCCCTGACTTCCCCTTTGGAGACAGTTACTGGTACAGGGAATTTTCCCAACGGGGACACACAAATAAAAACATGACAAAAGTAATAATAACACTACACACGTTCAGCCAAAAAACATTTGCTGGAGTTGTTCTTTAGAAAGCGCTCTTTCTCATTGAACTTAAATATAACTTCTATTTACTATAATAAATTTGCCTGTATATGACTTTTGGAGCTCATAGTAAGGCTAGCCAAACACAGAAAGATTTTTCCCATTCAGGGAAATCAATAGATAATATAGCAATAATCAATAAGCAGTATCAAACACAGAGCCATGTGGGTACTCAAATTACTCAAAGCTCAGTTATTTGCATTCAGGAGTCACTGGGGTTTATTTACCTAAAGCAAATAGGCTGTTCATTTTGAAAGATAATTTTCCCTGAGCTTAGTGAATGAGATGAATGTCTGATGACTTCCATTATCCAAATATGCGCAAGCAAAAAATATATATATTTTTAATATGGCATGTAATTAGATATTCTTTGCAAAGTGAACTTTCACCACATTCACTAAGCTTAGGGAAATGTCCTTGCAAGGTTAACAGCTTAATTGCCTTTAGTAAGTCCACCCCACAAAAATGTATTTCAGGCATGGTTCTTTTCTCGAGCTGGTCAGAAAAAAATGGGTGCCAGTCACATTAGTAGACGTTTAAAAAAGGAAAGAATTTTATTGCACAAGGCAATTTGAGAAGGAGGGTGAGGTGCGGATGAGGATCACTAGATCTCAAACTACAGTTGTGCTCATAAGTTTACATACCCTGGCAGAATTTTGGATTTCTTGGCTATTTTTCAGAGAATATGAATGATAACACAAAACCATTTCTTTCACTCATGGTTAGTGTCTGGCTGAAGCCTTTTAATATCAATCAACTGTGTTTACTCTTTTTAAATCATAATGGCAACAGAAACTACCCAAATGACCCTGACCAAAAGTTTACATACCCCAGTTCTTAATACCGTGGATTGCCCCCCTTTAACATCAATGACAGCTTGAAGTTTTGTGTGGTATTTGTGAATGAGGCTCTTTATCTTCTCAGATGGTAAAGCTGCCCATTCCTCTTGGCAAAAAGCCTCCAGTTCCTGTAAAGTTACTACATCTTTACATCAACAATAAGTCAAGTAGGTGGCAGAGCAGCAACTGTTAGACTGATTTCTCACCTCTATCCTTTGTCTGATTTCCTATACTATCTGACAACCATCAAATAGGCAGGCAGTAATAAAAAATCTTCCAGGTGAGGAAGCAGACAGCAGTTAAATGTTGTAAGACATTTACCTGAAATTGAGGTTTTATACAGAATAAAGAGCAACTAAAGGGAAATATGAAGCATTCCTAGGTAATCATACACTTGTATGATGATTTAAGTCTAAATATAAGCACAGTCATTTTTCTATTTAAGATCTCTAGAATTTTAGCTTGTGCTGCTATGTTATTTCTCAGATCAGGAAAAATGCAGATTCAGTATTTCGACCATTAGCCTTAGCTTTTGATCTGTGCCAAGTAATATGTCTGATTTGTCAAGCCAAACTCATTTATTTCAGCCTTTGAAAAGTATTTAAACCCCAAATCTGTTATTCCTATCTGGTTATCTGGTCAGAAACAGCATCAGCATTTTCTATCACAGGCTGACAGTACTAAGCTACTGCCTGTGTACCCTCCTTCAGTTGACTATTGGCCTGCTTATTAGGTCTGTTATATATAAGAAGCAGCCCAAAAAACAACTCAAGAAGCTCCCAGTACAGGCTGGCATTTATACTCATTGAGACATTAAAACAGGCATCACTAGTGGACTGTAGTCCGGACCCGGACTAATTGACAGTTCTGTCAGGATCCTCTCCCGGGTGATATCCTCCTTTCCTGTAAAAGGGGCTAGGATACAAGGAAGAGAGGCTGTGAAGGGGACTGGGATACACATTGGGGTGCTGTGACAATGAATGGGATGCATGAAAAGGAGGATGTGAAGGGGACTAGGAAGTAAGGAAGAGGGGTTGTGAAGGGGACTAGGATACAGGGAAGTGGGGCTGTAACAGGGACATGGATGCAAGAAAATGAGGATGTGAAGAGGACTGGAATGCAAAGAAGGGGGGCTGTGAGGTAAGGTGAGGGCTTTTATGTAAAGCGAATTGGGACGTAAATAGGGTGAGGCTATGATGTAAAGAGGTGACAGAGCACACTGATGTGAAGAGGAGGGTGTATGTAATGTGAGGTGGGGGCTGAGGTCACTGGTGTAAAGGGGGAAGCCTGTAATGTAAGGAGGGGTTGTAATGTGAAGGGAGGACTGAGTACACTGAAGTAAAGGAAACGCTGTGATATAAATGGGGGGGACTTTGATGCAAAGGGGGGCTGTGATGTAAAAGGGGTAGTGTAATTTAAAGAGGAGGCTGTGTTGTAAAGAGGGGGATGTAATGTAAAAGGGGTGCTGTATTGTAAAGAGCGGTGCTGTGATGTGAAGAAAGGGGTTCTGCAAAGTTAAAGGGGGTGCTGTGGTGTAAGGGAGGACTGTGATGTGAAGAGGGTTTGCTGCAAAGGGAAGGAAGGGCTCCCCAATGGGGTTTTTAGGCAGCAAAGAATATATATAAGTAATTACAGAGATGTACCAATTTGTTGTAAAAAAGTAGAAAAAATGTATTTAATAAGTAGAAAAATTGAAAATTTTTAAAACAATGAGCTCTGGTACAGTTTACACTGAGAACACATACATGTAAAAATATAGCACCAAAATTACATGACACTGATCAACATGAATGGCTGATCTTCGAGTCAAGTTGTTCCTGCAAAGGGAAGGGCTGATTACACTAATGTAAAGGGAAAACTGTAATGTAAGGGGTGGGGAGGGCTGTGATATTAAAGATCTGAGTCATAGCACAAACATGAGACTTGGACCTCTGCTGGAAGAAATTTTTTACTGACTGGACCTCCGTGAATTTTAATTCAATAGCCCTGCATTAAAGCATACTGAAAAATAGATTTTGGGTTTGTATAACTTTAAGGTTCTTCCAAGCTCTACCTTACTATTTTGAAAGCTCAGAGAGCAAGACTATCTCCATATAACCAACTATTGTAGTGGTGTGTGTTTAATAGGATACATTTTATTGGTAGAATATACCTGTAAGCCATTATAAATAAATTGTGAAGTTGACAGATTTATTGTGTACAACTTGGCTACCACAAAGAGTCCAGGTATCCTGTATTGACACGTCTGATGGCAGCAAATCATTTGCCTATTGATTGCTTCTTTGCTTTTATTGCTTGTGTTTTCCTTTTGTTCTTTCTTTTTTTTTTGTTATTACTTACAGTTTATAAACTTGTCAAGTTTCTTATAAACCATCAGACCATTACAAGAATACTGCGCTACAAATCAGAACCTCTTGTACAACCACTGCTATGGTATATAAATATATTTTCTGCATAAGCCACCTAATAAGTACAGTTAATAATATTAGAAATTACTCTGATTTGCGATAACTGATGAAATTACATTGATTTTACAGTTAGGGTTTCCCTGGCTCTGCACTCCTCACTCTTGTGATTGGGTTACTCTTCCAGCAGACTGCATGAATCCTAAGGACAAATTATGGGCAAGTACAGTGTGGTTCCAAAAGAGATATTATTTGCAGAAGTATCTGTGCAGTCAAGAATTCATCTGATGAGTATTATAAAGGTATATTATTTAAAAAGTTATACAGAGCACCATCGATGCATTTAATGGCAAAATACCTTTATAATACTTATCTAATGATCCCATGACTGTACAGGCAATTCTGCATATCTTCATATCACTTTCAGGGCTAAAGCATACCTATTTCTAGTTCTGCTTGACCACTCATACAATGAATGGTAATGCTCTTGAACCGTGACCAGCATCAAATGCAATCTCCCATCTCAAAAGGCCTGCTTGGAGACAGAAGTATTCTCCACAAGCTGATCTCAAGGTTGACTGATCCTAACATGGGGTTTCCCGCAACCCTACAGATGTGAGTAACCACTTTTATATGACAAAACATTGCGGGTGACAGAAAACATTACACTTAGCCAGCTGTGACTTTCTATGCTCTTTTTTTCTTCATTCATTTTTTGGCATGATCTCTTGCATCTTTAAATTAGAGGCTACCTTATGCATGAATTATGATATCTTTGCCAATGTCCTGAAAGCTTTTTAGATTTAGCACACTAGAAGTTTCAAATGGCGTTGCAGGGATGTAACTTGTTTTTAATACTAATATGTTATTATAGTAAACTGAAAACATCCTGTTTAAAGCTGTGTTCCGCCTGGGAAAAAAAAAACAAAGTCAGCAGCTACAATTACATAGCTGCTGACTTTTAATATGCGGATACTTATCTGTCATGGGAGCCCGCAATGTCGGCACCCCAGCCGATTTTCAGGCTGGCTGTTGGGTGCTGTCGCCTTTATCTCCACTAAGGGAAACTGTCAGTTAGGCATTCTGGCAACACAAACCCTGTTCCTTATTGCGCATGCACAAAGTGCGCTGTGCTTTCTAACTGTCCCGGCGGAACAGAGAAAGGAGTCGGGGGCGGGGGGGGGACTGAACTATCGAGGGACAGAGCTGCAACACCGTCTCCCAGAAGTGGGGAAGGGTACCTGTTTAAAACAGTTACCCATTACCCCATCTCTCCTGAACGTTGCCAAATATGGCACCGGAGGGGGGAGGGGGAAGCATATAAGCAGAGGTTCCACTTTTGAGTGGAAATTCGCTTTAAGCTAACCACATATGCAACAAATTTATGTTATAGACGAAGTAAAGCCAGGCAAATATAAAATATTTAAACTCACGCGTCCCCTAATACATCCTAAATTGTTTTTTAAATGCAAACAGTAAGTACCTGAATCTGACAATCAGCCTCATGCAGGCTATTGTACAGCAGAACTTACACTGGGAAATGGAGAAACAACATAACAAGACATTTATTTGCTCATAAGCTGTCACATGCTAGAAGGAAAGAGACGAATAAAGGAGAGATGAGCTTATATGTGTGCTGTTCTTACTTTCACTGTCCATTTACAGGCTGGGGTAGGGAAAAGAACTGTTAAGCCGTGTACACACAATCGGTTTGTCTGGTGTAAAAAAAGGACATGCTTTAAATTTTTCCTATGGATAAAAGACCGATAGGAAATTCTGATTGTCTGTTTGGAACTCCATTGGAGAAAAACCCACGCATGCTCAGAATCAAGTCGACGCATGCTCGGAAGCATTGAACTTAATTTTTTCCGGCTCGTCGTAGCGTTTTACGTCACTGCGTTTTTGCACGGTTGGAATTTAGTCTGATAGTGTGTATGCAAGACTGATGAAAGTCAGCTTCATCGAATATCCAACGAAAAAATCCATCGGATTTGAGTCCATCAGAAATCCGATTGTGTGTACATGGCTTAAGTGTTAGTAAACTGCAGCAGAGAAAATGTAGATCACATGCCCTACCAAATAGGGCCACACTAGGTGACAGAGCTGTTTAAATCTTATGTGTGAACAGACAGAAATAAAAACTTCCATATACAGTGGATATAGAAAAGAATCATCCAACATGTAAAAAAACAAAAATCTAAAACCGAATCACTGAGTTGGAAAAGGGGTCATCCCCTCTCCTAAAAATGACTTGTAAACTCAATCAGGTGTGGCAAATCACCCTTTCAATGGCACACAAAGCCATTTGACTTATAACTGTGATCACCCGTGGTTATTTTGATTAGCTCAGCATGAAAAGAGCTTTCCTTGAGCATTTCAGTCCCTGGTAGTGCAACTGAAGCAAACAAATCAACTATGGGTGGCAAGGCACCAAGATCTCCAGGATAAAGTTAAGGACAGGCACAAGTCAGGAGATGGATACTAAAAGCTGTCAAAGTATTTAGTAGAATAGATAGTAGAAAAATTACACATCAACAAACTTCGTTATAAACCACTTTTTGTCACCAAATGCCAGGAAGGCATTTGACAGTAGGGGGTTTAACTTTATATTTACTGTATTAATCAATCTCCAACATCTGGGAATTCCGGGAAAAGTGATGTCACCTATAGGCTCACATAGCCCACTGTTGTTGACTCTCCCTCCTTTCACCTACAGCCACTGCTCACTGACAAAGGGGAGCTGAAACTAAAATTATGACTGGACCGGAGCAGACTAAAAAATGGTAAGTATACAGATCATTTATACACAGGGTAGGCAGGACAGGTAGGAGGAGAGGGGGACATGTTTAAGAATATAAGCATTAGGCTTAATTTCCACTTGAGAGTGTATTTAAAACCAAAACTTAAAAAAAAATTCTAGATAGAGTAGGGAAGAGTCAAAACTGCTCTCAGGTTACATTTTTCTGCCTGTGTCCTGGTAAGGGAGATTTCCCTTTGCTTCCCTTCCTGGAAGCAGCCACTTTTGACACTATTTTGGGGCCATTGTTAATTTTTACAGTGAAAAGTGCTATAAAAATGCACTGATTACTGTGAAAATGACACTGGCAGTGAAGGTGTTAATCTGTAGGGGGCGTTGAAGGGGTTAAGTGTTTCCTAGGGAGTGTTTAATACTGTGTGGGGGCGTGGCTTTGCGTGTGACATCACTGATTGTCGTTCCCTATGACAGGGAACAGACGATCAGTGGCAGTCACACTAGGAAGAATGGGTTTGTTTACACTTACCTCTGCACGTTCTTCAGTTCTGTGACCTGATCGCGAGACACCGGCTGCTGGGCTCTTAAAGGCGACGTACAGGTACGTGCTTGTGCCCAGCCGTGCCATTCTGCTGACGTATATCAGCGTGAAGGGGTCCTTAAGTGGTTAAACCATTGGCTCAAAATGTACATAGTCTAGTGTGGATTTACAGCATACATACTGTGTGTGTATACACACACATACACACTATATTGTCAAAAGGATTGGGATGCCTGCCCTTAAAGACACATAAACTTTAATGGCATCCCAGTCTTAGTCAGTAAGGTTCAATATTGAGTTGGCCCACCGTTTTTAGCTATAACAGCTTCAACTCTTCTAGGAAGGAATGTTTGACCATTCTTCGAGAAGCGAATTTGTGAGGTCTGGTGCCAATGTTGGGCGAGAAGACCTGGCTTGCAGTATCCACTCTACTTCATCCCAAATGTGTTCTGAATGGGTTGAGGTCAGGCCAGTCAAGTTCCCTACAGACTAACACTGGGATGCCTTTAAAGTTTAAAGTTCATGTGTGTGTAAAGGGGTATGGGTATGTGTGTGTGTGTTTTAATAAAAACGGTTTCCCTTTAAAAAAAGATTCTCTGATTTTATTTTTGGACCCAACATCCAAAGATTTTGGCCCAGATTCACAAAGAGTTATGCCGGCGTATCAGTAGATGCGCCAACGTAACTCCGAATCTAAGCCCGTCGTATGTTTAAATGTATTCTCAAACTGAGATACACTTAAACATGCCTAAGATACGAAGGCCTGCGCCGTCGTATCTTAGGGTGCAATATTTACGCTGGCCGCTAGGTGGCGCTTCCATTGTGGTTGGCGTAGAATATGCAAATGAGTCGTTACGCCGATTCACAAACGTACGCTTGCCCGTCGCAGGAAATTTACGTCGTTTCCGTAAGAGATACGCGGCGTAAAGATAAACATGCCCCCTAGGTGGCATATCCAATGTTAAGTATGGCCGTCGTTCCCGCGTCGCAATTTTAAAATTTTACGTTGTTTGCGTAAGTCGTCCGTGAATGGGGCTGGACGCCATTTACGTTCTCGTCGAAACCAATGACGTCCTTGCGACGTCATTTACCGCAATGCACATTGGGAAATTTTAGGGACGGCGCATGCGCAGTACGTTCGGCGCGGAAACGCGCCTAATTTAAATGATCCACGCCCCCTACCTGGATCATTTGAATTAGGCGGGCTTGCGCCAGGGGATTTACGCTACGCCGCCACAACTTTACAGGCAAGTGCTTTGTGAATCAAGCACTTCCCCGTAAAACTTGCGGCGGCGTAACGTAAATGTCATACGTTACGCCGCCGCAGTTTTGCACGAATCTACGTGAATCTGGCCCTTTATTTCCACAAACATGATAAAATGAAGTGCCTTTCGGTGATCTGTTTGTTACATAATTTCATAAAACATATGCAAATCTGTTGTTGCTTGATTTTCCACTCTGCTACAGTGTGCAGTATGTATTCCATCTTGAGCAATATGTAAATTGTCCCTGCTGCTTTTACAGTTGCTCTGTAAACTGCTTGCCAATTAAACATTTTAATGTAGTATTTTTGCATGTACAATCTCAAGGGCCTATTAAATACATCTCAAATGCTGCTGGGGTTTTTGCAAGAAGTTACAGTATGGGAGCAAGGATGCATTTTCATTGTGCGATAAGGCAACATTAAATAAAAAGGCTGACATGCCACAGTCAAATTTAATCTCTTCAGTATTTATTTTCTGCTACACTGCGGTAATCACCACTTTGCTCAAGGGATCTAGAGCTATCGTGCTTTGTGTGACGTATTCCAAGTACAGAGCTCACTGTAGCAGGTTATGCAAGTTCAAATTAATTCCCTTTTTTGTGTCTTAGCTAGTATGCAAGAATATACACATTTGAATGAAACATAAAATAATGTTCTTATAACAGAAAATCTGTGTAGCAGTAACATCATTTTATTTATGTTATAAACAGCAAACAGATACTGGATAGACAAAAACACTAAGGCTGGATTCATAATTTTTCCGTTTGCATGCAGGCAGTACAGCGTAAAAAATAGCGCTGCTATCCCGCCTGAAAAACTCCTGCACTGCATACTCAATGTGAAAGCCCGAGGGCTTTCACACTGAGGCGATGCGCTGGGAGAGAAAAAAATCTCCTGCCAGCAGCATCTTTGGAGCGGTGAGAGGAGCGGCGTGTATACCGCTCCTTCACCGCTCCTTCCCATTTAAAACAATGGGAAACCGTGGCAATATCGCCCGCAATGCGCCTCTGCTGAGGCGCATTGCGGGCGCTATTAACCCTTTATCGGCTGCTAGCGGGGGTTAATACCGCACCGCTAGCGGCCGAATCCCGCGTCAAATCCGACAGTATAGCGCCGCTATTTTTAGCGGCACTATACCTCCACCGCGCCTCCCGCCCCAGTGTGAAAGGGGCCTTAGACTTGGAAGAAATACTGTCATTAAAGAATATGTCAACCCAACATTTCCTATTCCTGATATGTACCTGCTGTACCATACTTGTATTAAAAATGATCATGTTCTCTTTGTATTGCTTCCTTTGTGTGAAATACCTGGTGTTCCTGCCAGTCCCTTTGCTTTCCCATTAAAAAACTGGCCACACTAGGCACGAGAGCACATCATGGTCAGTTCTGTGCTGAGAACTCAGCTTGCTCTCTTCCAATGATCAGACTTGTGCTGATAACCAGGGCTCAAGTCACAGCAGGAACTCAGTTCCCTTTGCAGGACTAGAGCAGCCGAGCCGCCCAAGCCAATCCTTCACTAAGCGGCGATGCCCAGCTCGAGTCACTGTCAGGGGCAGGCGAACCTTGGTAATCCTTTATGTTACTGGCTGCTTCCTGTATATGGATTCATCGGGTAGTGTGCGGGTATTCCGTCACTTCCTCCATGCCGCAATGTCTCCTGGGAGCTTTTGTCATTATTCCCAGGAGACATTGTGGAGGTCTGCCGCGAGTTATCGCAGGATTTAGAAAGAACTTGTTTCTTTCGAAATCCCGCGGTACAGTGGATCGAAAAAAAAGCGTATCATTTTTTTTTTCGGTGGGGGAGTGGATCTTGGGTGGGAGTTCCCACACTTTTTTCCCCAGGACTTGACCCCTGCTGATAACCCCCCTCCCCCTTGCAAAGCCATTCACAGTGTGCTGCTGTTTCTCCTTCACTAGCTCTCTGAGCTCCTTATGCATATATATAATTTTGCCTTTCATTTCTATTTTAAACTGAATGGGTTGTTTTACAACAGAGATGAAAAGGATACGGAATATGCTGCACTTCAACCTTTATTTTCTTTAAAATCATCACAGACAGTGTGGAGTACAGCTGAAATTTTACACGTTTCACGCTACAGTTAGCACTTATGCATAACCTCCCTGGTTATGGAGGTTATGAGTTACGAGTAAGCACTAACTGTAGCACGAAACGCGTTAACTTTCAGCTGTCCCCCACACTGTTTGTGATGATTTTAAAGAAAATCAAGGGTTGCAGCAGAGGCAAGGTTATAGCAAGGCAAGTTACAGAATGAACAGTGTAATCATAGAATGCCAGAAAAGAGGAACTTTTTCTTTTGCTCTGACACTCTTTAAAAGGACTAAGGAGAATTTGTATTTGGCGCCTGGTGCACCCAAGGCATAGTTAATGTGCCTTTGGTGCTCTGTTTAATTAATGGCATGCCTAGGAAGAACACACTAACCCAATGTAGAAGGATGACATTTATCCAGCATTAAGAACAGATAACCAAAGGCCAGTTTTGGAACGTTATAGGTACTTAAAGTATATTCATATCCTTACTCTCAAATGTAAAAAAAAAAAAAATCACAGCTTGGCCACTGTAGATTTAAAAAAACGTTGTTCAGAAACGAATGCAGTTATTTGTCAAAGCCTAATTTATTGGTGGGATTTAGACCGAAATATATTACAAAAATCCAGGCAAAAGTCATTTTCTACTGAATGGATCAAATAAATAAAATCAAATTTCTATTAGCTCTGGAAATTACTGTAGCAAAGAGTAAACTATTTCTGAGCCTCTGTAAGGCAAACATTTAATTAAAGCATTTGAATTAAGCCACGCCACTTAGAAATATACTGTCAGTGTGAGTAATTCATTTTAGTTGATGCATTTTTTTATTTTTATTGGACAACCAGTTCCCTCTGCAATTAAAGAACAACTCCAGGCAAATGTTTTTCTTAAAATCTGCTGAAAAAAAAGAAGTATACTCACTCATGAACTATTCACAAATTCACAAACTCACTCATGAACTATTCACAAAATACAAGGAGTTCTGTGAATAGTCAAGGGAATAGGAGGGTACTGTTAGGCCCCATGCACACGAGAAGCAATTACAAACACCTCTAAACTGACGTTTTGAAAGGCAAAAAACGGCGTTTAAAACGCCCGTTTTTGCCGCGAATTGCGCTGCGTTTTACCGCGTTTGCGGCTGTCAGCGCTTATCTCAAAGACATTGTAGACCCTCCCAAAGTTTAAAACGCAAAAATAAAACGCTTCTGAACCCAAAATTTTGCGTCTGAAAAAACGGACATAAACCCAACTGCTTTAAAACGCCAAAAAACGTGATTGTGTGCATGGACACATAGGATAACATTAAATGTGTTCAGGGGCAGTTGAAAAAAATGCCCAAATGCCTCAACTCGAGTTTAGCAGCGTCTCGTGTGCATGGGGCCGTAGGTGACAGTACAGGTGTTGTGTTGAGAGCTGCAGTTCTCATAGTGACAGTGCTGGAAGTATAGTGAAAGCTATACTATCTAGCATGAATAATATGGCATGTAGTAAAGAAAGGGCAGCTATCCTAAAAGTGCCACGTAGGTGACTTTTTATTTTTACACAGCAGATGAATTTTCTTTGGAGCTGTGCGCAAAATCATGTTGAGTTTATGGACTAAAAATACTTTTTTTTTACATTTCTGAATAGTTTTGTTTACATTAAAACGGTTACAAAAAGTAGATTTATAATGCCAACCAATTTGGTACCAATCCAGTCCCCAACTTTACTCCAATGTGTATCAAAAAGGCTGGAACTGCTCAATGGTTGCATGCATTCCAATGAACATTTTTACAATGGGAATGGAAGACTTTTTCCATTTCATCAGTGTAGACAATGTGGCCAAAATCCATTTTCAGTTTTTAGGGTGGATTCTTTTTTTTTTCTCTTCCAGAAGAGCATTTGTGAAGTCAGGCACTGATGTGGATGAGAACCAGCTCTCAAACATTTTGTTGTCGTAAATTCGAACATTTGCTGTCGGAAATTCCAATCATGTGTACGTGCCATTAATAGTTTATTTTTATAAATTAACAAGACTGAAAGTGACATAAGAGAAATCCAAATGTTGAGATCAGGGCTCTGTGGGGGCCAAACCATTACTTAGTTGGCTGTATGTTTGCGGTCGTTGTGCAGATGTGAAATAGAAGTGTATTGAGTATTATTATCTGATGTTATTGTTATTGCTAATTGCTGGACTTAGCTATCAATAAATGATTTACATCATACCAAAATTTACTATCTCACTACTTTCATTAAGCAGTGGTTTAATGGATAGAAACATAGTTCTATTTAATTACAGTGCAATATAAATAGCAATCAATAATCATAATCAATAAAAGTCCATAAGTTCTGTAGTTCCACGGGCAATGTCTCAGTCTACAACATAGGTAATTCTCAATGTGCCATCATGCGAAGCAAACAAAAGTGATATCCTTTGATAACGTCTCGTTGGAGGGACAAAAAGCGTCAGTTGCCCGTGGGTGGTGACATAATTTCCATCCGGTGAGACGCAAGTGAATGGTTACTTTCAGTTTCAGAATTTTAACATGTGTTATAACGTTTTTACATGTGAGTGGATATTGTTTGTTCTATGTAACCAATAAACGGAATTAGGCTATATTGCTTTCTCTGCCATTGGTTTACATTGCATGATTGTACATTGAGAATTGCCTATGCTGTAGACTGCGACATCACCCACTGAACTACAGAGCCCAGCCATCTTTACAAGCGTTATGACTTCTGTCATGGGAGTCATATATATCTGGTGAGTGAGGGCACATAGAGGGGAGCACGGATGGCACAGATTGTGGTTTTTTTTCAGCACTTGCCACTCTATTCTGCACAATTGAATATTTGAAGCTGCATTGGAAGATTATGATATGAAAATTTGTGAACTTTTGAAGGATTTTTGAACTTATGGACTTTTATTAATTATGATTATGGATTGCTATTTATATTGCACTGATTATAATGTGATAATGATGTGTTAGCATTATCTTTGTGTAGCGCTCTATATTTTGATTCACATTGAAAGGCACATGCACTTTGTGAGCAGCAACCTATTTAATATTTAATTATATTTAATTTATTCCCAATTTATAATTCTCTTATCCATTAGCGCAGAATTATATATTGGTGTAATATTTACATCTATATACCCATTTATCTATAGTTCTATATAAGGTAACTGGTAAAATATTAGTACTTTCTTTGGTAACTCTTGTCCTTACCATCTAATATCTTCCAGTGACATGTAACAATTTTTCATTGGAGCTTAATTTTTCTGTTAATATTTCCTTGGATGAATGCCATTTTGTCAATATTACTTTGAATACTATTGTACATAAATTAAAATACTATGACTATAAAATCTAATGTGTATTGCAGATATATTTTAAAAGATTAATGAAGCCTTAGAAAAATAATAAATATTAAATAATACTAAATAACAAAGATAAAATGATGTTGTCCATATGAGTTTGTATGTGGAAGACCAGGTATAATCTGCAGATAATCATCCAATGCCTGTAATAAAATTTTCTTTTTCTAAACTTGGCAAAGCATGGCAAGAATTGTCATGTCTAAAGATATCAGGTATTCATCGCTAGATGTGTTAAGACTACCAGTGGCAAGTTAGCTGAGCATCTAGATCTATTGGCTGATTAAGTATTTTTAAAGGTGAACAAGTACAATAGAGAACAGCCTATCGCAGGGAAAAAAATTGCAGTCAGACGAGGCCAGTTCCTATGCCCCATAATAAGGCATGGCCAGTGGTGTTTGCATTGCAGGAAGCTTATAGGTGATAGAAATGAGAAAGACCAGGAGGCTCTCTTATGATATCTATGACCACCATAAACAAAATGTAATGTAACTGCAGCTGATTATCTAACTAGTTTAGACAAAATATAACACAGTCAGAGCAGTGCTGCATTAAACTCTGTGGAGGCCCCTAGGTAGTCGAAACCTTGCTCCCCCCCCCCCCCCTGCAGGTTTCTAGATGTTTTTCTTGTGCACGGTCAAGTGGGATAACATTAAACTAAGTAGTGTGCACGTTGGCCGTTAGATGGAGATGACCATCATTGCATGTACGTAGGTTGCACCAAATAATTTTACAAATTGAAAGCTAAAAGATGATGAGCTTTTAGGTGATATGGTTTGTGTACATTAAATTATTATTGGTTATATTATATTCATACAGTATTTTCTCTTTAATGTAATTTTAATGTAATTTTTTTATTTCTTTGAGCTAAAGTGATACTAAAGTTTCTTTTTTTTAAATAACAAACATGTTATACTTGCCTGCTCTGTGCAGTTGGTTTTGCACAGGGCAGCCCGGATCCTCCCCTTCTCCGGTCCCTCTTCAGCACTTCTGGCCCCTCCCTCCTGTTAAGTGGGGGCACCCGAGTCAAGCCACAGCTCCATGCATCCATTCAGACATGAAGCCGTGGCATGGCCCTTACCCCTCTCTCTCCTCATTGGCTCACTGACTTTTATTGACAGCAGCGGGAGCCAATGGCACTTTGTTGCTGTCTCAGTCAATGAGGAGGCAGCTGAGTCTCTTGTCTAACATCGCTGGATTGAGATGGGGCTCAGGTAAGTATTAGGGGCTGAGGGGGGCTGCTGCACACAGAAGGCTTTTTATCTTAATGCATAGAATGCATTAATAAAAAAAAACTTCTGCCTTTACAGCCAATTTTAATTAATTTTCTCTATATTTTGTAAACAATTTAAGAATGTTTCATTGTAATTTTTCTTTTAATTTTCAAGATCAAATTATTATTATTTTGATCATTTGTCACGGGGGCCCTTAAACGGTGTGGGTCTAAGTACCTAGTCTGCTTATTGATTACTCCGACGCTGTGTGAAAAATACTTTGCTGTCTTGTGTACTCTGCACATTAAACTAAAGAAGATTGTGGGCAGAACTAGAACTCATCTATGGTTTAAACTAGGGGTCTCCAAACTTTTCAGACAAAGGACCAGTTTACTATCCTTCAGACTTTAGGGGGCCAAATTGTGGCCAGCGAGGGTAAAAAAATGTCCCAGGCTCAGCATCAGTAAGAATAAACATGGCCTCAGGGTTTGTGATAAGTAGGAGGAGGAGTGCCCCATCATTGGTATTAGTGGGAGTAATAATACCCTATCTTTGGTATAAGTAGAAGAAATAGTGCCCCATTGTGCCCCATTGTTGGTGTCAGTGGGAGGGATAGTGCCTTATATTTTTAGCAGAAATAGTGCCCCAAGGGCCGAAAAAAAAAGCTAGCAAAGGGCCGCATCTGGCCCTCAGGCTGCAGTTTGGAGACCCCAGGTTTAAACTAGCAGTTTTAAAACTAAAGAATATCTCACAAAAGTGGACCATGCTATCCAAAAATTTAGATACGTACACACACACATATTTTTATGCCAGAATTTCTAATTAGACTTGTAGAATATGTTTAGGAGTTATATTTAAAGCAAGATCTCAACTTATTATTATTTTTTATATATTTTCTATAATCATTAACAGCCAGGATTAGTCATGTAATTCTTGAAGGTCAATTTTGTTGTACCCCATAATTATTGGGTAGTCAGCATCTGCCAAGACTGCCTTTTTTGCCAAGTTTGGTTATCAAAGTGCAAACTCCAAGAAAGAAGAGGTCCAAATCGCAAGGGCAACTTATGATTGGCCATAATCCTAGTTGCATCAGTCCCTGAGAATACACAATTTTTTTCAGGAGGAAAAGTACAGTACAGCAAAGTATCTCTGCTATAGAACTTAATTTATTGGATGCAGGATAAAAAACTGAGAGTAAACATCCATTGCATCTCAGGTCTGTGTCACAGATTGATGTGCACTGTAAGCTCTTGCCTTGAGGTAAACTGTAAAAAAAAAAAAAAAAAGAAAACATTCAGTGTACTTTATCTCTCCAAGAGTTTTTCAAGTCACTGCTCTTGTTTAGGCTCAGCTGCCACATTCTATTCAATCACAGCGACAGTTGTAAATCTGAGTAATAGCTTTACCCTGAGCAGCTTTACCCTGAGCGGTCTCCATGTATAAACAGAATAATATGTAGGTAGACATTGTCATTAACAATTTGATTTAAAAACAGGATGTATTTTTATTTATTTTGTATCCTGTAATTGTTTTGCAGTATTGCGTTGCTGCAGCTCCTTCTATGCACAGCATTATTGATCAAGCTACAACTCATTAAGGAGTGACACCATGTTCTAAGTGCACAGTGGTTTTACATTTCATTAGAAGAAGCATTTCCCCCTGTGAAACCTAACACTGTCACATGGAAGAGCCTGCTATAAGTCATTAGCACTGTGAGTCTCAATCCATCATCGTTTTTTGTGGCGTG
This sequence comes from Rana temporaria, assembly GCF_905171775.1. Classification (NCBI taxonomy): domain Eukaryota; kingdom Metazoa; phylum Chordata; class Amphibia; order Anura; family Ranidae; genus Rana; species Rana temporaria. The sequence continues at coordinate 211,827,775 of NC_053490.1, read as the reverse complement.
TGAAAATGAAACTGGCACCAATAAATTGCTCAGTAAAGAAGATGGAAATGACAATGCCAGTTAAAAGTCAGTTTTGAATGTACTATGTCTTGTATACACTACCTAATTCTCTTTGACATATGCATTAAAAGGCATCTCTAATGTAAACCTGTCACAAACCTGGGCTATGATGATAAAATGCATAAGCAAAGGTTACCTTCAGTGAATATATCAGCACAGTTAATAGAACCAAAGATGTAGGCGGAGAAAGTTGCATGCAAATTCTGACTTTTCCCAGTAAATATTGAGTTTAGCCTTTTGCTCTTTATTCTGGGACTCCCTGTTGGTCCTTTAATATGAATGGTAGATTCATAGACCAATAAAACGTTTTGAGAATCAGGAGCATGCAAGGCTAGGCTTTATTTACAAGATAAATCGAGATTTTCTATATAATTCCATATACCTGTGTCTCTTGATCTATTACTCCTTTTGATATATTGATTCACTGTAGGTAACCTGTGCTTATGCTTTGCCATAATATGCTAAGTTTGAATAGTTTAGGTTCGTGACAAGTTTACCTTTAATATGGCTACAAAAATGAAATTGTCACTGTAATTGTTTAAGTTCCAGTGATAGTAAAATATATGATAATGCCATCATTTTTATTTTTATCATTTTTATAGTAGCTATAATCTGAATTCATGTTATTAAATGTTCAGTACTAAAGATTATTATATTTTCAATAAAGCCTTGCCGTGCTTTTTTACCTGGGGTGGAAAACGTTGGAAGTATCCAAAAGACATTTATTTGAAAGTATTTATTGCCAGAAACCACTGATTCATGTTTTTGCAGTACTAGCATGGGTTTGCAGTTCTTTATTAAGCTCGTTAGTGCTGGTCATATACTTCAAAATTTTCACTTGATCTGAATATATGGACGGCTTGAAAAATTTGCCAACCAATAAAGCCTTGCCGTGCTTTTTTACCTGGGGTGGAAAACGTTGGAAGTATCCAAAAGACATTTATTTGAAAGTATTTATTGCCAGAAACCACTGATTCATGTATTTGCAGAACTAGCATGGGATTGCAGTCCTTTAGTAAGCTCGTTAGTGCTGGTCATATACTTCAAAATTTTCACTTGATATGAATATATGGACGGCTTGAAAAATTCGCCAACCAACAGAACCCAGTATCTATAGAGGGATATATATAATCAGCAACAATACTTAGGTGTGCTGTGGCATTAATTAGATGCTTAGCTGGAATTATGTGTGGCAAGAAAACATAATTTTTTTTTATACGTTTTGTTTTCATGTTAACTTTTTTATCTGAGTATAGATCTATGTTTGTCTCAAGCATGTTTGAAGCAATTATCTGTTGACTGGCTCACTACTTCTGCTTGAAGGTTATTACGAGCATCAACTATTCTTTCAGTAAAATAATACTTTCCTCCGGTTAGTTTGAGGTCATATCCCTGTGTTCTTGATTTTTATTTCATATTGAAAATACTGCCCTCCTGAACCTTATTCACCCCCTTGATGTATATAAAGGTTTTAGTCATGTCTCCCCTTTCCCTTCTTTCCTCCAGACTGTACATATTAAGTTCCTGAAGTCGCTCTTGATATATTTTATCCCCCAGATCTTTCACCATTTTTGTTACCAGTCTCTGGACTCGTTCAATCTCATCAATATCTTTTTGTAGGTGAGGTCTAACTGTAGATCTATATAGGGGAGTAATGGTGTACTACCTAAACTGTTACTCCATCACTCCTTCAAGATTGGGACTCTGACGCTACTAGTTGTATGTCGCAGCATAGATCAGCATTTTAGTCTGGGCAAAGTTTTTCCAATATTTAGTCATTTAGGTTTTGGTACTATGTGCCAACTGTAGCTTTTATTGGCTGTTCTCATCTAATAGCAATGGAACATGGTTTTATGTTGGCCTATTCACATCACAGTCCAATGACTTGAATTGTATCCAATGAAATGCATTCAATCAAGTTATTTTATTGAGAGATATACAATCCCAAACATGAATGACAGCTCCAACAGAGTATACATATTAAAATGTAATTTAATCTATAAGTCCCGTTAGAATCTCAAGCTCTTCCTATTTTATTTTAGTATGAATATAGATACCCTACACACTGACCACATATCGTCATATGCCCCCAGATTGTCATGGATATGCAATAAAGTCTGGCAGCTTACCTGTCTCCATGTGTTCATTAAAGGCCTGACTCTCTTTCTGGCTGCCTTTTTATCATCTCTCCTTCCTGTATGGCCCCACCCCAGGCCATCCCAGGAAGTCTATATTAACTGTTGCACTGCAGGTCTGCTTTGCTGTTCAACTTTGTTGTTAGCTTGAGTTCCTGTCTGCAGTTTACCTTTCTGTGTACCGATTTTGGCTCGTCTCTGACTACTCCTGTTTGCCTGTGAACCTGACCTTTTCGCCTGTTCCTTGGTTACCCTTGTCTGCCTGTTGCCCCGACCTCGGCTTACCCATCACCATCCCTTGTGTCTTCAGTGACTGCTTTCCCTCTCTTCCTACGGAGCGTGACCTGGGGGACCCCAGGGACCGCAACCTGGGTTCAGTTGCAGCGAAGGCCATCCTCACCACTAGAGGCTCTGGTGAACACCTGCTGGACCTTAGACTCCGCGCCCTGGGGAATCTTGGGTTCATGTTCCCTGTCCATCCACAGCAGTCTGCTATTGGGTTTACTACCTTGCGGTGCACCCCTGTCTCCATCAGGGTGCATTTGTCACCTGGCCATAGGTGACCTGGCACAGATCTTTCATCATTTTGGTTACCAGTCTCTGGACTCGTTCAATCTCATCAATATATTTTTGTGGCTAAACCGTTACTCCATCACTCCTTCAAGATTGGGACTCTGACGCTACTAGTTGTATGTCACAGCATAGATCAGCATTTTAGTATGGGCAAAGTTTTTCCAATATTTAGTCATTTAGGTTTTGGTACTATGTGCCCACTGTAGCTTATATTGGCTGTTCTCTTCTAATAGCAATGGAACATGGTCTTATTCACATGAAAGTCCAATGACTTGAATTGTATCCAATGAAATGCATTCAATCAAGTTATTTTATGGAGAGATATACAGTCCCAAAAATAAATGACTGGTCCAACAGAATATACATATTAAAATGTAATTTAATCTATAAGTCCCGTTAGAATCTCAAGCTCTTCCTATTTTATTTTAGTATGAATACTAGCTGAATACCCGGCGTTGCCCGGTCTTCCTATCTTAACCTTTTGGGGAGGAAAATCATAGTAATATAAATATACCCATCTTTTATATAAGGGTGTAGGTAAGGGTTAATTTAACTGTCATATATTTTTATTTGGCATATAAGTAATATGTGTACCAGGTATTATTGAAATATCTCCAGGCGTACAGAAGTTATGTGGGAACATACATTTCCCATTGATTTGCATGGGACTTTAAACAAAAACCCAGACCCTCACAAATGGGGGTAGTTAAGGGATAAATTAACTATCCTATAGTTTAAGTGGACATATAAGTAACATGTGACCAAGTGTTATCGAAATATGTACAGCCGTTTGGAAGTTATGAAGTAACATGTATTTCCCATAGAGTTGAATGGGACTTTAAAGAAAAACCCCGACCATGGCAAATGGGGGTGGGTAAGGGTTAAACCACCTATCCTATGTTTGTTGCTGACATATAAGTAACATGTGTGCCAAGTTTCATGTTAATATCTTTAGCCGTTTGGACGTGATGCTGGAACATACATACATACACACACACGTTGAGTTTTATATATATAGATAGATACCCTACACACTGACCATATATCGACATATGCACCTGTGAATGTGCACTTATCCATATACCCTCATACCTGTATACTCTATCTTTAAGTAGCCTTCCCTTCATACACAGGTTACTGCCAGTTTCTGATTGGCTGGTCTGATGATTCCTTTAATCTTACATGAAATTAAAATAATACATTTTATACATCTGGATCTGGGTGTTCTGGTAGATCATAAGCTGAATAATAGCATGCAATGCCAAGCTGCGGTTTCCAAAGTTAGCAAAATTCTTTCTTGTATTAATTTTAGGTATGGACTGCAGATAGAGAGTGAGATAATTTTACCCTTGTATGAATCATTAGTAAGACCTTGAATATGCAGTTCAGTTTTGGACACCAGTTCCCAAAAAGGATATCGGGAACTGGAGAAAGTGCAGAGATGGGGCAACCGAACTAATAAGAGTTGAGGATGGATAAAGGAGCTCAGCTATGAGGAGAGATAAGATGAACTAAATGTATTTTCTCATTGAGAAGAGGAGATTAAGGGTTGATCCAAAGGAGAGGAAGGAAAAAAAAATATATAATTATAAAGCATGATCTAACTTGCTCTGGGGGGGGGGGGGGTTCTTTCCTGATCCCCCAAGAGGCAATCAGATATTTCCTGGATAGACTTTACCTATAAATATTAGTATCCAGTTATATTATGTGCATTTAGGAAAGAATCCAGGCCTTTCTTAAAACAATCTACTGAGCTGGCCAGAACCAGTTCTTGAGGGAGTCTATTCCACATTTCCACAGCTTACTGTGAAGGTGCCTTTCCGTATTTGGAGATATAGCTGCAAAGGATTGGCCAACTCAATATTGAACCCTAAGGACAAAGACTGGGATGCCATTAAAGTTCATGTGTGTGTAAAGGCAGGTGTCCCAATACTTTTGGTAATATAGTGTATGTATAGTACAGTCGATAAAGTTCAGTAGTCTGGGGAATACATTTTATAATGCAACAGTTTGTGTTTGTGGTATGTGGTGTACTGTATCATTGCAGCTAGAATTTGTCCTAAACTTTTACCAGTTATATATTGTTGTTCATAACATTTGCAAGAATGGCATGTGGCTGGGTATACTGGAAGAATACACAACAAACTTATGCTATGCTTGAAAGTTTCTTGAGGAAAAAATAGAGGGTTGAATAAACAAGGACAGTGATAACCCTCTTACAGAAATAGGTGAGGTTAAATTGTGGAAGCAAGCAGTTTAAGATGTCCGCTACAGTGCATTTGCATCTCTAGGTGACATTCAGAAGAAGCGTGCAAAATATCAAGCCCCATCAAACATAAACAGCTTTTGGTGTAGATAAATCACAGACTTTTTTGCTATTCCTTCAGTTAAATAACCTCCACATTTCCTTCTCTTCTGATCGCAATCACTCAGATGTGCAGCGACACAATTCAGTCTCCATGCATTTTTCATGTTCCGAACTTGTGCTCATGTCACATCAGTCAGAGAAAAGGGGATTGATTAGGGAGTAGTTTGACGACTTGGCTTATTACCAGAGATCACAATACAGAAGCATGGCTGTAAAGAAATCTAGTGCTACACGCAGTTTGAACAGCTCTTCGGGGAATGAGCTAATAAGAGATTCACCACAAAAAGACAGCAGCCTCTCGTAGATCATGCTGAGGACATTTTATGAGGAAATATCTGCTTGTGATTTACATTTTGTAGTATCTCATAATCTGTAAATGCCTGAGAGCACTAAAAGAAATATTGTGGTCATTAACACATATAATTGTTTCTGTGGATTAATGCACTTCTTCTTAATATATCCCTAGTAAGGAGAAGCTTATGTTTAGAAATGAACAAAATCTAAATATTACTTGCAGGGATATATTTGTATGTAGTTCAGAATGTGAAAAAGGTTTTTTTTATATAAAACAATTTGAAGTAATACATTTAGTTTCATTTAGAAGTATGTATTACAACTTCAGTTTTTGCATTAATTCTGTTAAGCACATCTTCCTGAACTCCGTTAGCATTATTAACTTACTACTGGCTATACACAAAAGCCTATAAGAAAATGGTGGTACTGAGGGTTAATAATTGTCTGTATTTCTGTTGTTTATCTGTTACATACAGTATTCAGAGACAGTAAGCAGGAAGATACAAAATGGAGCACACCGAGGCCTTGTGTCACCAGGCCATGGGCTTGTGTTGATGGCATCACACTGACATCGGTCTCAGACTTGTATGGGAATGCAAAACCTAATCGAAACAAACAGATCCCGCCAATACAGGCCCTAAAATAGAAACTATACATATAGTAATTGTTTTCCTAGGACATGTTGTACGAATTATGTGGTTTCACATTTTCTCTCCTTTTAGAAGTAAGTCTACCATTCTAACTACTTTTGACTAAACTGTATATTGTATATGTCCCTCTGTACCAGGATGGAACTCAGAACATGCTGATCCAGTCTAATGATGTATGTTTTTTCTTTCAAAACATGAAAGCTTGTTTGATCCCTGAACAATCATAGCCACACGTCTGGTCAGCGTTAATTATACCATTTATACATTCCATTGGGATACTGCAATGACATTTTTGTTTCTTTTATTTCTATATTCAGGATTATGTCCAGCTGCCACACATTTATGCTCAAAACATTGCAAGCTAATGTTGTGTTTGTTTTTTTATTGTTTTTTACAGTGGATATGAACAAGATAAAAGTGTACTGCGCAGAAAGGAATGGGAAAGGAGGAGTCAAGAAGTCCAGCCAAGTGAGGATATTTTTCTTGTCAATTACCCCCTCTTCAGTGAGCCATACAAGGTAATATGTATTGTACTGTAATACATGTAGTCAGGACCTACATTAGGATTACCCTACTTTAGTTTGTCTGAGTTAGTGTTGCTTCCACCACATGCTTGTAAATGCTAATAATGAGCACATCCTACCATTTAGGCCACCCAACAAGTGATTGGGAGGATCAGCCTTGTTTATGGCCTTCTTACAGTTTTTTTCATACTTTTTTTGCTATTCCTGTAAGATCCACAGTTGTTTACTGAATAGTTTGGCTATTTAGAAGGAAGTGGGGGGAACCTCTTCATATTTTTTTTTTATATCAGTCAGTTAAAAATGTCATTCCTCTAGTAAGGCACCTACCAATCAACTTTTCTCAGGTAAAATGTTCTAAAATTGCTAGAGCACATTTTGGTAAGCCATGTTTTCTTGCATTGTTGGTATCTCATCTAGTAGCTACACATTGTAATGAAAAATTTGATTGGGCTATGTATTTATTGGATTTTTACAATTTCAGACTAACAAAGGAGATGAGCTTTCAACTCGTATCCAAAGTACACTTGGAAGCTATGATGAAATGAAGGAGCTGTTAACAGAAAGATCCCACCAAAGTCATTTTGTTGGCATTCCAAAGACCGATCCAGGAAACACACCCCTTGAGAAGACAGAGGGCCATCTTCCTCAAAACTCCATAGAAAGCCATTACTTGGTTTGTCACACTGTGCAAACAGGTATAACCTCTTCAGCAACAGCTGTACAGCTGAACAACAAAGCCAACATGAACTGGCAAATAGCTGGACATTCCCTGGAGGGGAAGAAGGTAGAAGGAAAAACTGACCAAAGAAAGATTACTCCCAGTAGTGATTTTAAGTGTGGACAACACATCATCGACAAAAGCAAAAACTACATGTTGAAACCAGAATCATCAGCAACTAATGAGCATCAACGCAACCTGTTAATATGTGGATTTGACAAACCCCTCAGTAGAAGGATAGCACATTCGAAACTGAACTGCAACATAGACTTGGATCTACCCATTAAAAAGAAGTCTTGTAGCCAGAATAGCAATAGTTTAAATTCTTTGCAGAACTTTCCTGCTTCAATCGTGTCCAAGGTAAACACTGTTCAGCAAAAGCCAACAGCATATGTACGTCCCATGGATGGCCAGGACCAGGCACCAAATGAGTCACCAAAATTGAAATTACCAAATGAACTGAGCATAATATTGCCAAGGGAACTTTCTAATATGGCTGATTCAGACAAATTACAAGATGAGAAAACTGAAACATTTGCAGACCACAGTCAAGCAGAGGTAGGTTTTTGGCTCTTACAACCTTGTTTTAGGTTCATAGCAGTACATTTGAAGGCAGCATCAATATTAAAGGGGAGTTCCACCCAAAATTTCACATTTTAAATATAAATACCCCTGTAATACACAAGCTTAATGTAGTCTAGTAAAGTTAGTCTGTAAACTAAGGTCCGTTTTGTTAGGTTGTTAGAGCATTTAGTTAGTTTATAATCTAGAAATAGACCGTGGCCATCTTAAGTGTGGGCATCATGAAGCCAGACTGTATGACTTCCTGGATTTCAGCCTTGCAGATCTCGCACATGCTCAGTGCTGCACAAGCGATGTAAAAGGTTTCAGTCAGGTTTCCATAGCAACGGGAGTGTCAGAGGAAGTTGCCGCCCCGTCTCTATGCAAATAGGCTATTTGCAAGGACTACTGGGATACATGATGCCTATCCCAGAAACCCTTGTGAATAGCCTTGTGACTTAATAGCCTAGGCTAATAAGGAGGAGGAAGTAATAAAGGACTACAAAATAAAGGTATTTATAAGCATCAAAATAAATAAAAATTTCCATTCTGAACACTATGAGATTAGGGCATGCAGCACAGACAAACATAAAAAAATGGGTGGAACTCCACTTTAACTTGTCCATTCGTATATTCTCCTATGGGTTTTATTTTGATAGAAAATTTACTATTTATTATTGTTTAGTGCTATTATTCCAAACACTTCATATAATAATTTAAAGTATATTGAGGCAGTAGCACAAAGTGCCTTTTTTCAACCTGACTAACCTGACCACGTAAAGTACTGTCATTGCATGCATGTCATTGCATGCCAGACCTTTATAAGCATTACTGCTCTTTACACTCCCTGTAGATAACTACTGTGTGGTGGGGGCATTTATAAATGCTACATATGTGGTTGCTAAAAGTAACTTAAAGTAAATGCATAATATTCCTATTGCTTTGCTTGCAACATAGTAAAGAGTTCCATGTTGCTATTGCGCCTTGGCAAAAATATTCAAAGTGCAAAAAAATTTGTTTCCAGCCTGTTCTAAAATTATTCATAGATAGGTTGGTTTAACAGGCCGGTATTATCATCCATATGATTCATACACTTGTATAGACTTGAGTTCTTTAGCTATTAATACTCCATAGAGTAATTTAGAGGATATGTTCTGCTTGAAATTATACTATAAATACACAATACTTTCTATAAATTATGTATTTGTTTCGTGACTGAGAAATTAGAAATCAATTATGGTAAATATGTTTTTCAACATTTTTAATCAAATTCATACTTGGGGGCTCAGTTCAGATGAAGGCCAGCCAAAGGATCATCTAGTATGTTTTAACAACCAGTCTGACTTCCCTGCGCTAGACATACGCTTTACTCACAAATCATTACTCAGTGGTACCTTGATTAAATAACGGATGAAAATTAAATGTGTTTCTAATGTTTTTTTTTTTAATTCTGTTTGCATTTGTTTAGTGTACGTAGCTGGGGCAACAGTACAAGAGCTTTTGTAAACAGCAATCCATCATGGTAGCACATTCCCTGAGTACTGCTCTATCACACTTTTAATTAGCATGGATTACACAGCAGTATATAAGTGCCATGACATTTAAATAACACTTGCTTCATTTACTTGACACTCTCATAACTTACTGCAGATATTGGAATCCCAGCTCCAGAGCACTACACAAAAACAATTTAACAGAATGAGAAGAAAAAAGAAGAGCAAAGAAACGTCTGAGATCTGATTCCTTGTCACTCTTGGTTACCTTTCTATGAAAACGGATAACTTTCAAATGAAAGCCGGCACCAGCCTGTCTGGAGAAAATGCATTCAAAGTGTATTTTCTAGAAGGCATTCCATTTTCATGTGACCCAATACGTTTAAATTATATTAGAGATGGCCAGCACTTTAATTTACTCTGCTCTGACATATAGTTTAATTACTACACTGACGGGTATTAGACATCCTGAAGCAGGTTTAAAGAAAAAAAAATAGAAGTCTGTATTAAATTAATTAGGGAACCACTGACCCATTCTATGATATATTTTTTATAAAGGCTATTGAGGGTAACCTTTGGAATAAGACTTGGCAGAACAAAGCTAATGTTACAGCTTTTCTATAAAAAAAAGAAAAAAAGACTGTTATTTAAAATACATGCAATTTAATAGTACAGTAAAACTTTGGTTTGAGAGTAACTTGGTTTGAGAGCGTTTTGCAAAACAAGAAAAATGTTTTAATAGATTTTGCCTTGATATACAAGCGCTGTCTTGATATAAGAGTAGCGTCATGTCAAAACAGAGTATAAAAAAGAAGAGAGGAGCCTCTAAGTGTAGCAATATGGTTACATTTAATGAAGGTACAACATTTAGCAACTTATTGCTACACTTATGCCTTGTACACACGATCGAAATTTCCAATGAAAAAAGTCAGACGGAATTTTTTCATCGGATATTCCGACCGTGTGGGCCCCGTTGGACTTTTTTCCATCAAAGTTTAGAAATAGAACATGTAAAAAAAAATTCCGATGGAAAAAAAACCTATCGTAAATTCCGATCGTCTGTGTGGAACTCCGATGGAGAAAAAAACACGCATGCTCAGAATCAAGTCGACGCATGCTCGTAAGCATGGAACTTAATTTTCTCGGCTCGTCGTAGTCTTTTACGTCACCACGTTTTGGACGGTCGGAATTTGGTCTGACAGTGTGCATGCGAGACAGCTTGAACGGAATTGTGTAAAAGTGTAGTTAGCCACAGGGTTTTATACAGGTCCAGGACCATGGTCAAAGGCCCAGCCCTGCAACAAGCTATTACTGCACTGGTGGAAGGAAATTAAAACACTTGATTCCCCCATTAACACATTCAGTGTTGATGTGGTAATACTTCCTGCAGTGCAATTGTGTTTTTCCGGTAGGGGGGGGGGTGCAGGGAGCCTTACCAGCTGGCAGAACTCAATGATTACAGCTAGCGGTTATAGCCACCAGCAGTGATACAATGTCAATTTTGGAACAATCAGCCTATCTATACATGGGTCGAAATTTGTCCGGTTTCTACTGAACCGGAGAGATTTAGATCCATTTATGGCCAGCCTGAAGTTGCACGCTTAGGCCTTAAGTTCAAAAAGGCATCTCTCTGTGATATTCTCCATTCAAGTGCAAGGTCTTATGGTTGCCTCATTGGAAGCTGTTATCTTCTAACACTCTTCATCTCTCAACTCCCCTATGCTTCTTCCCAGCCAAGCAAGAAACTAGCTAGCTTACACTGGAAATAGGAAAGTAATTTTTCCCACCTAAATTGAAGGTGACAACAGATGCCAGATTCACAGTCTGGGGAAGAGTGTTTTAATCTCTCACAGTTCACAGCAAAGTTCCTCATTAACCTTTTCAAGCTCAAAACAATACAAATGTGTCTGCACCACTGCACTCTCCTTCTTTAGGGACACCCAATCAGGGTGCAAGAAGACTGCCAGGACCTGGATTTTAACCCAGAAACTCTGTTGTGTCAGGCAATGTCTCTTCTTGCTGACCTGAAATGCTGGAAAGTTCCCTGGACAATTCCTTGAAGGATCCTATCTTGAACAGTGTTTGTGTGAAACTCTGAACTCTTTGCTCCTCCCATGAATTTCCTGATTAAGGTCATGTCTTTGGACTTCCTGTTTGCCGGATTATTGTGCTCTCTCCAGCCAGTATCTCGCTCATGTCTTCTCTGCTGCCGTCCATATTTTACTACCACTTGTAATCAACCCTTGCCTATGCTGCTGGTTGGTGGTAGTTTTGCTAATGTTATAGCAACTGGTTTTCCAGCCTGATCCCTAATCATGACAAAGACAATGCCATGGCAGTGACCTATATCAATAATCAAGAGAGAGCCAGGATTAAGGCAGCCTTGAAGGAAGTATGTCTGATTATCTGCTGGATGGAAATGCACTGGCCCGAAATCTGTTCATACCCTAGGAGTGGTCAATTGAAAGATGTATTTCCTTAGTTATTATCGCCTGGACCAAGGGGAGCATTCTCTACATCTGACATCTCCAATTTTGTATGGCAGAAATGGGATACCCCAGATGTGGACATCCTGTCCTCCAGGTACTGCTGTTACCCCGGTTTGTGGCCAGGACCCAGGATCCGATAGCACTGGCATCCAATGCTGTGGCAATCCTATTAACAGTTCAGGTTAATATTTGCCTTACCTCCAGTGTGGATTTTTCCTTGAGTGCTCTGCAACAAGAGAAGAGAAGAAAACAGTGATTCTCATTTCATTAAACTTGCTCAGAAGAACCTGGTACACAGATACACTCAAACTCCTAGGAAAATAACCCCTGGCCTCTGCCAAATAGACTAGACCTCCTGTGCCAAGGTCCCTTTAGAATCCTGCTTATTAGTCACTGGCTCTAATGGCATGGCTGTTGAAGCCCAGGTCTTGAATAATAGGGGTATATTATATCTGTCATTATCACATTCCTCAATGGCAGAAAAGCCACTTTTTTTCGGCATGTGTAAACAAAGGCATTTCAAACCCAAATGTTACTCAGTTCCTCGTATTCTGGCTTTCTTTTAGTTGAGACTTGACAAAACTTGGCTTTAAGGTTGTGGCCTTCTCCATCCTATTCCAAAAGCCTTTAGCTTCTCTCTCACTGGTAAAAGTTTTTATCCAAGGTTTTTCATGGATCTGAGCCCCATTATAACACTCTGTGCTTCCTTGGGGTCTCAGACAGGTCCTCTCTGCCCTGCAATAACCACCCTTGAAACTACCTTTAAATTACCCAAGGGAAAATAAATAAATACATTACCCAAGGGTAGTTCCCTCTGAATTAGAGAACTACCCTTGGGTGATGTCTCCTGCAAAGTAGCCTCCTTAATGGCTATTGCATCTATCAGATGTATTTTAGAGCTACTGGCCCTATCTTGTAAGGAGCCCTTCCTATTCCTTCACAAAGACAACGTAGTCTTGTGTTAAAAAAACACTACCTTTCTCCCTAAGGTAGTATCAGCATTCGATCTTAATGAAGACATTGTCCTACTTTCCTTGTGCCTCTCTTTTGGTCTTCCCCAGGGTCTTGAAAAGGGCACCCTGCAGCCATGTCCACTATTGTCAGGTGAAAACATAACTCATTGTATACATTTTTACTCTATAGGATATAGATTTACATTTTCTGTACAGTGTTTGGTCAAATATGTAATATACATAGACTAAATCATTAATAATATGATTGTCTAACATGTTTAGTTAGTGCTTAATTTTGCTTATATCTTACATTTTCTGGTATGGCAGGATTTGAAATGGCACCTTGGGCAAACAGTTAAAGCGGAGGTCCTGCCAGAAAAAATAAATAAAAGCCAGCAGCTACAAATACTGCAGCTGCTGACTTTTAATAAATGGACACATACCCGTACAGCGCGCCCGAGATGTCGGCAGCAGAAGACAAGCAACCGCTCGTCTCTCTGCTGCCCCGCCACCATCCTCGGTGAGGGAATCAGGAAGTGAAGCCTTGCGTGGGAGTCATTCACGGAAGTGGGTGCAAATACCTGTATTATACAGGTATCTGCACCCCCCTCCCCCATGAAAGGTGCCAAATGTGACACCTGGGGGGGGAGGGTTCCGAAAAGCGGAAGTTCCATTTTTGGGTGGAACTCCACATTAAGTTACCAGTAAAAATCTGTACATGTGTACTACTCTTTAGTTTATACCATTGGGTTTGCAGTTCTTTTCAGCTGCTCTTATAATTCAGACTGGTTACAGCAACAGACAGACAGCAACACTGGTTACACACCAATTCTGTTTTAGGTTTGAAGCTGTCTGTGACACCTGCCTGCTTGCTGGACAATGATACTAAATCATTGTCCATTGAGCATGTACTGTATGTGACGCATAAAGTTGCAAAGCTGAAATATAGGTATAACCCATTTGGCTGTGCAATGTAGCAGAGGTGTGCAAACCAGTATACATATTTGACTCTCTACTGTGTATCTGTTTGCCTGAAAACTGCATGTGTATGGCAATCATTGGAAAACTTGTTAATTGAAGTGCTGTACCTGTTGTTGCTTACATGGAGAATATAAAATAGGAAAATTCAGAAAATATCCACAAAATAGACACTTATATTGACTTTTTATAATTTTGGAGCATGGTAGAGTCTTCTTAGGATAGAATGTATCTACAAATCTTTTTCCATAATCAATTAAACAAATAAGGGTATTAATAATTTAAGATAGTGGGTGGAGCCATGCAAACAATTATTTTATGCCTTATGGCCTGCAAGTCATTCAAAATACGGCCGCTCGACTAGTGACTGGGAAAAAAACATGGGAATCAATCTCACCTTCACTGAGATCCCTTCATTGGTTGCCAGTAAAAGACAGAATCACTTTCAAGGCACTCTGTCTAATACATAAGTGTATTCAAGGCAACGCACCCCAATATCTATGCGAAAAAATAAAAGCCCATAACCCCAATCGCATTCTGCGATCCACCAATCAAAACCTCCTCCAGATACCCAAAGTCAGATACAAGTCCAAACGGGATCGAAGATTTGCAGTCCAAGGACCCCGCCTGTGGAATGCACTACCAACCACCATCCGACTGGAGTCGGACCACTTGGCCTTCAGGAGAAAGTTTAAAACCCATCTCTTCTGAGGTCAAGGGGTTCCTTACCCATGAAATGGATACAGCGCCCAGAGGCGATTCAGATCGCATGTGTTGCGCTTTACAAGTCTCTCTCTCTCTCTCTCTCTCTCTCTCTCTCTCTCTCTCTATGGCCAACTGTACATTCATAAATGCTGGTTTATAGCACAGACATGGTCTAAAAAAAAGTTATTAATTACAAACTGCATACAGCTATTTCAGGTTTGTTAACCATGATCAATGCAGTGCATGGAAACAATGGCCCGGATTCACGTAGCACTTACGCCGACGTATCTCGAGATATGCCGCGTAAGTGTAAATGTGCGCTGTTGTATCTGTGCGCCGTGCCCACAGAACTAGATACGCCTGAAAATAGGCTTCCTACGACCGACGTAAGTTTCCTACGCCGTCGTATCGTGGGCGCATATTTACGCTGGCCGCAAGGGGCGCTCCCATTGATTTACGATTCGAATATGCAAATGAGTGAGATACGCCGATTTACGAACGTACTTGCGCCCGACGCATTAATATACGTGGTTTACGTAAGGCTTACGTCCGGCGTATGGTTATTCCCCATCTATGAGGCGCAACTCATGCAAAGGTATGGACCAGGGAACAGCCGTCGTATTTAACGTTGTTTACGTAGTAGTACGTGAATAGGGCTGGGCGTAGGTTACGTCCACGTCGTAGGCAGTGAATTTTTTGACGTATCTTAGGGAGTATTCTCGACGTGATTCTGAGCATGCGCACTGAGATGCGTCCACGGGACGGCGCATGCGCCGTTCTTTCGGCCCATCATTTGCATGGGGTCACGCTTCATTTAAATGGAGCACGCCTACTTCAACCTACTTTAAATTAGGCCGGCTTACGCCTACAAATTTATGTTACGCCAGGGCAACGTTGGGAGCATTTGCTTTGTGAATTCCATGCTTGCCTCTCAGCGTTGCGTTGGCGTAGCGTAAAAGAGATACGGCGGCATATCTATGAGCCGATGTATGTGAATCCGGGCCATAGTCTTCTATGGACTAGAACTTGGGGAGCCACCAGAAAGGTTATAAAGTGAGGTTCTTTGAAGTTTACATATTACTACATTTGGAGTAGGGGCACAAGGGAATGATTTGCACGGCTTTGCCAAGTATCCTACAATGAAGGATAAATCCCTTGTTTTGGGGGTTTGTGATGGAATTCAGACATGCAAATGCTCTTCACACTAAATCAGTGGAGGTTTCTTTGGTTTTGTTGGTCCCCCTTATCATAATCATTCAGTTTATACATTCTTAAAGGTTATCTGTTAAATCATGTTTGCATACTTATGTATAAAGAAGTATGCAAAGGTTTCAACACTGTTTACACTGGACAAAAATCTTTGTGACACACACAAGCAGTCTACCTGCTACTGTATATTCTACAAATGTAGCACTCACATGCAGCATAGAGTTAATGTACCGTGCCATGACAATGCTTGTTTGCATTATAACTAATTTGTTTAGACAAATTATTTCAAGGAAATGTAAAACTATAGTTGAATGTCCTAGAAATATGTACACCAATATTTCAAGTATATGCTGCCATACAAAATGACAGGTTTATTTAATGCAGTTAGTTGGATGCATTCAGCATATATAATGCATTTTATTTTATGATTTTTAATTATCCCCAACGTAAGCATATAACTTTTATTTCACAGAGAACTGACTTTTCCTATCTTAAGTATACCATCTTACTGCTGTGATAGAATGTGAGAGACAACGTGATTTTGTCATGCAACAATCATATTCTTCAGTGTAATTTTGTTTCACAGAAGTTGCCTCCATTAATATAGGCCCATATGGCAAGTTTGCTTCTTATCACTTAGGGCATGATTCACATGCAGTGATGGTTTCTAGGATTCTGGTAATAAGAATAGCAGAAATACATTTTTCAGCAATAAGATGCTGACAGCTTTCCTGGAATAGATTCAAACAGGGAGTAGTTCTACTGAGATAGATGACATAAGTTAACACCTAAAAGTCAAATAACACCATATGTAGATAACATTCATAACAGCGGATGTTCATACACTGCAAATCTAAGTTTATTAATCACTCATTAGGAGTCTCATGTTCATGTAAATCCAATCAGTGCTGGTGCCAGACATTTCTGCAATGCCATGTGGCTTTTTTTTTATTCATCTGTGTTATCCCTGTAAACCCCTTGTTATATTAAACCACAAATATACTTACAGTATATGACCAATTTATATATCTTCACGTTTGTCAGTGGTGTGCATGGCTGAGCCAGCGATAATTTGGACAAGAGAATTTATCAAACAGATGTATGCAAAAATCAAGCACACATCTATTGCAAATCAGGCTACCTCTCATTTAGCACAGAATTTTCAATATGTTGAGTAATAACGATCACTCACTGTGTTTAGTCAAAATAGGAAGGGGCCGGTAAATATGATATATTATGATAAATTTACCAGTCCCTTCCCCTGCTCTCCATTCTGAAGCAATCCCCTAAGCCTCTGCAGCAGCTGGCAGGAGGGAGAGAAGGTAAAGCCGACAGTGCTGCAGGAGGGGCACACAGGAGGACTCAGGCAGCAGTGGGAAGGTGATTCTGTAGAGAATAGATGGATCATGTGGTTGTGCGGGGGGGGGCTTTTACTGGAGCCAATCTTTTTGTAGATCCCTACTGCAGCTGCTGAAAGCCAGAAGAGAAGGAAAGGAGAGGAGGGAAGCAAGCAGCACTGCTTTGGGGGGCAGCAGGGGTCATGGACAGGAGAGGGTGATCAGTGAGGGGAGGCAATTACAGGAACCATTCCCCTGTGTGACTCCTGCTGCACATGAAAGCAGGTTTTTTGTAGCTGGCTGTAATTGCCCCCTGCTGCACCGATCACCCCCTCCTGTCCATAAACTGATACACTTTGCTGCCAGGGACCCCCTGCTGAACTGATTGGACCTGGGCATGTACAGGAGATAAGAGGACAAGAGACCCAGCTGTACCCCCTTGTACCCCCTCAGCTGTACCCCCTCAGCGGCCTCATCTTAGGACTCCCATGCACCTGGGGCTCCTGGCCAGTGTACAGGGGTGCCCATGCATTAAGACAGACCTTTCAATCACTCCAGAGAGCAAGCCTCAATAATAGCTGAGGCTATTTTTGGAGACGATATTCCTAATGTTGCATTAAACAGAACAAGAGCAAGTTCAGACCATTCCATTTTGCCTTTATAAAACTCAGTAAACATATAAAGTAACAAAAAATATTTATTTATAAACTATTTATAATTTAAAAGGACACACATACAAGATTCTTGGTAAGTAATCTTTGCTGCATTTTAGAGTCACCTGGTTTGGGGAAAAGTCACAAAGTGATAATAAATAAGCAGGCCGATTTGGTGGTTCCATTAGAGCAGGGGTGGGGAACCATTTTTCTGCCAAGGGCCATTTGGATTTTTGTAACATCATTCGGGGGGCCGTACAAAATTATCAACTTAAAAATTAGCCTGTTATATTTGGTCAAACATTTAGTAGTGCAGACCTCAGACAGTAACCCCCACAGTAGTGCAGACCTCAGACAGTAACCCCCACAGTAGTGCAGACCTCAGACAGTAACCCCCCCAATAGTGCAGACCTCAGACAGTAACCCCCACAGTAGTGCAGACCTCAGACAGTAACCCCCACAGTAGTGCAGACCTCAGACCTCAGACAGCGGCGTGTGTTTCCCTCGAGCGCAAGCTCCTCCTCCTCTGTGGGTGTAAACAGAGAGGAGGGCCACTGCCGGGTGTACCAAGATGGCCGCCGCTCCGGAGCTAGGCCGAAGCCGGGGACTTTCCTAGGCCGAGGCTCGGGAGCGCTCCGCGGATCGCGGGGTGTGCCGATCCAAACAGGGTGACCTCTTCGGATCACCGATCGGTGACGATCCGTTGCACCCCTAGTCAGAAGGAGCCGGAACTACAAGGTAAACATCGGCTCCTTCTGACAGCTCCGCAGACACACACTCAGCGGCACGGGGGGGGGGGGGGCGGATGGAATGATTTTGCGGGCTGCAAGCGGCCCACGGGCCGCAGGTTCCCCACCCCAGCATTAGAGCAACTTAGGCTACATATTAACAAAGTATTTTCTACATATTGGTGTATTTTTTTGACCCATACAACTTGATCCTGAGCAGCCATCTGTGAGAGTTTGGAAGGATCCTGTCAGTGTGTAAGATGATCAAGATGATAACAGGCAAATATCTCACCTCCTATGGTTCTTGGTGAGTGATCTACAGAGGCAGCCCTAGTTCTTTTGGAAATCATTGGATGGTTATCCTATCAGCTGTAAATTACCACCGTTTTTTATGGAATCTCTTGGGCATCATTGCTCAAATTCAGACATAACTGCTGAAATGAAAATATGTGATTGAACTGCTCTAAAAGAGAGTATGAAAATTAGAACATATACCTCCTCTACACATACATATCTCTGGATAATAAGTGGATTCCTATCTAAATTCATGAGCTCTTTTCATGACACTCTGAATCTTGCTTGAAATAGAATAGATTAACCTTCTTAAATTCATCCACATACAGATATGTCTTTCTTGAAGTTGTCAGGTTCTTTTGGTGACAGTATTTAATTGGGCATGAAGAAAGGTGCTTATCTTTATAATAACATGTTTGTCCTAGTTTTCATTCAAATCTGTATTTCACTGATAATCAGAACTCATGCTAAGATCTGTTTGCATAGCAGAAGTCTTTATGCAGGTACTGTATGTGGGGAATTGTGTCCAAGCATTAGCACATAAAAAATATGAAATGCTTACAATAATCTTTTTTTCACTCTGTAATTCCATACTTTTGTTGACTTCCCATGGTGTACGGTAACTATTTATTCAGTATAAGCGTGCTGTGTTAATATTGTGTTTTATTGATGTACAGATGGTTCAGGATTCATAACGTACCTATTCAGGCAAGCTATGCAATGCTGGCTTAGCAGGTGTACAAAACAATTTATGCAATAGTCTTATCTGTAATGTAAATTCGAACATCATTTGTTGTAAAACACTTGACAAATATGAAAGTAACACATCAGGACAGAAGAATAAAACAAATGTAACAGTTGTTACATTTTTGTCATTAGGTTACATTCACATTGAACGTAGTGTATTTAGGTGGTTTTAAAGGCTTTTTATGTGCTTTCAATATACAAAGTAGATGCAGCGCTAGATAGTAATTTACCAAATATCAAAGTAAAAAAAAGGTAAATAAGAAAAACGAAAGCAGAGTCCCATTGAAAATCAAGTCCATAGATAACAAGGGAATGACACCCATCTGTGCAGGTAAGGTTATAAAACTGCAAAGAACAGATCGTGACAGAATCCTTCAAACAAAGTGCATCCAGTTTGATACCCAGGTGAATAGGTAGCCTGCTTACCGGATAGTTATGACCACTAAACAGTAGCCTCACCCAACTACGCGTTTCGTCACTAACGCGTAGTCACGGGGAATTGGCCAATCCCCAGGTGACGTCCGTTAGTGACGAAATGCGTAGGGTGGAGTCTACAATGGTGACATCATCACGTTCTCTTTCCCAGATGGTGGATGGGTAAAAAATACAGGAAGTGAAGTGAAGTGGTTGGAGACGTCGTGGTTCTGCCTTTTAAGATATGCTGCTATTTCGCTACGATATGGCTTCTATTTTGTAAGTGCAACTTATTCATTTTATTAAATATATTTATTCAAATTACTGCACTATGGGAGTTTCTCTTTTATGTTTTTGAGCACTACTAGACAATAGTTGCAGTTCCAGATACTACCTAAGGTCCTGGGGAGACTGTAATTTTCCCTGAGCTGGGTGAGACTACTGTTTAGTGGTCATAACTATCTGGGAGCAGGCTACCTATTCACCTTAGTGTCGAGCTGGACGCACTTTGTTTAAAGGATTCTGTCACGATCTCTTCTTTGCAGTTTTATTTTATAACCTTACCTGCATGGGTAGGTGTCATTCCCTAGTTAGCTATGGACTTGATTTTTACTTTTATATTTGGTAAATTACTATCTAACACTGCATCTACTTTGTATATTTATATTATTATGTTTGAGTTTTTGGTACTAGACTTTAAGGTGCTGGCAGCTGTATTCACTTTCACATTTACATTAATTTCTTTTTTCTAGAGCAGCATTAGCCTTTGATCTTGCTTTTTTACATTATTTATGTGCTTTGTTTGTGCATTTTAGGAGCAATGTGCCATACAGGAAATTCTTTAAGGGAGAATTGTGTTATTTTGGCCCCATAGACTTTTATTATTGGAGCGTCTGAAATACGCGTGCAATGCCTTTTTTTCAGGTGCTCTCATTGAACTCTGCAAGGCCAAAAATGCCAAAATCTGCCAGAAAAGAAGCTCCTGTACTTTTTCAAGTGACTAGAGTCTAGCAATAGATACCTGAACACTCAGGTGTAATCAGGCACCAAAACAATGGGATTTTTAATGTTGAGTGTTCTGTAGCAAGTGTACAAGTGTTGAGCTACTGAATACAATTTTCCTAGTCTACACTGTTGTGTGTAGTACAGCATGATATAATGGTCTTATTTGTGTTATGTTCTTGTTTTCTGGCTTTATTTTCAATCAGATTTTTCTTTTTATGTTCTTGTTTTCTGGCTTTTGAACTTTTGTTGATATGAAGATTTTTAGAATATTTTATAAGATGTTTTTTTTTTGGACACATACCTCTTTGCGATAGCCCTCTGAAATCCTTTTGACCACACAGCTGATAAATGTGATTTTGAAGGCAACCAGTGGAATTGGAAAATATTTTTATATATAAGAAATAAGCTTTATTTTAAATAAAAAAATAAAAATAAAGATACCTAAAGCTTCCTTTAAATAAAATTGCCAGCACGGGTCTGATCAGAGGAGGACAGGCAGGCTGTTCTTCCAGCACAAAAGACAAAACCAGAAAAAATTCCCCTGCTCAACTCACCAAACAGCCTGCTTACCAACCAAAGTGACCTGTCTAACAGTCTGCATTAAAATCGGGGGTTTAGTTAGCACACGTTTGCAAAGGCATGTGTAAGCTGCAGGGCCCCTTCACAGCACCCTGTATTATCTGCAGTTTGTTACTGTTTTCCCAGCACAACCAGAAAACTGTCCAGGCTGGGAGGGATGTGCTCTCATGCCTGGTGTGGTAATTTACAATAGGAAAGCAGGGGGCCTAGTGGGAATATCAGGAATTTCACACAAAGGAAGCAATACAGAGAGAACAGGCTACTTCTTAACCCCAACAGACACATACAGTATCAGGAATATGAAATGTTGGGGTAACATATTTGTAACAGGAGGGCCCGTGGAACCCAGAATCTCTTGGAAAGTATGAGATACCCTTACTTCAGCTCCCCTTGCACCTCTTATGTCTAAATCACCCTATGTCCATTAGGGGCATAGGGTGACTGAGAAAATATATCTTGGACTACTTCAAATGGGACAGTAATATTCATTAACAATATCTCTCAAGCAATATGAAGATGATATACCCTGAGTGCTGTGAGGTCTATGCCCAGGAAGTAACTAATATGGGCATTGCAGGATATATGTAAAGACTGACTGATTAGGAGGTGCTGATGTCGTCAACTCCAGCCACCTGTCTGCCTGTTGTACTGTAAATGAGTCCAGGCTAATTTCTAAGGTTCTTTTAATTGTGGCTTGTGCTAATTGACCCTGTATTGTATGAAGGAGTCCTGTGATAATGTGTATTGTAGTTTAGGAGACCGCCAGGCTGCTTTAAGGGATTAGTTAATTAGCTCATGTTAATTAGGTCTGGTCACAGGTGTATTTTCAGAGTAATATGAGCAGAATATAGATGCACCTCCTCTTTTGACTGTGTATAAAACTTGTAGTCTTTTCAATAAAGATTGTCATTCCTGCTTGAACCTCATACAGAGCTTCTTCTCGTATTTGGGGGAGAATTACTCGTATGGGGTCTAATTCGCTGGTTGGAGTGTCTGGTAGCTGCCTTGTGTTCGGGAATAGAATATCCTAAACAACTTTAACCCCTGTCATACTCGGGGTGTCGTTACAATATTCTTTAAGGATTCCGTTGCAGCCATAGCGCCAAAATGTATAAGTATCTCACCTAAAAACTCCATCGGAAATAGCAAAAAACTGTCTCACAGCTTTCATGTATTTTTACACAGGACTTTCGAATGTTCATAATGCCATAAAAGTGTTCCAAATGCTTTGTTGAATTGCTGCCATAGTTCTGTGAAGTAGGGTTTGTAGGAAAATGCAACTACATTCAGGGATAAGGTGAAAATAAAAATTATTATATGGAGGTGGTGGGTTTACCAAAACAATGCGGAAAATTTCTGTTGCAACTAGTAAGTGCTAAAAATTCACCATATTACAACAAAGCTCATCTCAAAGTTCCCATAGGTTTCCTAGTGCTAAATTGTAGAAAATAACTTATACTAAATGAGATGAGAATCTTTATATCAATTATCCAATAATATGAAAAAGCGTCTGTATATCAGTGGCGGTGCGTCCATAAGGGCGCACAAGTGCTGCACCCTCTCTCCAGCCACCCCCTCTATCACCAATAGATAAGTTTGTGCATTGCATGAATCTATCTATGGCCGCCACTGCCACAACCCTTTTCGGGTACCAGGCCCCTGAATTACAGCGGCTTGGGGGGGGGGTTTAAGCACCTTATTAGAGCCATAGGCTCTATTAGGCATCAAAAAAGGTAAACAGTGAGTGCCCTGCTTGGCGCTCGCAGTTCACCCAGTTGTGTTAGAGAAGCGAATGAATATTCACTTTCCTAACACTGAGCCGCCTCTCTGCCAATCAGATGCTCGGGTCTGTTACCCATCACCTGATTGGCTGAAATGGATCAGGCATCCAATCATAGTAGAGGACGGTAAGAGAGGATGGGAGAAGACATCAATGATGGCACATTGGGAGCATTTGATGGGGCACAGTGGGAGCATTTGATATGGCACAATGGCAGCATTTGATGGGCACAGTGGCTGCGTTTGATGGGCACAGTGGTTACATTTGATGGGCACAGTGATGGCAATTGATGGGCACAGTGGCTGTGTTTGATGGCACAGTGGTGGCAATTTATGGTCACAGTGGCTGCATTTGATGGCACAGTGAGGCTGCAATTGGTGTTTTTTTTTCAGAATTTTGTAGTTTGTTTGCGCCCCCCCCCCAAAAAAAAAAATTGAGCACCAGCTGCCACTGCTGTATATGAATGGTTATTCAAAGTGAACAGGAATATGCTTTTCACATGGTTGAATAATTGCGAATAGTGAATATTCGCAGATGTAAATTGAAATATTCCCGACACCTTTGGTAAAGTAGCCTAATTGTATTCATACATGAACACCTTGATAATGAAACAACCTTAAAAGAACACTAATTCTTTTTAGGGGTAAAATGAATAATAGTTATTATGGATGTAGCATTACCCCCATTGGAGCTGCTGGATTTTTGGGCGGCGTGTTACCTTGTGGCTCCTCCGAAATTCCTAGGGGTAAATGATGCGTATTGCATGTAGTAGAAGTAAAGGAATGTCCAGACAGGTGCTCTTTGCTGTGCTCTTTATTACCCAGCTGGGTAAAAACTGTAAACTTGTGGTGAGGAAAGTAAAGCTGAAGATAGGAGAATAGCAGATTCAGGCGTAATGATAGGAAACAGTCCTGCTCCCAAACGTAACACTTCTTTTCACCACTCCCGCCAGAGTGGGTTTAGAGGACCCGGACAGGCCTCTCTCACTGACCTGTCAGCCGGAGTATCACTTGGACAATTATAGGATGATGTCTCTGCCACAGACCCTCCTTGGTGAACTTGAACTTGGGAGAAAGTCTCTGCCACAGACCCCTCTCAATGAGCCTCAGAAGATACCTCTGCCACAGGTCCCCTCTGGGTTGAATTCTTGGAGATGTGCCTCCTTAAATGAGTTACGTCTGGATCTCCTTCAACTTGTCGCCCAGGTACCGACCGATAGGTGATCAATCCCTCGGTGCCGGCTACCGTGATCCCCAGTGGTTTGTTCAGGCCCTTTTGGACCGCCAGCCTCTCAATGGCGCTCCTCAGACTGACTCCCCACCGAACAGCAGTAAAGCTTGGGATCTTCAAAGTGAGAACCCAGTCAATCACTGGGTCCCCATCGCTGTTCAGATACTCCGGGCCAGCATGGCCCCGGAACTAGGAACACCGCATGGCATGCACGCCCCGGCCAGGTAGGCCATAATAACGCTGGGGCGCCATGATGTGGCCACCCTAAAGGTGGGTGCCACACTGGACGAAGAAGAACCCAGATTCAATGGCGTCTGTCCCATTAATACCCCTCCCCAGCATGCACAGCGAGGACAAACCCCTGTGATTGGCTGCTGGGAAAGAGCACCCAAACCTTGACTCCACTGCTGCCACCTGCAGCACTGGGGCTGAAAGAACACTCCAGCACAGCAGAATGGACCCACAGAACAGGCTGAGACAGAGAACGCATTTTGCTACTGACAATCTGGATAAGAGTTTAACTACACTCTGACCTACACATAAATTTAGCTAGCACCAATACTGCAAGGTATATAGGTGCTACATGGAGTACATGTATCTGCTTTAAATACCCAATCATGCACCAAGAAAATTAAATTAAAGATCACATAGTGCACTTGCTATTGTTATGGTATGTCACTTATGTTTAAATGACGCTTAAACAGAACCTTAGTTTATTTATTTTACTTATCTGTGATAGATGGTCATGGGACTTCCATCATTGTTCTGGTTTTCAGTTCTGCTTTTTCTTTCCCACCCTTTAATACTGTCTCATTCTCTAACTGCATTGGCGGCTGTTCTGCAGGCAGTCGTACAGCCATTTCCTGTCATTTGTACTCCCCCCTGTAGTTCTCCAAGCTAAAATAGTGACCAAATGACAATCCCAATGACACTATGGGGTGTTACTTCTACTGTTGTAATTGTTTTAGCCCTTCCAGTAACGCCCACTATCAATGATTGCCATGTTTGTTCTATCAGCATAGATAGGGGTCTCATAGCCTAAACACATGGATTAACGAGTTTGGGGTGGAGGAACTTGATTGGCCTGCAAAGAGTCAATCCTGATAGAACACCTTTGGGATGAATTAGAGTGTAGACTGTGAGCCAGGCCTTCTCATCCAACACAAGTGCCTGACCTCACAAATGCGCTTCTAGAAGAATGGTCCAACATTCCCAAAGACACACTCCTAAACCTTGTGGACAGCCTTCCCAGAAGAGTTGAAGCTGTTTTATCTGCAAAGGGTGGACCAACTTAATATTGAACCCTACGGACTAAGACTTGGATGCTTTTAAAGTTCACATGCGTGTAAAGGCAGGTGTCCCAATACTTTTGACAATATAGTGTATTTATAGATTTAAATATATATTTTTTTCCAGGTATAAACACTTAACTACATTCGTAGGTGTGTTTGTGTCTACCTGGGCTCAGCATTTTGTAATACAGTTCACTCTAGAACCCGCCATGCTTTATATGGACAAAAAAAGATAAGCAGAATATTTGAGGTCAACGCTGTGACCACTCTATACACTATAAGCATGCTCCCTGTGTCAGACTTTAATTCTACAAAGCCTTTGTGCTCTGATCATCTCAGCATCCTGACATCAAATCTGATTTTGGTACTCAAGGTACTGTATATGTAAATACATAGGACAAGATTTAGTAAAACTGGAGCACTCTGAATCTGGTGCAGGTGTGCATGGTAGCCAATGAACTTCTAACTTCAGCTTTCAAAATAGAACCTGGAATTTGATTGATTTCTATGCAGAGCTGCATACGATTTTGTACGCTCCACTTTTAGTAACCCCCATCCCCCATAGAATCATTTTTAAATAAATACCTAAAAAGCAAAAAGGTGCAATCAGTGCAAAAATTGATAATGACCAAGCTGAACACTATAGAATAAACACGAAAATTATAGTGACAAATCATATAAAAAAGGAAAAGTGCAGCGCAGTATTAAACAAATAATATTAAAGATAATATATGTGCAAATCAATATCCAATAAGGAAAATGAACCAGACAAATAAATATATTAAGCATGTGTCAAGTGAAAAAAAGGCCGTAGTGATAATCCACCAGTGTTGAAGAATTATTGACAATCCCTCCACCATAGGTCTCTCTAGGTACTCTCACCTTCTAGCATGGACCCCTGAATCACAGGAAGTCATGCAAAGCAGATAAACTAAAGATTAACCTCCCTGGCGGTATGATTCTTTCAGAAAAAACATGCTGAAAGCGGTACCATTATTTGCAAGGAAATTTGGTGTTTTATATTGTAGGTCTGTAATTTTTAGAAATAACTCACTTAAATCTGACCAAACAAGATTCTAATAGGCATCCCGGGTATAACATTTTTTTAAAAACAAAATTATAAATTATAATATAATAAATAATTATAAATAATTATAACAAATAATAATATAATTATAATAAAAATTATTCAATAATGTAATCAAATCAAAATCACTGAAATTTGCTCAGTTGCAGAATTGTTGCTGTCATTATTTTTTTTTTTTTATGACGAATTTCCCCGCAAATCGCTATCGCACAATTCTGCAAGTGATTATAATTTATTATCGCTGTTTTTTAGCTGATCTAAAACTATTTTTGACATAAAGGGACACTTTTGGTTGCTATGGACAATCTACAGTTTGCAGGGAGAAAGAAACGTTTTTATTATATAAAATGACATGCAGGGCACTGGACAGACCACTAGGGACAAGGGGGGTGTGTTTTTTTTACATACAGTACTGTAATCTATAAGATTACAGTATACTGTATGCATAGTGTTTGTTTACTTTTTTGAATTTGGCGCCGTTCTCCGTCCCCGTGCGTCGTAACGTCGCAGGGAACGGAGATCGGCGTCACACGGAGGCACTGTGTGAATCGAGCGAGGTCCTGCTCGCTCACACAGCGCGGTGGCATCGCTGGATCCAGGGACAAGGTAAGTAAAACTCCCTGTACATCCAGCGAGGCGAGCCCGAGTCTGACTCGGGGTTACCGATCCTTGCCCAAAAATCTCACCCCGAGTCAGACTCGGGAACACCGCCCAGGAGGTTAAGGGCAGATCCACAAAAGCATTACGCCGGCGTATCTCTTGATACGCCGGCGTAATTTTAAATTTCCCGCGTCGTATCTTTGTTTTGTATCCACAAAACAAGATACAACGGCATCTGGGATCGATCCGACAGGCGTACGTCTTAGTACGCCGTCGGATCTTAGATGCAATTTTTCGGCGGCCGCTAGGTGGCGTTTCCGTCGAAATTCGCGTTGAGTATGCAAATTAGCTATTTACGGCGATCCACGAACGTACGTCCGGCCGGCGCATTTTTTTACGTCGTTTGTGTTCGGCTTTTTCCGGCGTATAGTTAAAGCTGCTGTTATGAGGCGTACTCAATGTTAAAGGGGTTGTAAAGACAAAAATATTTTCCTCTTAAATTAAAGTCTGACAGTAGCTGATAAAGTAAAAAGTAATGTTTTGCATTATAACTAGTTTGATACCTGTTGAAATCGAGCTGTTTTATTCACCTCCAGCACTCCTGAATCATTATTCTCACTGACTTCCTGGTTTGCGGTGCGCATTCATTCTTGCTACATCACGGCCTAATGGGAACTACAGTTCCCATTAGGCTTAGCCTCCATGCCTGTGAGGGATAAGAGAGCATCTTCACGCAGGGCTGTAGTCATAGGGAGGGGGTGAGCACATTCTGCTTTCCACCATGCAAAACGGCTCAGATGCTGGTGGAAAGCAAGAAGAGGAGTGACAGGAAATGGCATTTTCAAACCTGGATTACTGTATTTTGGAGGTCAAAAGGAAAAACGAGGTAAGTGATATTTAATGCTCTAGCTTACAGCAGTCAATTGATCTAATAAAAAACAAACCTTTAGTGTTCCTTTAAGGGATTTGCGTAGAATGACATCACCGTCGGAAGCATTGGCTTTTTCCGGTTTAATTTCGAGCATGCGCACTGGGATACCCCCACGGACGGCGCATGCGCAGTTAAAAAAAAACGTTGTTTATGTCGGGTCACAATGTATTTACATAAAACACACCCCCATTACATCCATTTGAACTAGGCGCCATTACGCCGGCAAAGATACACTATGCCGCCGTAACTTACGCCGCGGATTCCTTCTGGATTTGAAAAAAAAAAGTAAGTTACGGCAGCGTAGTGTATCTTCGATACGCTACGCCCGGCGCATAAATGCGCCGCTGTACGAGGATCTGCCCCCAGATGTCTCAAAGTAAATCCTCCAAATAACTTAGGACTCCAAAGAAAACAATCTCCCTTATGGTTCAGCAGACAATGCAGATATATAGAAAATAAAGAATCTAAATGCTCTTCGTTTTAAATAAAAACAAGCATTTATTTAAAATAGCACAGGCTACTCACATAGCCGTTGAAATCACACAGCATGTAATTCACATAAGGACTGTATAGCAGCGGGTGACGTCATACGTAGCTGCCTCCCCGTAAAATAGTAAATAAATACCTAACTGGATTACATTGCGCTTTTTTTGTCTGGAATTAAGTATTCATTTTTTTACATGTATTTATTGGATGTCATGTGTCAGGTGTAAGTAGGGTCAACGTTAACATGTAACATAACTAAAACTGTTTCAATTGTTTTTAATAGAAGACAATTGTTTAAGAGTTGCTAAATCTTAATTACAAGTACATTTCCTGGAATTTAACCATGGTGTAAATTAAGAACCCATTAATAATAAGCACGATTTTAAATGATAATGCAGTACATCTGTGTATTTGTTTAATTTTAAACAAATCCAGGGTATGTTAATGGATTAAATCTGTCCCTAATTATGGTAACAGCTGTTGGATAGTTGTCATTAGTCTTATGATTGTGCTATTGCCCATGTATTTCAGAGCATTGCCATTACAACACAGGCTAAATGTATTGCCATTATAATCTGAAATTAGTTGAAATTATATGTTAATGTGTGCTTTTTGCATTTAGAATTCTATGTTAAAGATGTTTCATTAAAAATACTACCAAATGTTTCTGGTTTATATTCTGGCATCTACAGTGGATATAAAAAGTCTGTTAAAATTTCAGGTTTCTGTGATGTAAAAAAAAACGAGACAAAGATTGAACATTTCAGAGATTTTTTCACCTTCAATGTGACCTATAAACTGTACAACTCAATTGAGAAGCAAACTGAAATCTTTTAGGGGGGGGGGGGAATAAAACAAAAATAATGTGGTTGCATAAGTGTGAACACTCTCTTATAACTGGGGATGTAACTGTGTTCAGAATTAAGCAACCACATTCAAACTCATGTTAAATAGGAGTCAGTACACACCTGCCATCATTTAAAGTGCCTCTGATTAACGCCAAGTAAAGTTCAACTGTTCTAGTAGGTCTTACCTGACATTTTCTTAGTCACATCCTACAGCAAAAGCCATGGTCCGCAGAGACCTTCAAAAGCATCAAAGGGATCTCATTGTTAAAAGGTATCAGTCAGGAGATGTGTAGAAAATAATTTCCAAGGCATTAGATATACCATGGAACAAAGTGAAGATAGTCATCATCAAGTGGAGAAAATATGGCACAACACTGACATTACCAAGGACTGGACATCCCTCCAAATTGTTGAAAAGACGAGAAGAAAACTGGTCAGGGAGGCTGCCAAGAGGCTTACAGCAACATTAAAGGAGCTGCAGGAATATCTAGCAAGTACTGGCTGTGTGGTACATGTGACAACAATCTCCCGTATTCTTCAGATGTATGGGCAATGGGGTAAAGTGTCAAGATGGAAGCCTTTTCTTTACGAAGAAAAACATCCAAGTCTGGCTAAATTTTGCAAAAACAAATTTGAAGTCTCCCAAAAGCATGTGGGAAAATGTGTTATGGTCTGATGAAACCAAGATTAAACTTTTTGGCCATAATTCCAAAAGATATGTTTGGCGCAAAAACATGGCGGCAGGATGATGCTTTGGCACTGTTTTTCTTCAGCTGGAAAAGGGGCCTTAGGCCTCGTACACACGACCGAGAATCTTGTCATAAAAGAAATGTAATTTTCCTCAACGAGGTTCTTGTCAGGCTTGTCGAGAATCTTGTCAAGCCTTCTTTGCATACACACTGCCAAGACAAAATCTCATTGTTCTCAAACGCGGTGACGTACAACACGTACGACGGCACTATAAAGGGGAAGTTTGATTTCACTGGCGCCACCCTTGGGGCTGCTTTTGCTAATCTCATGTTACTGCGTGTTAAGTAAAAGTTTGGTGAGAGACGATTCGCGCTTTTCAGTCTGTTACAGCGTGAAAAATGTGCTATCTCCATTACAAACTCTACTTTTACCGAAGGTGCGCTCCCGTCTCATACTTTATTCTGAGCATGCGTGGGTTTCTAAGCATACACACGAACGTGTTTCTCTTTGTAAACCAGCCCAACGAGAAACAGGACGAGGAAATTGAGACTCCCGACGAGAAAAAAGAGAGCATGTTCTCTTTTTTTCTCGTCGAGACAGTTTTCTCGACGGAAAACATACACGCAACCTTTTTTCTTGGCAAAAATGCTCTGCCAGCATTTTTCTTGATGGATTTTGCAGAGGAAAATGGTTGTGTGTACGAGGCCTTAGTCAAGGTAGAGGGAATTATGAACAATTCCAAATACCAGTCGATATTGGCACAAAACCTTCAGGCTTTTCCTAGAAAGCTGAACATGAAGAGGAACTTTATCTTTTAGCATTATGACGACTCAAAGCATACATCCAAATCGACAAAAGAATGGCTTCACCAGAAGAAGATTAAAGTTTTGGAATGGCCCAGCCAGAGCCCAGACCTGAATCTGATTGAAAATCTGTGGGGTGATCTGAGGGCTGTGCACAGGAAAAAGCCCTCACAATCTGACAGATTTGGAGTGTTTTTGCAAAGAAGTGTGGGAAAATATTGCCAAGACAAGATGTGCCATGCTGATAGACTCATACCCAAAAGACTGAGCGCTGTAATAAAATCAAAAGGTGTTTTGACACAGTAATAGTTTAAGGGTGTGCACACCTATGCAACCATATTATTATTTTTTTATTATTTTTACTCCTCTCCACCTAAAAGATTTCAGTTTGTTGTTCAACTGAGTTATACAGTTTATAGGTTACATTAAAGGTGGAAAAAGTTCTAAAATGGTTTATCTTTGTCTCATTTTTTTTACATCAGAGAAACCTGACATTTTAACAGGGCTGTGTAGACCTTTTATATCCACTATATCTAATGCTGTCACCATCCTTCTTGCTATATTTCTATGGCTGCTGTTATCTGTACTAGTTTGTAAAAATGTAGGCCTAGTATTTGCCGATTTTCCTTTGCAGGGAAGACATGCCCCCCTCAAAATTCAAAAACAGAATCACTGAGTTGGAACACTCGCTTGTGTCAGTATTTTGTTGCTTTAATTACAGCCTTTAGTCTGTTGGGATATGTTTCTTCTAACTTTGCACATCCACTCTTCTTTGCAGAACTGTTCAAGTCCCGTTAAATTTGATGGTGACCATTTGGAGACTGCAGTCTTCAAGTCATTCTACAAATTTTCATAGGGGTTTAAGTCCGAGTTATGACTAGGCCATTCAAGGACACTCACCTTTTTTCTCTGTCAACCACTGTGTGGTCATTTTTCCTGTGTGCTTCGGGTCATTGTCATGTTGGAAGGTAAACCTTCTTCCAATTGACAACTTTCTGGGGCAGCAGGACAGTTTTTTGCCTCATTCATTTTTCACTTTATCCCTTTTATCCTGACAAGTCCTCCAGTCCCTGCTGCAGAGAAACACCCCCATAACAGGATATTACCATCTCCGTGTTTCACTGTAAGAATGGTGTTATTTGGATGGTGAGCTGTATTGGATTTCCACCAGACATATAGTTTGGTGTTAAGGCCAAATAATTAAACTTTAGTGTCATGTGACCATAGCACCCTTTTTCATGTTACCTTAGAATCTTCAAGGTGCATTTTGGCTTGTGGTCTTCCTTGAGGAGTGGCTTTGTAATAAATTCCTGCAACTGCTTCAGAGTTGCTGTAGGCCTCCTGGTAGCCTCTCTGGCCAGTGTCCTCCTGGCTCTTGCATCCAATTTGGAGCGACATCCTGATGTAGGGAGGGTCTGTGATGTACCAAATACCTTCCACTCCCTAATAATATACTTTACTGTGCTTTTAGGCATTGATAAAGCCTTCGAAAAGTTTTTGTATCCATCTCCTGACTTGTGCCTGTCCACAACTTTATACCGGAGATCTTTTAACAGTGTCTTGCCACCTATAGTTATTGTTTGCTTCAGTTGCACTACCAGGGACTGAAATGCTCCAGGAAAGCTCTTTTTATGCTAAGCTAATTAAAATGACCACAGCTGATCACAGTTGAAAATCAAATTATTTGTGTGCCATTGAGAAGGTGATTAGCTGCACCTTGGTGTTATATCTTTAACTTGAATGTTATAGGTTGCACTGAGTAAATACAGCTGGATTCTTTTGATTTGATATAGGATCTGTACTGCGCCGAATGTGCTCCCATAGGAGTTTGTCTATACCCACTGTACTTTAAATTATATTCACCACAGTATTTGGCTCCTATGTGGGCAACTTTTGCTGTATAAAAATATTTCAATTTTCTATAACCCTGCCCAATTATACATTTTTGACACAAATGAATAAATGTGGCACGTGCCAATTTTTTTATTTATCCCAAGGTGCTGTGCTTGATTCAAGTGTGCTTACTCCGCATGTGATAAAATTATGGCGAAAAACAAGTTATTTTCAGTAAATTATTTACACCACTTTAGTAATCATGTATATTGTAGAACTGTATTTAAATTACAGTAGAACATCAAGAAACATCCTTAACCACTTCAATACCACACACCATCATATGACGTCCACAAAGGGGATCTCCTATCCTGGGTGGACATCATATGACGTCCTGGACTTTGTGCGGTGATATCTGAATGATGCCTGCAGCTAGAGGCATCATTCAGATATCTTTGTGTTCCGGCGGCGATCCTGCGCACCATAAGAACTATCATTCCACCGATTAATCATTCTTATAGGTGGCGGGAGGGGACAACCACCGGGCAAGGGTTGTGGGGATGAGACCCTTGTCCCCATCAACATGGGGACATCCTCACCATGTTGAGGGCATGTGGCCTGGTGCGGTTCAGGAGAGGGGGGCCGCACTCTGTCCCCCCCTCTTTTCTGCGGCCGGCCAGGTCAACGTGCTCAGATAACGGGTCTGGTTATGGATATTTAGGGGGAATCGCACGTCATTTTTGTTTTAAATTGACGGCGGGGTTCCCCTTAATATCCATACCAGACTGAAGGGTCTGGTTATGGATATTTAGGGGGAACCGCACGTCATTTTTTTTTTAAATTAACGGCGGGGTTTCCCTTAATATCCATACCAGGCCTAAAGGGTCTGGTTATTGAATTTGCGGGGACCTCCGCGCATTTTTTTTCCCGAACTCCGATCCCGGACCCGAACTTTTTCCAATTATTCGGGTTCGGGTTCGGGAAAAACCCAAAGTCCGTACCGAACCCGAACTTTACAGTTCGGGTTCGCTCAACCCTAATAGAGAGGGCAGATTTGTGGTGAATGGTGAATCTGGCAGGAAAGGGCGGGCAGAGTTGAGATCTCTTGATGAGAACTTCTAACAGCCCTTTAGTTGTATTAACCCAGGCCACACCGGAAGATTACAATTGCAGGGGTAGGGGGTTTGTTAGGACAGAATACATTTTATTACAAGGACACCTAATACTGATGCCGCGGACACATGATCGGTTCGTCTGATGAAAACAGACCGTTTTCATCAGACGAACCGATCGTGTGTGGGCCCCATCATTTTTTTATCCATCGGTGAAAAATCTAGGAACTTGTTTTAAAATGATCTGATGGTTAAAAAACAGATAGAAAAAAAACGATCGTCTGTGGGCACGTCCATCGGTTAAAAATCCACGCATGCTCAGAATCAAGTCGACGCATGCTCGGAAGCATTGAACTTCATTTTTCTCAGCACGTCGGTGTGTTTTACGTCAACGTGTTCTGACACGATCGTTTTTTTAACTGATGGTGTGTAGGCAAGACTGATGAAAGTCAGCTTCATCTGATATCTGATGAAAAAATCCATCAGACCGTTTTCATCGAACCGATCGTGTGTACGTGGCATAACTGTAAGTAGTGTTGCTTTGCTTGATTTTTATGCTTTTGATTATAGCTACACGTAGGCTTTAACGTGCTTAAAGGAACACTAAAGGAACGTTTTTTATTAGATCAGTTGATTGCTGTAAGCTAGGGCATTTAAATATCACTTACCTCGTGTTTCCTTTTGACCTCCAAAATACAGTAATCCAGGTTTGAAAATGCCATTTCCTGTCTCTCCTCTTCTTCCTTTCCACCAGCATCTGAGCTGTTTTGCATGGTGAAAAGCAGAATGTGCTCACCCCCTCCCTATGACTACAGCCCTGCGTGAAGATGCTTTCTTATCCCTCACAGGCATGGAGGTTAAGCCTAATATGAACTGTAGTTCCCATTAGGCCGTGATGTATCAAGAATGAATGCGCACCGCAAACCAGGAAGTCAGTGAGAATAATGATTCAGGAGTGACGGAGGTGAATAAACAGCTCGATTTCAACAGGTATCAATCTAGTTATAATGCAAAACATTACGTTTTACTTTATCAGCTACTCTCAGACTTTAATTTAAGAGGAAAATATTTTTGTCTTTACAACCCCTTTAAGCACAGCTGGTACAACACCACATGTGGCAATATTTATATCAAAAAACTGATGCAGGGTTGAAGGCTCTCTTTTTTTGTGTGGCTTTAATTACCCATAACGCAGCCAAAACAAATGCTGATGGCAAAAAGTGAAACAGGCTACGGTATATTTAAAGTTAGTCTACCCAAGAACAAGAATTATAGCCTAAGTGCAGTAAAAATTAAAAAAATTAAAAATCATCACAAAGTACATAACTTATGCTGCGTACACACGATCGGTTAAACCGATGAGAATGGTCTGATGGACCGTTTTCATCGGTCCAAACCGATCGTGTGTGGGCACAATCGGTTATTTAACCATTGGTTAAAAAAAGCCAACTTGTTTTAAATTTAACCTAATTAATTAACCTAAGGATTCCTAACCGATGGGAAAAAAACAATCGTTAGTAGGCACAACCATCGGTTAAAAATCCACGCATGCTCAGAATCAAGTCGACGCATGCTTGGAAGCATTGAACTTTGTTTTTTTCAGCACGTCATTGTGTTTTACGTCACCTCATTCTGACACGATCACTTTTTTAACCGATGGTGTGTAGGCGCGACGGACCATCAGTCAGCTTCATCGGTTAACCGATGAAAACGGTCCATCGGTCCGTTCTCATCGGATGGACTGATCGTGTGTACGCGGCATCACAGTTAGTAGGATGTGTCCATTTGGCTGATGCCTTTTCTTTTATGAAAAGAAGAGGTTTGGGATTTTAGATGAGGTGTGCAAATAACAACTGGTACGATGAAACATAATAGACAAAATAACAATAGAAGGGTGATAAAAGCAAAGTATTTATTAAATAGCCTTAATGGCAGATGGTAAAACATGATAATACATCATGATTATAATTGCAAAGATACCTATGATGGGACATATACATAACAATAAGTAGATTCAACACATGAACATGGGAATGTAGAATGCGATTGCGGCTTTGTTTACTTCCGGGAACCCGGGCATGATGTCATAACGCTGTGCCCGGGCCTCCGACGGTCATAGAGATGACTGGTGACCACCTGGTCACCAGACATCTCTATGCTTCCCATCCGGCGCTGGCCGATCATTTCTCCCGGTCCCCGTTAGCACGGAAGAGCCTGGAGAAGCACCGAATGGTGGCGGGAGGGGGGATGTCCCCTCCTGTCACCTATAAGAATGATCAAGCAGTGGAACTGCCACTATGATCATTCTTATGGTGCACTGAATCGCTGTCTGAAAATAGTGATATCTGAATGATGCCTGTAGCTGCAGGCATCATTCAGATATCCCCACTGAAAGTCCAGGACGTCATATGACAACCTTGGGCGGGAAGTGGTTATTTTTTGTTATTATGTACTCAGTCTTTACAGATATCCCAAACTTTTATGCAGCCAGCTCTGAGTTCTACCTTCCCATGTTTATGTGTTATAAATCTACTTATTGTGATGTATATGTCCTATCATATGTATCTTTGCAATTATAATCATATGTATTTAATAAATACTTAGCTTTTATCATCCTTCTGTTGTTTATTGCCCTAAAGAGCAGAAAAACCACGTAGCTTTGTATTTGTTGTCTGACAAAGTTTTGCCGTCTGTATGCAGAACAAGTTCACGGCCAATGCCCTTCGGGTTAAAATTCCATGGCTTTGTCCGACGGAAATCCAATCAAGGCTTTAGGCTACATCTACATGGGAGTTTAGTTGTGGCCAGCATTTGCTGCTGGCAAGAATCAGTTTATTCTTGCTGTCAGCTGTAAACACTGCTTGCACACACTGTATTTGGCCATAGCACAGACAAGAAAGTAAAAGAAATGGGATGCACTATTTATTCTCTAGAAAAAAAATAAAGAATTAACATTTAAAACTTTAGAACTGGTGAATAAATACAGTTAACGGGTTAATGTTTGCTCTGTACAATCATACCATTTTTAAACAATTTGTATATTTTTTTAATAATTTGTATTTTTGTAAGCAAAATACTTCTTTCTATCCCAGCACCAAGCCTTGGCTCCTATGGGAATCGTTTGGATGAAGATTAGGAATGACAGTTCATGAAATTAATGAATGTATCTGTCTCTTTGTATGGCTCTTTCCTCTGGTTATAAGCCTGATGTACACTCGTATTAGCAAAGTGCCTCATTAATGCACTGCTTCAAGGCCCTGGCAGAAAGCACGGCAGGCGTCTACTCCTCCCCGCAGCACATCACAGCACACGGCCCAAGTCATAGCTATTGAAATAGGAAATTAAGAGAAACTACCTCATTATCATAATACCATCAGAAGCTAAATGATATATTCACAATCCAGCAAAAAAAGAAAGTGTAAATGATAAAAAAAAATAATGTTCAATTTAAAATGATTACAGCATATTAATATGCTATTAGCAAAAATGAATTCTATTGTTACTTACTGCTATGCATTCATTCATGCCAAATCAACGCTTCTTCCTTAAAGTTGGCTTTTGAGAAACCAGTTTAATTTTCTATTTTAAACTACAAGGAAATAATTATAGAAAAACAATTGGATTTGACTGAAAACAGTCTTTTTTGATTATTTCTTTTATTTTTGTCTGAAGATGTTTTTTTTTTTACTTTTCGTTTCTAAAGATATTACATTTCCAGCAGGAATAAATGATGCATGTTGGTAATCAAAACAAATTTACACCATCAAAGGGAAGGAAGGATAAGAGAAAAATGCCTTAAGAAAACAGATTTATCAAAATGCTCACAAGTTAAAACCTCAACAAATATATCACTGTATTCCCTCTAAAAGCTAATTCCAAGATAACAAATGTTTCATGCTATACTGGAGAGTAGAAAAACCAAAGTAAAATAAGGCTAGTGAACTACAATGCTTGGCAGAGTGACTTTTGGGATTATTGGCCCTGTATGGTTTATTTGTTGCATTAAAAACAAATATCCTGATATATAAAAAGAATCAAGACCGGAGATGGAAACCTGGAAGCCTAGAAGATGTGGTGAAAAGGATTCCACCAGAAGGTCATCTCTAAATTATATCGTACAACTATCCTTTTAAATTCTATATTTAGTTGACTTATTATGTAAAATCCCAGAATTGATCAAATGTATAAAACATCGTTTTTAAAACAAACCTGAACTGTAGATGCTCCCTTAAAAAAAAAAGAAAAGCAAATGGAAAATAATTAAAGTGATTGTAACGTGTCATAAAAAATAATGATAATAAACATGTTATACTTACATACTCTGTGCAATGTTTGAAGTAGGGAAGCAGAAGCAAGGAAATGCTTCCACTACAGATGCAGCTTCCTCTCTAGCAAGGAGAACATTGAGAATCACAATTGTAACATCACCAAATTTTACTCTAAACCTTGTGAGTCCAGCATTTAGAGGCAACACTGCCTTAAGTGCAGTTATGAAACCTAAAATGCACCTACTTTAAGGTACAGGAGCGCACTGCTATTTTCAGGAGCAATTTAGCACGAAAGGTTAATGGTTTGTTTTACCGCTTAGACATAATGAACATTTCTGAATGTAGAAGACAGAAAATCTTCACATTTTAAAGTGAATTATTTAAATATTGAAAATAAGCAGTAAACAAGCTTAAATTAAAGCTAACCCAACCTCTGTAGCAGCTTTTAATGTAAAACATTTTATTCTCAAAGATCACAACAACATCCGCTGGTCATTTACATTAGAGTCTGTCAGCATTCCAAGATATATTCCCAAAGAAAATAATGTTCAGTGATTTCAATGTCTGTATTGTGAACTGTGACAGCAGGCAGGTAAAATCGCCTAGTTGTGTCCAGGATAGAAAATATGTGTGTCCTAGATTCAGGCTTTATGCAGATTTGTACCACTAGGGGGAGTCCTGAAGGGGTAGAGGTAAAGAGCCCAGCTGAAGTAACCTAGTGCTCTAACAGAGCGGACCATAGGTCCCGGCGAGTTTTTAGCTTAGGTTCCCCATGCGCTACCCCAAGTGTTCCCTGGAACCCCCTTAGGATCCAAATGTTTTCCATTTTTATAGAACATGGGAGGGAGGCTGGACCCAAGAGAAAATCTTGCACACACACCAGGGAAAGGCGGAAAAACATTAACCCCTTCCCCCTGACCTGGGCAGCCAGGTGCTAACTAGACATACAGTAAGCCACCTGCCTACATGTGGGTCTTAGTACACAGAAATAGCTGCTTTCCTATAACTCTGGAAGAAAATCTCTTGGGAAAACGAAAGTCAGTTATGGATATTTTATGAATCTATTCAGTTTTTGTGTTGTTGTCATTTTTCCCATGGGGACATTTACCTTCATCAGGGTTTGGTGCCTTTTTAAAAAAAAGAAGAAGTTAACTAGTAAGGTCTAGCTAAATTTAGCCTTACCTAAAAGTGGACACTGTCAGTGGGGCTGTGGATGTTGTTAGGGCAGTGGATGGTGTCAGGAGGGCAGTGAATGATATTACTAGAGCAGTGGATGGTGCCAGTAGGGCAATGGGCAGTGTCAGAAAAGAAGTGGACGTGTCAGTAGGGCTGAGGCAGGTGTCAGAACATTGGATGGTGTCAGTCAGTAGAGCAGTAGACGGTCTCATTATGGCAATGGACTTTGTCAGAAGGGCAGAATATGGGGTCAGTAGGTTATTGGACGTGTCAGTAGTTTTTTTATGTCTGTTTTTTTATCATAATTCTTTACCATTTTTTTTTTTTTTATATTTTACTATGTTTTGCATTTTAGCAACCCTGTTGAGTATAAACAGACCCCTGATGTCTCACTTTTGAGACAGAGAAAGGAGATTCTCAATCTCCATCTCTGAACTGTAACCTCAGCTGCACAGAATGAAGGAACATGAATAGGTCTGTACAGAGCTTCCTGTTCATTCATAAACTGAAGGATAGTAAACACAGTTCAGTTATGAATGAACAGAGTGAGTGATCAGTACTGATTCATTCATTCATTCAGAAAAGTAAGGGGCCAGTAAATTACATATTTACCGGCCCCTTCCTAGCTGAAACATCCCCTACAGCAGCTACAGGGAGAGGGGGAAGCTGGCAACACTGCAGTGGTGGAGACAGGGGAGAACACAGGGGGCCCAGGCAGCAGAAATAAGAGTAACTTGTACTGGAGGGTTGGTGGGGGCAGCATATACAGTCAGGAACCAATCCCCTCCATTTTCCTCCTATAGCCGCTGAACACTGGAGGAAAAGCAGGTTTCCAGCGGTGGTAGGAGGAAAATGGAGAGATCGGTTTCTATGTTTGCCACCCCCCACTGCCTCTCCTGTGTGTAAAACCGATTGTGACAGGGAGGTCGCATAGAGCCCTGAAGCTACTCCATTGGTTGCGGTGTCTACTTAGACCCAGTGGTGGTGGGGTGCTGGTACAACTTATTTATAGTGTAATTTGATTCAATCTGCCCCCCCCCCCCTGTTTTTTGTTAAATAGCACAGACCCTCACCGTTTTGCTCATATTCCCTTAGTTCATTGCAAAGACATGGCTTAGGAAAGTAATTTCAACAGACCGGAAATATGCTGTGTATATGGTGCTGCCATATAGTAGTAAATTCATACCTCAATTGGAGAGTAATTGGAGATAACTTCTGTATACCCCACACTGCCTTTTAAATAAAAAATCTCTGCTCGTCATTCCTATTTTTCTTGGCTTCTTTTACTACTCTAGATGACCCCTCCAATAATTTCACTGAGCTATGTACCATGCATGCACAGTACAGCAAAGCAATCTATCACAGTTTCTGATTATAACACTGTCTTGAAGGGCAGTGCAAAGAGTGAATTTAAGGACTACATAGCTATATAATTTTTCACATGGGGAGCTGGGGATGTACTGTGTGCTGCATTTTTATAAACAAGTACAGTTACACTTGAAGCTGCTCACATGGTATGTGCAGAAATTGCAAGTAGTATAGTTGTTAAAATATATGGTGTCACAGTGATTGTCTGATATACTGAATTACTGTACATTCAACAGAGTAATCTTCTGCTGCTACAGTAGCAGCAGGCACAACACCCAGAAACAATAAAGTAGGCTTTAAAATTAGTTTGATTTAATTTTGTTATTAAAGATACCCCCATAGATTCTACAGTCTAAGGCTTCGTACACACGACCGAGTTTCTTGGCATAAACCAGCAAGAAACTTGCTGGGAGATATTTTTTTGCAGAGGAAATCGGTCATGTGTACATTTTCGTTGAGGAAACTGTTTGAGAAACTCGACGAGCCAAAATAAGAGGAAGTTCTCTATTTCCTCAACGGGAATGGAGAAACTTGCCTTGTCGAGTTCCTCGACAGTCTGACAAGGAACTCGACGAGGAAAACGATGTGTTTCGCACGTTGAGTTCCTCGGTCGTGTGTACGAGGCCTAAGTCCAACATCTTAAAAGAAGTAAAATGAATGTGCACAGGTTTCTAAATAAGAACAAGGGAGTTTTGTTATTGTCCGGCTGGGAGGCTGCGTGATCACTGCCATTGCCACTTATAAGTAAGCATGTACTCCATTTTCATTTTTAAAAATAAAGGTTCTCAATAAGAGCATCAACCACATGATATCATCTTTTATTTCATTCAATAGGCAAAAAAGCTTCTTGCTGGATTTAGTGTCCTGTAGTAAGGGCTGGTGGATAGAACTATAGCACACAGTGACTAGGCCTCTGGCACACACATAAGTGTGTTGAATTCTGAAAAGTAGGAAAAGCCACCAATTTGTACCTCTGAGGCCCCGTATACACGACCGAGTTTCTCGGCAGAATTCAGCCGAGAAACCCGGTCGTCTGTACACTTTCGGCCGAGGAAACCGACGAGGATCTCGTCGGGCCAAATAGAGAACATGTTCTCTATTTCATCGTTAGTCAACGGGGAAACTTGGCTCGCTGAGATCCTCGGTGGCTTCACAAGGAACTCGACGAGCAAAACGATGTGTTTTGCCCGTCGAGTTTCTCGGAAGTGTGTACGAGGCTTCACTGTGAGGGCTATTTATTAAGTAAGTGAGTCAGGTGCCTATATCATGCAAAGCAGACTATAGAGGATTTTCATCCGTTTTCCTGCGTGTGCGCAGCCATATTCTCTTGTAATCCTGAACAATTAATTGTAATAATTGTAAATAATTGTGATTAAGCCAGTTTAGAAAATTTTAAAAGAAGCATACCAGGTGCAATATCTATTTAACACTTGTGTGACAATTTACACAAGTGCAGTCTACAATGCTTTTCCAAAATTCTGTACATTTTTGTTGCCATTGAAGAACCAAGTATAGCATCAATGTAAACCTTTACTATATTATCTTAACACTTTATTACATAGAAATGTATACATGAATTTATTGACAGCTTCAAGAGCAGCCAAATTTGTTTTCACTACTCTAAATTGTATGTCTGAAGATTTTCTGTTACTGTTTCTTCTTGAACATAAATGTATATTGTTTTTGTATATATAAAAATTTGATAAATAGATAATTTTGGAAGCCAATTTGAAGTAGTTGTGGAAAAAAAAGTCTGTGTATTTTTATGCCATTAAATTAATATTATCTTTTTTTCCCAGCAATGATACATCACTTTCATTAAATTGCTTTGTGTTAAAGTGTATGGCTGGCAGTAGGTAAGAAATCCCTTGTGCACGTCTGGCAGCGAAATGTAAGGGAAAGATAAAGAATAAGTAGTGTGATTGATTAAACCAAGAGTGGCTTGCATGCAAGCATTATAGCGGCATGTGGCTTTGTTCACTGGCAAAACAGAGTAAATTAAAAATCATAGTATTTAATTTATAACAGTTACCTATGATGTGAGAAGGAGGCATCATTGTTGTTAAATAATACATAGCTTATTTCCATTTGTGGCAGCCTAATGGGATGATTTGTTCTATAAAAGACATATTTCTGCATACAAAAAGAAGAAAGCAACATCTTAAAAGAAATAAAATGAACTGTATAATTTGCTTTGCCGAGCTGAGAGTTGCAGATGCAATCTAAAGTTTTGGTCTCTAATGTAAAGTATAAGTGAAAGTTTTGAAAGCCACTTAATTCTGAAATGTTTAATTTTGTGCTCTGTTATTGACATGTCCCGAATAATATGGCTTGCCTTTCTTTTAGTAACAACTTACAGAAAGCAGCATTGTACTTATAACTGGGAAATGCGTGCATACTGCATGAGGTTTAAAATGTTCAGATCTATTCGACCTCAAAGGAATATTTAGCTTATTAATGGTTGGAGATAAAAAAGAAAACACACACACTCCGAAGCCTAAGGCTGAACTTGTATTATAAGATTTGTACAATAAAAATACAAGCACATATCAAAGCATACTAAGCCAAGGGATATGAACTTCTTACAATGCAATTATCCAGCATAACAGCATTCCAGCTAGGTTCTGAGCAAAATGAAAGTTATTTTTACAAACTTTAGTATATTTTTTTGTGTAGTATGAAAGAGATTTCAGATCTCTTTTACTATACTGACCCTCAAGTCTCAAAACTTGACTTGAAATATATATTCATCAAGAATAAATACACTGATGCCGCGTACACACTGTCATTTTTTGTGATGAAAAAAAAACGACATTTTTTAAAACGTCATTTAAAAATGATCGTGTGTGGGCAAAACAATCATTTTTTGTCTTCTGAAAAACGACAAAAAAAAAATCGAACATGCTTCAATTTTTTATGTCGTTTTTCAAAACGTCGTTTTTTATGTCATAAAAAATGATCGTGTGTGGGCTAA
Organism: Rana temporaria; assembly: GCF_905171775.1. NCBI lineage: Eukaryota > Metazoa > Chordata > Amphibia > Anura > Ranidae > Rana > Rana temporaria. The sequence continues at coordinate 211,783,830 of NC_053490.1, read as the reverse complement.
AACGACGTTTAAAACGACGTTTTTAAACCTGCGCATGCTCAGAAGCAAGTTATGACGCGAGCTTGAATGGAACAGAGTGCCGTCGTACGTGTTGTACGTAACCGCGTTTTGCTAGAGCATTTTGAAAAAACGATGGTGTGTAGGCAACGTCGTTTTTTAAAATTAAGTTTGAAAAACGTTGTTTTTTTTTCATGAGAAAAAACGACGTTTTTTTATAAGACAAAAAACGACCGTGTGTACGGGGCATAAGATTTGTATACCATTTTCTTATATACCATTTTTTGGATACTGTTTTGCAGGGTTTTCATAAAAAATGGCATATGTTTAGTTTAAAAAAACAAACATACCTGCCAAACTGGAACAAATCTATGGTATCAGGAAAGAAAGAACATGTTAAATGTTAATACATACATATCGTCAAACAATGCAGATATCTGCTTTTGTGTTATAGACTATAGGAAAATGTGACAAAAATGGTCTATAATAGTTCGACTTGGTTCACACTAGTGCAATTTCACATTTGATTTCAGTGGCACATAATCGCATGAGAAAAGAAATCACATTGTTTACAATGGTGCCTGTTAACATCAATGTCACATAGAATGGCACGATTTTGGAAAAGGGTCCTGCACTACTCTGATGTGATTCCAGTGCAATTTAGGCCCCATGGAATTTGTGAACCAAATCCAAAACACAACCATGTTTCAACCAAGTGGAACTACTTAATCACACTGAAAATCAGATCAAAATCAGATTGCAGTAGTGTTAACCTTGTCTTAGCAAATAAGGAAGTGACACTTAGTAAATAAGGTGAAACCATGTTTACTCCGAGTCAGGGCCCAAGTCCGGCGGGAACGCGTGGGAACGGAGTTCCTGCACTTTTTTCACAGCAGGAACTCAGTTCCCTTTGCAGGACTAGAGCAGCCGAGCCAATCCTTCACTAAGCGGCGATGCCCAGCTCGAGTCACTGTCAGGGGCAGGTGAACCTTAGTAATCCTTTATGTTACTGACCGCTTCCTGTATATGGATTCATCGGGTAGTGTGCGGGTATTCTGTCACTTCCTCGGAAGTGACGGAATACCCACACTCTACCCAATGAATCCATATACAGGAAGTGGCCAGTAGCATAAAAGATTACTAAGGTACAGTGGATCGAAAAAAAAAAAAAAAACATGCAGTTTAGTAATTATGCATATGAGCGTATCATTTTTTTGGATCTTGAGTGGGAGTTCCCACACTTTTTACCCCAGGACTTGACCCCTGCTCCGAGTACCTAATCATGTGCAAGGGAAGTTAAAAAAAAAGTCAGTAGTTTTCTTGCACTTAATTGGATGAATGAAGAGAACTCAGCTTCACCTAATTTACTAATCTAAATATAGATGCAATTTTCTGTTTACAAACGATTTTATTAGGAAGATCAGAAACATGTACAAATGTATAGAAATATAAAGATGTACAATAAAATTATATTGCATATATCAACAAAAGGCCGAGGCGTAAAGGTAATGAATAAGGGCAGTATATATAACAAACCCAAACGTATTAAACATGACTAGCTTTACCAAAAAGATTTTAGTGATAAACTATTACGTACATATGTACAATGTAACATTAGTATAAGGGTTATAACAGAAAATAAATCTTTGAGGATGCAGAAAAGTATAATATGATATTATGATGTTGGAGACATAGACCTGTCCCATTGATTCCCTTTTTAATTGAAAATATTCATTGAATCCTTAAATGTGTGATAAATGCGTTCAGATAGTTTAATCATTTCCATTCTTGCGAATACTTGTGGCCATGGGAGAGAAGTTGCAATTACAAGCTATCATCCATTGGATAAAACTAAAAAGAGTGTGTGAAGCCTCGTACACACGACCGAGAAACTCGACAGGCGAAACACATAGTTTTGCTCGTCGAGTTCCTTGTTAGGCTGTCGAGGATCTCGGCGAGCCAAATTTCTCCATTCCCTTCGAGGAAAAAGAAGACATGCTCTCTTTTTGGCTCGACGAGATCCTCGACAGTTTCCTAGTCGAAAAGTGTACACACGACCGGTTTCCTCGGCAAAAAAAAAAAACAGCAAGTTTCTTGCTGGTTTTTGCCGAGAAACTCGGTCGTGTGTACGAGGCCTGATAATCTAATGCAAGGAGTGGGTATACCAGGGATAGAGGTAGATTAAAGACATACATGAGGAGTTAAGGGGATTATTTTACCTTCTAACTGTGATATCTTTGTTGCAGTTGGATGCCTTAGAGGTTGCCAATATTTACAACTCCAGAAAATATGCACCAAAGTACCTTGCAGGGCAACCCCTAAAACAACAGGGAGATGCTGATGGGTAAAAGTAGTGTATCATGGAGGGGGTCATATACCATCTTGTAAGCAATTTCAAGGGTGCTTCTCTATTAGATGTTGAGCAGGTAGACTTACGTAGGTTATCAATCATGGTGTCCCATTCTTTAATTGAGAAGGAGCAGTCTATATCTGACTCCCACTGAAGCATGGGTTTTGATTTTTCAGGGAGAGGAAGTGTGTTTATGTAGTGATATAAATGAGAGATCAGACTTTGAGAATAGGGGGGTTGAAGGTTTAGAGAATAATGTTCTAGAAAAAAAAATTTGATTTGTTTATAGTGAGTGAATTATATTAGTGGTAAGTTATTTTTTGATTGCAAATGAGCAAAGGAACTAAATTGATTATTATTGGTGAGGGATTTCAAATTAGTAAGGTTATGTAACTGCCATGTAGCAAAAGGACTCCTATCTCTAAAAGCATAAGTGAAACAGGGATCACCTCGAAATGAGGCCAAAGGAGGAGCAGTGGAAGCAACATTTAGCTTATGTTTGAAGTGGGAGTATTTTTCAAAGGAGAGCCATGGAATGTTGCTATCTGAAGTGAACCATTGGGCAAATTGTGTAAAACCTAGCAGCAACTAGGTAATAAGACCATATGTGTTAGGCAGGCCTGGACACCCTGAAGGTTGAGGTCTGTGCGGAAGAGACTTAGGCCGCGTACACATGATCGGTCCATCCGATGAGAATGGTCTGATGGACCGTTTTCATCGGTCCAAACCGATCGTGTGTGGGCCGCATCGGTTAGTTATCCTTCGGTCAAAAAAATAGGAACTTGATTTAAAATTAAACCGATGGACGCCTAACCGATAGGTCAGAATCAAGTCGACGCATGCTTGGAAGCATTGAACTTAATTTTTTTCAGCACGTCGTTGTGTTTTACGTCACCACGTTCTGACACGATCGGTTATTTAACCTATGGTGTGTAGGCACATCAGACCATCAGTCAGCTCCTTCGGACCGTTCTAATAGACTGATCTTGTGTACGCGGCCTTACTATACAGCTTCTGTTTTTTTTTTTTATCAAGCCAAATACGTTTGTTTATGTCTCTTTGAAGAGAGTCTAGAGTGTATTTCAGAAATATTAATGGTAAAGCTCTGAAATAAAATAATAATTTAGGCAATGAACATACAATTTTTAAAGTGAAAGGCTAATTCCACCTTTCAGTTCATGTTACACCCCTAACATAAAAAAAAAGAAACATGGTCACATCCTCCAATGTGCCTTTAACTATGTGAGCCCCATTAAGTGAACCCCAGTGTTTACCACCATATAATATTTTCGCATCGTCATAAAATGTGTTTTTGTTGAGATCATGGCAAAAACTAGAAACTTATCAACCAATAAATTTAAATGTTGCTACATATTCTGAGTATTTTGTTTAATGATCTGTTTAGTGTCCAAAAATAAAGCCGCTATTTTGTGAGAGCAGAGCTAAGCTCAATAGTTTATGTCTGTATTTATTTTATTGAATTGTATTTTATTGAATTGTGCTCATCTCAACATTACAGTAATTAATAAGGTGGATAATCATTTCCACATACATGTATTTTATGAAAACTAAAACAAATGGCCTTCAAGCCTCTACAATATGTCAAACTCTGGAAAAGAGATCTAAAAAAAATTAGAGACCAAGAAGATTTGGGACAGATCTGTTATACCATGCACCACTGCCCAATAATCACAACAGCTATAGAAATCTAATTTTATAGGAGAATTCACTTTTTGACAAAAAATAAATAAATGCCCCCTCCCCCCCACCCCCTTGGTAGCACAACTGAAGAATGAAATAGTATGGTACCTCTTGAGTGAAAATATATCTGTGATCCTTACGGACAAATTGCTAAAACTGGAGCACACAGATTTTATTGCAGCTGTGCATAGTAACCAGTCAGCATCTAACTTTAGCTTCTTTGGTTAAGCTTTGACAATAAAACCTGGAAGCTGATTGGTTACTGTGCATAACTGCATCAGATTCTGTGTGCATCAGTTTTAATAAATCTCCCCCATTGTGTAAGTTCGACCAGGTCTGGATTTCCTAGATTAAACATAATTTACCTAGGGACTTTGACCACTTGCTCCTGTCTCTATGATTATTTCATCTAGGCCAATCTGTTTGGTTAAAGAGCAATTTGTGTCCACCCACGGTGGACCCCCTCACTACCTACCCACTCTGCCTTCCCACACTACTCTTTCCTTGATTCTTTTATTTTCATTTGGTCATTAAAGCACAATTTAGATATTGTTTGTGAGATTTTCTGCTGAAGGGTATTATGAACATAGATTACAGTCACAACATTCTTAATCAGAGATTATCATTGTACTGTACTTTGATAGTTTTTATCACCCCCTGTTACAACTGATAAAAAAATTGATATCCATGCATCTGTGATATTAACTAAAATATGTCTGCTGAAAGAGAAACTTGCAAATGGTTCTGTATTAAGGCAGGTGAAGATTGTAAAACCACCTGTCACCAAAATGACTAGATTAATGTCTGAGATTGTCACCAGTAGGAGCCCTTGGGGTATGTACTAACCACACCTGTTCAGTATTGCAGGGTGCTTGCTGGGTATAGGATCATTATGGTCATCCAGTATAATAAAAAAAAGGGGGGTGAAGGTGGGACTTTGTGTGAGGCAATGAGGGGTAGATTCAATTGCCTCCATCTCTAATGTATTTGAACAAGGGGGGAGATTGGTGGGACTTTAAATGAAGCATACTGCTATAAATTGAAAATGCATTTATGTTTATTGATTCCTGATACATAACTGTATACTGGTAATGACTGTATTAATAATAGCATTGGATAACAAATTATTGGTTAATGTGTATACACATATATTCCAACATAGATAAGGATAGTAAATAAATACATATAACCATATATTGCCGTAGCCACAGTAAACAGTTGAATCTCAGAAATAGTTTTGCAATGTGATAGCATGTAACAGTCGTTGAGTAGCTCTACGCATTTCGTGGGTTTTCCAATCATCAGGAGCCGTTAAAAGCAAAATTATCTATAATAAAACATAATAATAATAATAATAATAATAATAATATTAATAATAATAAGGCATATGGCACTTATTCTTATTATTATGTTTTATTATAGATCATTTTGCTTTTAAACGCTCCTGATTGGGAAAACCCATGAAACACGTAGAGCTACTCAACAACTGTTACATGCTATCACATTGCAAAACTATGTCTGAGATCCAACTGTTTACTGTGGCTACAGCACTATATGGTTATATGTATTTATTTACTATCCTTATCTATGTTGGAATATATGTGTATACACATTAACCAATAATTTGTTATCCAATGCTATTATTAATATAGTCATTACCAGTATACAATTATGTATCAGGAATCAATAAACATAAATTAAATTTTAATTTATAGCAGTGTGCTTCATTTAAAGTCCCACCAATCTCCCCCCCCTTGTTCATCCAGTATAATCATCTGCTCAAAAAGTAAACTCTGAGCCTGGGACAGAAATTAGCTTTGTGACCTCTGTTGCAAGATTTCTTCAAGATGGATCAATGGTTGTGTGTTAGCCTAGAAAGGACCCTTTTTTTCCTCTCCATCTCCCTCCATCTTCCTGTCATCTTATCCTATTTCCCTATTTGTAACTAGAGATGGGCGAACGGACACTGTGAAAGTTCAGACCTGAATAACGAACCCTACGTCAAAAATCAAAAGTGCCCATTTTGAAGGCTTATATGCAAGGAATTGGGCATACAATGGTCCGTTTGCGAGTTTTTTTTTAAACGAGTAGTGATTTTTAAAGTGAAAGCATAAAAATTAAAAATTCCTTCCACTATAGTGCCTGGGGGTCCCCTTAGTCTACCTGTAATTTGGCAGATCTGTACCATGTCTAGAATCTGCTGCAGAAATAATTGCATTTATAAATCCCCAAAAAATGAAATTTTCCCTGCAAACTGCCTTTATTTTGCTCAGCAACAGCTGGGGTGCCAGTGTGTATGATGAGGTCACAATGTAGTGCACTGGGAACAGGATTAGAGATTTTTTGGATACATTCTTTTGTCACTTTGACTTTGGATTGAAGTAACGTGTGAGTAAAAATTGGTCTTTTGGTGTTGGTGGCGCCTTACCACTATAACCCTATAGAGGTAATCTTGATGAAAGCAAGAATTGGCCTTGCTGTAAAAAAAATTGCAATGATGTGCACCTGTCAAACAGGTGCTGAAAAAATTGGTCTTTGTGTGTCGGTGTCGCCTTCCCACCGTAACCCTATGAAGGTACTCTTAATGAAGGCAAAATAAATTGCAATGATATGCACCTGTCAAACAGGTGATGAAAAATTGGTCTCTGTTTTGGCCCTGTGGTAATCACCCACCATGTGATGCAGATGCTGCCGATGGGGTGTGGAAGCTGACAGCCCTGGGCATCGAGGACTAAAAAAATTCAAAATGCTTCACTTAGGCGAACGCTTTATCCAACGCTCCTCTCTTGACCAACAGAAGACTCAAAACTAAGTTTTCCTTGACACTGTAACCTACTGGAGTCAGGAAAAAACGTTCAATAAAATCCTCTTTAACTGTCACGATCAGGCGTCAGGCTCAGAGGCCAGTAGCTATAGCAGTTGAAGACAGGTATACAGACAGTCACTTCTGGCAGATGACTCAGGCTCACATGAGGTTCGGAATCTAAGCGCTAACTGTTTTTCACCAGAGCTCCTGATGGTGGAGATCAATTTTGCTGCGTGTTAGCAACAGGTCGCGGTCCTCAGCATCGGCCCACCAGGAGGTGAACAAGCTGGGGTCCAGTAGCGGATTAGCAGATAAGGGTTAAACAGTAACGTGGTCAATAAACAAGCCAAGAGGTCAATCACGAGTGGTTGCAGGTTGGGATCAGGCAGTAGAGTAGTCAAGGAACAGGCAGAGGGTCAAACACAGGTGGTTGCAGGTACAAATGGCAGCAGGAATGACAACAGCAAGGCACTGGCAGAGAAGGCACAATAACCTGGCAAAGAGGAAGTGCTAAGACAAGGCTTTTATAGGAAGTTCATGGGAGGAGCAAGGGGTTCAAGGTTCAGCTGCAATCAAGACACCAAGCAGAGTAGTCTAATGGATCATATAGGTTTATCCAGCAGATCAGGCAGGGACCTGTCCAGCATCCCAGATAGCTCAGTGGGAAAAGACAATGCCAGACACAGAAGAGGTCCCAAGTTCAAGCCCAAGTCCTGACATTAACATGTCCTCAAGAGATTTTATCTTCTGCACTCTCTGTGGGTACAGGATGAGTTCTGAGACCTTCCCCTTTTAACGGTGGTAAAGGAGGGTTGCCAACCAGTAATCATCCTTCTTCTTTATGCCACATATTCTTGGGTCTTTCGTAGGATTTGAAGCATGAGGTTGCCCATGTGCCTCAAATTTGCAGAGGCTTGAGAAGCAGACTCCTCAGGGTCACTGAGTATGTAAATCACTATATGTATTTAGAATCTATATATATCCATTTGTACATAAACCCAACCTTTATTTAGGGATCAAGTTGTCCTTTTACCACTTGCTTACTGGGCACATATTCCTGCCCAGGCGAAATTTCAGCTTTCAGCACTGTCATGCTTTGAATGACAATTGCGCGGTCGTGCAACGTGGCACCGCCATCAGCTGGAGGCCGGAGGCCGTATATAGATGGCCTCCCGGCAATTCAGATCCACATTGCAGGCCGTAAAAAGTCGTCGGGCCGGCAGGAAGTGGTTTAACAGAGCACATTCTACACCGTCCTTGACTGGAATTGTGCTGGTTGTCTTGTATGTTTATAAATCTCTGAATAAAAATGTATTGAAACAGAAAAATATAACAAATGAGTACCGAGTACAGACATGTGTTTGTGCACATGTTTATGAATGTTTATTTTTTCACAGCGACACATAGAGGAAATGCCATTAAGGAGTAGCAGTAGGAGTAACAGTAAAAAAAAGGACCTCTATTCATACCAGTTCATTTGTATAAAGCAAAAATGTTGTTTTTTTAAGTATTTTATTGACATTTTTCTTTGGAGAAAAAATGATTTTATCAGAAAAACATTCAACAGACTTTCCCTCTTATTAAAATAATTTAGAAGCTTAAGTGATTTATTTTTATTATTATTTAAGGCAGCTAGACATTGTAAATTATTTGTAATGTGTTTCTTAGTCCTTTTTGCCTCACAAAACAAATACAGAAAAGAGCCTGACTCAAAAAGTGCCATTAGCACGAAAAAAAACATATCTTGAAATACTACAGTGCTTACCTTTTTCTTGTTTGAGGAGCATAATAAGAACTGACTAGAATGGCTCCAGACACCCAATTCTCTTTTCTACCCCTGAGGGTTATGAGAAAGTATAGATCCACTGGAAGATATAAAATATAGGACAGAAGTCAAATTGCCCTCTCTCTTGTCTGACACAATTTAATTCATCCATTATAGTGCAGGAAAATAGTTTTCTCAATTAATATATTGTCCTTACTACTTTGCCTACCAGATCCGTAATTATTGATTTCCATGTATTCTTGGATTACCAGAAGGTGTTGCAATATAAATCACACATTATCAAGATTTACCATTTTATTATAAATCATAGGTGTTCTAATGCCGCATACACACGGTCGGAATTTCCGCTGGAAAAGGTCAGACGTAATTTTTTCATCTGATATTCCGACCATGTGTATGCCCCATTGGAGTTTTTCCGTCTGAAATTCCGATGGACTTAGAAAGAGAACATGTTCCGTTTGTCTGTATGGAACTCCGACAGAGAAAAAAACACGCATGCTCGGAAACAATTCGACGCATGCTCGGAAGCATTGAACTTCATTATTCTAGGCTTGTTGTAGTGTTGTACGTCACCACGTTTTCGACGGTCGGAATGTGGTGTGTCCGTGTGTATGCAAGACAGCTTGAGTGGAATTCCGTCTGAAAAACTCGTCTGAGTTTATTCTGACGGGAAATCCGATTGTGTGTACGGGGCATTAGATGTCACATACTGTACAACAATAACAATGTTACAGTGGCTGTAACTATTCCCCACTCTATCCAAATATAACATGAAAAAGTTATGATTGAGGTTGGACTTTAATCTTTGTTATAGATTTAATGAACAAGAAGATTCTGATACAAAAGCATTATGGAGTCACATCCCATTCTTTCTCCACAATACAAGTGTGTGCAAGGGTGTCTGCACTGAGGACTATTGCCATTACTCATTTATGCCAGCATTAAGAATTTGAAAAACATGTTTTAGCCTAGGTTCACACTGCTGCGAATTCAAAATCGCGGTAAAATGCGCGATTTTACCGCGATTTTGCCGTGATTTCGGCCGCGATTTAATGTAAATCGCGGCCCAAAATCGAAAAAAGTAGTACAGGAACTACTTTTTGAAATCGCAGATGCGGCGTCGCACTGATTAGGACAGTGCCATTGCCGACAATTGCCGCCGATTTGAGATGCGATTTGACATGTCAAATCGCATCTCAAATCGTTCCAAATCGTACCCAGTGTGAACCAGGGCTAAAAGTGGTTGTAAACCTTGCTAGTACTAATACCATATTTCAGCAAATCAAATTAAGCTTGAATGTGCTGTGATTTTTTTTTTTTTTAAGTGCCCTTCCTGAACTTTGCAGCCTCATACCTGCAGGTTACGTGATTGCTCTTGGTTCCAAAGCAATGCATGAACCTGCCATTGGACATGTTCAGTGTCAGGGTATTTACGTAAGTACTGGAATCAATGTTCCCGCCCAGTGTCTGCCTTTCCATGGCAGTGGAACCCTCTCAGATACGGCAGCAGATGTAATTTCCTCCTTTCCCCAGTCGAGTGCAGGGATGGGCAGGGGTGGTTCTGCACTGACTACGAAAGATACAGGCGCACTGTGCTCTTGCACAGTGCTCCTGTAACATTAGCGGGATGACGCAAGATGTAAACTGACCACAGAACATGGATCGGCTGCCATGCCACCGTGGTCACTTTTATTTGTAGGAGTTGCACAGGCAGGATTAACCAGGTGAATCGGAGCATATGCAACCAGAAATAAAATACAGATATGAACAATCACATTGAGCTAAACTTAAAGAGACAGTAAAGTATGTTTTATTTTTACCTTTACAAACACTTTAAGGCATTTCCAAATCAGTTAAAAACATAACATGAGCAGTACATGACTATACAAAAAAGATGGGCTTTAATGAGAGAATTATAATACAAACGTATTATGTTTTAGGCATGACCAATCGAGTATGGAATGCTGTACCTACTTGTCCATACTGGTGGAAATATAAAGAGGGTCATACTAGATAACAGTTTCATATACATTAAAACCTTGGTTTGAGAGTAACTTGGTTTGAGAGCGTTTTGCAAGACAAGTGTAGCGCCTGTGTACTTCTCGTACAGGTGCTATATTAAATTTAGTGGGGGAATGAGAGAGTTATGTTGCTCTCATTCATTTGATTTGTTAAATTTGGCTGTCGCCAATTCTGGATTGTCCTGTGGATCAGTCTGTACTCCAGAGATGCAGTTTCATCTCTGGACGGCAGGTGGCGCCAGAGGGGTCCAGGCAGAGCCGCTTCTTCCCAGCAGCCAATTGGAGGAGTTTTCCCTCGCGGGGCATGCTGGGGAGGGGTATTTCTGTGGCGGAGGCCATTGTTTGGGGTTCTTCTTCCACGGGTTCCTGGTTCCAGGTGCGGCACCCACCTTCAGGGTGTGCGCACATCACGGGCCCCACCACTATGGCCTACCAGGCCGGGGTCGCATGCTACGTGGAGTTCCTGACTCTAGGCTCTCATAGCCCAGGGGACCCCAGTGACTTACTGGGTTCCCATCCTTATTGAGAAGATCCCAAGCTGGGTGCTGTTCGGTGGGGGTCTGAGGAGAACCCGGAGGCAGGTGATCCAATAGGGCTTAAACGAACCATCAGGGATCTGGGCACCGGACACTGACAGGTTGCATTCAGGCTGTCAGGCGGTGACCCCAAAAGACATACTGGGAGGATTCGCTCTACCTTTCAAACTTTCAAGCATTAGGCCTGTGGAAGAGGTCTTATCTCAACATCCTAATTCAGTTAGAGCCAAGTCTGTGGCAGAGACTTGTTTCCTTCCCAGAAGTTCTAAGTGGCGCTCTGGCTGCCAGACCTGTGAGAGAGGCCTGTCCAGGGGCACTTTACCCACTCCGGTTGGAGTGGCGACGAGATGAATACAATTATAGAAGGCAGGACTGCTTTCTCTATCCATAGCCTGATTCTGCGAAGTTGTTCTTCCTTCACCAAACTATCCTGTCTACTTCAAGTTGACATGTTGGTCGTGTTTGACCAGGAAATAAAGCATTTGAAAAGTCAACCAACAGTCTGGACATTCTTTTACTGCTTTCATCACTACCATCACCCCTAGACACAACATAGAGGTAACTTAAATACACTGATGCCAAATCTTACCAGCGGCTCCTCCGGGCTAAATTTTTTAATACATTTTGACTTGATATACAAGCGATGACTTGATATAAGAGTAGCGTCATGTCACAGCTGAGTATAAAATATAGGAGAGGCGCCTCTGAGGCCGCGTACACACGGGCAAACATGTACAATGAAACCGGTCCGCCGGACCGTTTTCACCGTACATGTCTGCCCGGGGATTTCTGTACGATGGCTGTACTAACCATCGTACAGAAATCCGCACGTAAACAATACGCGGGGCATGTCCGCGGCGTCGCCGCGATGATGACGCGGCGACGTGGGCGGCCCTGCCAGTTAAGTGCTTCCACGCATGCGTCAAAGTCATTCGATTCATGCGAGGGATGGCGGGCGCTCGGACATGTACGGTAGGTCTGTACAGACGACCGGACATGTCCGAGCGGGCAGGATTCCAGCGGACTGTTTTAAAACAAGTCCAGAAATATTTGCCCGCTGGGAAAAGGCCCGACGGGCAAATGTTTGCTGGAATCCTGCACGCTCGGGCCTACACACGACCGAACATGTCTGCTGAAACTGGTCCGCGGACCAGTTTCAGCAGACATGTTCGGTCGTCTGTACGGCCCATAAGTGTAGCAATATGGTTACATTTTAAGGAAGGTACAATATTTAGAAACTCACATGGTTGATGATTAAAACAGGCACATCTATGTATGCAGGCATCCAGGGTAAAGCTGTCCACATTCTCCTCACCGCCATTGATGTCGTCTCTTCCATGAGCGGTTTAAGCCTCACTTTCAGATCGCTCTACTGCAGGATAGTCTTCCCGGTCACGATTGCAGACTGACAGCAGTGAGAGCCGGCGGTGAGGATGGGGGTCTATGTGGACAGCTTTACCCCGGATGCCTGCATACTTAGATGTGCCTCTTTTAGTCATCAACCATGTGAGTTGCTAAATGTTGTACCTTCATTAAATGTAACCATATTGCTACAATTAGAGGCGCCTCTCTTCTATTTTATACTCTGAAGCTCCTGCTGAATTTTGCTTCTAATCCCTTTGGGGAGGCTGACATATTGTGGATGGACTTTTTTATGGTTACACAACTTATCACATTTCTATAATCTTTTTATATAGACTATAAACTGAAGGACTTATGAATAAATGGTTGTGGAACAAATCATTTGAGTTTCCATTCTTTCTTATAGGAAAATTTGCTTTGATATACAAGTGCTTTGGATTACAAGCATGTTTCCGGAACGAATTATGCTCGCAATCCAAGGTTTTACTGTACCAGCTTGATAATACTTTGTATTTAGGTTCTTTAAATGCGTAAGTTTGGTTGTGTGTGTGCGTTTTGAGTGTGGTGGTGTGTTTGTGTGTGTGGATGTTTGGGGGTTTCTCTTTCTTTCTTTATGGTCGGACTACTGTTTGTCCTGCTGTTTATTGTTTTCAGATATAACTGTTTTGCTGTTATGTTATAATGGCTGCCTCTGCCGCCTTTTGACTGTTTTGTAAATTTCTATGAAAAATCTAAAATAAACACCTTAAAAAAAAAAATAGGTTCTTTAAATGCATCAATTATGGGTACCCCACTGATAACAATAATTTGTAATGATAATTTTCCACGATTCGCTCTCCTATAAAAACAAAGTTGTTGCCAACATTAGTCCTCAGATAGCCCCAACAAGTCATGTTTTCAGGCTTTCCCTTACCTTGCATAGGTGCTTTAATACAATGTCAATGGCTCAGTATTTTACTTTGTTATGCAGTTTTCTTTGTTTTTTTTTAGTGAGCATTTAAGTTTACTGTAAGGGAATGTATGCCTTTGGTCAGATGAAGTGTGCAGGTTACAGTCTCCCATTAGGTAACTTTGTTTTATCAGCAGGAGAGGGTTCTGAACAATTAGCAATAAATATAAGGATAAGAGGAGTCTTTAAAGACCTTTGTACGTCTATAAATAAAATCTTAATATATGTTTTACTGTCATACAGTATATAAACCCTTACTTAAAATATACTATTGCATTCCTATTTATTTCTAGATATAGTGCATATAAAATTATACTGTTGTATTACTATATAATGTTTATTACATGTTATGATTTCCATTTTCTTTAATTAATCAAAAAGTAAAGCAGTCTAGTTTTCATAGTAGCAAGCATGAATCTGGTTTACTAATTGTGCCCATTTTCTTCCTATTTAGAATGTCCTTTCAGATGCTATAACTGGTATAAAAACATGAGGATTAGTCTTTCTTATTCAATAGTGCTTTTCTACAGGTCTCATTACTTCTCTGCTATTATCAGCATAAAACACATTGACGGTTACAGCTGCACAATCTTCCTAAATGCCCACAGCCAGGCTCAGACTTTTCATGCTCCGGTTATGAATTTTAGCCCCTGATATATTTAAATTACAATTTCCTTTATTAACATTTGAAGGTTCTTCTAGGGTATATGCAAGTTTAAATGTACAAATCAGAAAGGAGTCAGAGTACAAATTAAAGCCTCATATATTCTTTTATTTACTTTAAATATTTTTTATGAAGTATTATAGCACTTCATTTTAAAAGAAACTATAATGATTTGGGATCAATTTTCTTTTTGGAATTTTAAGCTGTTTGCCTGTTTTTTCTATTTATATAAGGTATTTGTTTTACAAATCAACATTTAATAGGATGCGCCAAGCCAAAAACACAAATTTAACAGATTATTATGGGTTTTGTACAGAGGCAGCACAACAGAAGCTGTTTACCTTCAAACTCTCTACCTTTGTTTGAAACCCTGCATAACCCTATCTAAAAAAAGAGCCAAGGACAGTGGCAAACCACTCCTCTGATTTATTCAGTTGAATGGGAAAACTTAATCTTGAAAGATTAAAGCTGGCCAAAGATGGATCAAAATGTGGCCTGTTCAATAGGTACCTGATGAATTTCAATCAATATTTGGCCATTATCCCTAGAGAGACGTTGATCTAACAATTGGCTTCTTTTGAACAGGAATGTTGGTATATTTTCATTTGATCGGGGCATGCCGCCAATCAGCTGCAGTGCGAGTCAATGTATTCTGATAGTGGAGGAAATTATCTGGCAGTGGAGGAGAGTATACTGCTCTTTCCACCTTTTCCTGGGGTGGAGCCTGATGCTTGCAAGAGTACAGGATTGTGTCAGTTTAGCTGTGAGTGCTGAGAGAGTAGGCAAAGGGGTTGAGCAGCTAATGGCTGGATGATCGCTTCATTCCTCTGCCTAACTAGTGCTCTACTACTGGGCTCTAGTAGTTAAGTTAATGTGAGTATATTTTTATTGTGTTTAATTAAATTGTGTAGACAATACCACACTATCTAAGTCTTCTTTTGGCATTTATATGTCCATCTGGAGCTGTGAAACAGAAATTGGAATAAGCACTAAGGACAGATGTGAACACCGTGTTTATAGGAATCATACAAACTGTGTTAGCCTAATTTGTTGCAGGATAGGCATGCATTTCTGGAAAGTCCATTGGCACAGTATGATGGAGGGCAATTTGGGCAATTTCTCAATGTTTGAAATACCATTGGGGGGGATTTACTAAAACTGGAGCACAGAGAATCTGGTGTAGCTCTGCATGGTAGCCAATCAGCTAGGTGTTATTGACAAAACTAGGTTAAACCTTGAACAAGCTGAATGTAAAAACTGATTGGTTACTACTATGCACAGCTGCACCAGATTCTCTGGACTCCAATTGTACTGTAGTAAATCTCCACCACACAGTGGTGAATATTTTTGGACAATACATTATTGGACTTATTGGGACTGTTTATGATCTTACACTATGTTGTATTAAAGCTTTTAGTCATATGAAGTTGGCTATCACATCAATTTAATGTTTACACATTGGTGGATTTGTTGATAGATGTTTGGGAATAATTTCAGCATTGTAGTTATTGATTTTTATTGATATGCATGGTTACATTTGTCCAAGTGGGACCAATGTAAAGATGCAATCAAATCCATACCTGGAGTTCAGCTTTAATATTAAGACTCCTGTACCGATCTAGCAACAGGTTAATGCAGAGGAACCTGACAGACATGATCGTCAACAGTCAACAGCTCTGAAAACGAAAACATGTTTTTTTTATTTTACTTTAAAGTGTATGACTGTATGGCTACTGTAAGGAAATCAAGCTCTTCTGCTTAATTTGATATACTACATAACCACTGTAGTTATATACTGTATATATTAGTGCTATATAATAGAATAAAATAACGATGATCATTGATTTACTATAATTGAACCTGTTGATAAAATCAGTGATGGACTGTAGTCTAAACTGAATGGTCCAGTAATTTAAACAGAGAAGGGCTAAATAGGGCATGCACGCAGTCTTATATACATCATATACAGTATATATAGATATATCTATATAGATATATCTATATATATTAGGCATAATTCACTTCATAATCCAACATGATAAAACCGTGGACATAAATCAGAAATAGGCTTTCCAGCTTCTACTTAACTCCACTGTAACAGCCAGTTCCACATTTGTACTTACTGAGGCTGTAAAGCCTTATCTAGCCATGGTTAGCTAAGATATAATCAAATTAGACTTTGTGTGTTTCCTTTAGCACAAATTCAGCGATTATATATTTGTAGTGGTAGCATTAAATCAGCAAACTTTATTTTATTTTTGTTTTTTTTCCTTTTAAATTGTCAGAAAAGATGAATGGATCAATTGACCCCAGGAGCAGTTTATTTATCCCTTTAGTCACACTTCAGTGGCAAAATCAATATCCTCCTGAAATATCTGATCCTCCAGTGGCTTCTAGTAAATACTAACAACTCCAAGCTTTGTGCAAGCTGAACAAGAATTCATTATCAGTTTAGATTTTTACTACCTCTATCGATTGCACTGAGTCTGCTTGTGGATTTCTATTTATCTGAGGTAAACCCAGTGACCTTTGCTTTAGAAAAGTTCAGCTTACGAATGTACAACACAAATGTAATAATTCACACAACGATATTATTTTTGAATACCGTGTCAGATCTATATATAATGCCATCTTTATAGTGTACTATATCACACTGTTATATCAGTGGTTTGGCTTTTGCTTTAATATTTATAGAACAGATGATCTGCCATGCTCAGCAGTAAGCCAGAAGGCAATCCCATTGTAACTCATGGTTAGAAATGCATCTTTAGTAAAAATATGAGCTACTGCAGATTTCAGCTTCATGGCGCCCACACATGGGATTATTGTTGGCCAAGATCGTTTTTTTCTTTCTTTTATTGATTAATTTTATCACGCTGCCCAGATGGCAAAATGTAAAAGTTTATTGTTGACACATTTGAAGTGAATTCAATGGGCTTGCAAACATGACAACATTACCTCTGTGATAACTACATGATATATATACTGTACATATCGAAAGGTTTAGACATTTGATTTTGACATATACATCGGGAGATATGTTGAAAATGTAGTCTTCTTGGTAGTTGCATACTGTCATTGTGAAATGTATCAGTACACAAGGGTTTCTTGTCCTTGTTAGGGAATGATCATGGGGAATGTTGGGTTATGTACCACATCACAACATGCTTCAGTTTGTTAGGATAAAAATCTGTAACTCTAGATAATTGTAATGAGAGAGTGGGTAACCACTCAAAGAGAACCAGGTAATCTGATTCCTGTGGTCCGAGCCAAGGGTGCAGGCAGTGCAATCAAAATGCAGGTTAGGATGACGTTTCGCACTATGCCTTATGGCTATGAAGAAGCACTAAGGCATAGTGCGAAACGTCATCTTTTCTTTTGTTGTGCTGTTTTTTGCTGTGGCATGTATTTTGTGATTTTTAATTAAAGGAGGAGTTTTTTTGGAGTGCGGCTGTCCCAGCTTTTTTCCTTCATTCTAGATAATTGTAGCCACAGAGAATATCAGTCTCAAACTTAATAACAGCCATATCCCACACAGAATAAATATGATATAGGTAGCCAGTGGCTAGTATACCTACTTGAGACAGGTGTTCCTGTCTTCAGTGAGCTTTTTTGGTGCTTCTGTCCAGTATGCTGACCTTTTGACAGTTACATGTCTGTGAGTAAGGCTTAGTGCCAGGATAGATGGGTCTTAATTCAACTCAGAGGAAAGTAAAGTTATGTGTAGCTTGGGTCTGTCATCCAGGGGTCTTTACAAGGACACAGGGATTGATTTCAAACCTAACATAGTTACTGTGCCTGCACTTCATTGCCCTAGGCACTTTTAAGTTTGGGTTGGACACATTGTAAGTGCATTAACCCACTAAAGCCAATTAGAATTATTTCTGCTGAAGTCATATCAGGATGATATTTATTCTCCCGGGTTCCTAGATGGGTTTTCTTCAACTGTGTCATACAACATTTAATTGAATGATAAAGAAAAAAATAGTTGTTGCATGGTCTGTATTGGTAAAACACTTCTAAAATATGCTAAACTAAACTAAAAACTAAATATAAAAAAATGTGCAAAGACACTTTGAAGCTAAGTTGCAGCAAGGAAGGTCCCTTGAGTTTTCAGTATTGCTTGTGCTTCTAAGCTGGGGCAGCAGGGGACAGCACATAACTACTCACATTATTTTTTAATAAATGCGTATGTTGAGTAATGGACCTTATTTTGTATCTTTTTTTAACTTCTCACACTTTTGTCATGCATTTTGCAATTTGTAAGCTAACTACATTGTAGCTGTGATAACTTGAGACAATGTCAGTTGTTTGAGGAGATTTCGGAGATGGTAGTGTCAAAGATATGAATTCAATAGTATCACTATATTTCTAATAATAAGCCATTTACCAATATCTCTACTGTAAATGTATGATAATACAGCATACATTTCTTTAAGTAAAACTACAGAAATATAAAACATATTTTAGCTCAGTTTTACATTGCTTAAAAAAAAAAAAACATAAAATGCATTTTAAATACTGTGAAATCTTTGTCTTGTTCAATCGTTTTTATTAATCATTTTAAATATAAGAAAAAGTCAGGGTCAGATCCTGTGACAAAATGTTGCAGTGCAGAATACAAGAAATGTTAAGCATTACATTTAGGTAGGTCAAAAGGTATATCTGTTTGACAACATGATAGGAGACTTATGTGGACAAATAAAAGTATCAAGGAAAGAAAAACTGTTAATTGTTTTTGGTAAAGTGACATTTAACATAGGGAAAACAAAGCTTACTGAGCAAAATAATACTCATGAAGGTATAAGTGATAAGCAACTGGTGTTGTCAATTTGTAATAAAGTGGCACAATTACAATTAGAAAAAAGGGGGAAGAAAAGGGTGAGAGTAAGAGAGAGGGAATTAAAAGAGAGGAAAGAGAAGAGGGGATTGGGCAGTGGGAAGGTAAGAATGGAGACATGGGGGTTTCATGGGAGTGGCAGGTAATCTAGGGTTTAGGGCATCAGGGTTTCGACTGAGTATACAGAATCCATAGAGACCATTGTAACGGCACCCCGAATATGAAAGGGGTTAAAGTCATTTAGGACATTCCATTCCCGAACACAAGGCAGCTACCAGACACTCCAACCAGCCGAACAAGAAACCCATACGAATGATTCTCCCCCAAATACAAGACAAAGCTCCGTGTTGAGGGTCAAGCAGGAATGAATCTTTATTGAAAGCAATACAAGTTGTATACAGTAAAAAAGAGGAGGTGCATACCTGCTCATATTACTCTGGAAAACATCTGTGACCAGAAATCTAATTAACATGAGCTAATTAACTAATCCTTTAGACAGCATAGGTGACTCATATGCATGAGCTTTCAGGTCCTAGTCTTCCTAGTCTAACTACAATATGCATTATCATAAATACACCTTCACACAATTGCAGGGTCAATTAGCACAAGCAACAATGAGATGCAGAGCAGCCACACTAGACTCATTTACATTATAGAAGGCAACAGACAGACAGGTGGCTGGAGGTGATGACATTAGCATCTCCTTATAGTATATGTCCCAACAGTATGAATGAGTCACTTTTTCTAATATGGCATATATCCTGGGAGATATTGTGGATAAATATTCCTGTCCCATTTTACTTTATTTATTTTCTTGCTCACCCTGTGCCCCTAATAGACACAGGGCAACCTAGACATAAGAGGTGCATGGGGAGCTGAAACAAGGATATCCCATACTTTTCCAAGGGATTCTGGGTTCCACGGGCCCTCCCGTCACAACCATATTTTCCAGAATCTCTCATAGGTATCTCGAAGAAATGGCTGATATCTCATTAATCACAGTCCCGCTCAACAGTGAACGCACCTCAGGGAGATTAAGTAAAGCGGACCTCAAAAAATCAGCTATCGTCTGCTTTGTGGCAGGAAGGATGAAAGAGATAAGCTTTGCTGCTGGGCTCGAAAATCCCTCAAGGGGTTTGTTCAGTAACACTTTTATCAGGTCTTTGCAGATGGTATGAACGTTTCAGTTAATTTCAGTTATTTTGAAAACGTTTCAGTTATTTTGAAAACGTGACCTGTTAGTGGGTCCTGAGGACCGGAGTTGAGAACCACTGGTATAGATGAAGGTAAAGGTACTAATCTATAGCCTATGTACTTTTGGGCAACCCCACCAAATGCAATATGTAGCATTATGCCTTCCTGACTACAGGCCTGGAAACAAGCCAGAGGATATTGGGGTGCAAATATGGCAAGTCGAGCTGTGGTAAGATACCATCTGAATAGCACTTTGTATGAGTTTTCTATGGCTAATATGTTGCGTGAAGTTTTTGCAGTAGTCTCCCATATAGCTCCCCAATCTTCATCGTGTTCTAGGGTATGTTGTAGAGAAGTGGATTATATCAAGTATCAATGTAATGAGGCCTAGAGAGTGGGATTGGATCAACATCTGCATTTAAAGGCTGTCAAGGTGGCAGAGGTTAGGGCGTTTTTTAATAAGGATGAAATATAATGACAGAGTTGCATACACTAATAAAATTCTTTCCCAGGGACGGAATGTTTTTTTGGAACTATGTAAATGATTTGATCTTGCCAAACATGAGGAATAAATATACATCAGTAAAGCTTTTACTGAGCCACCCTCGGAATCTGGCTGGGAATTCCACATCAGGAGGGAACAGTTGGCAGTTCACAATACTCATGAGGGGTATGTGGGGGGAAATGAGTCCCCCCGAGAATTCGAAAGAATCTCAAGGGCCACATTTGGGCATGTCCAAAAGAATCCAAAGAGGAGTTTCCTATTTGTCATGCAGAAATGTCAAGGGGAACCCAAATGCCACCATTAAGCATGTGGCGGTAAAGGGTCAATCCATTGAATCTCAGGTGGATTGGGTCCCAGATGCATTTAAGTAAAGATTTTTGGAGGATTCTAAAATAGTAGAGAAGCTTAGGGAGAAGAGTCATCCTACCAGCTTTCAGCTTGCAAAACTGTGAAATCCTTTTTTACTCAACCTTACCACAGTCCCTTGTGCAGCAGAAATTAGACTAAAAGTAGATGTAGATGAGGTGGGTGATAATTACAAGTGATGCTTACAATTTTGAGCTTTGTCTGTAATTATTGGGCTGTTTCTGACCACCTGGGGTCATAATGAGCCTTTACAGTTGTCATAAATGCTCATTATCACATAGGTAGATCTTCCAGCTTGTTAGAAAAAATGTCTGCAGCGTTAGGCATCCTTCTTTCTGCTGTGAAGTAGAGGGAGAAATCCAAGTGTTAAATACGTTTCCAGTGGTGGATGCTCATGCTTAAACTGCTCATTTGAGCATAAGAATATCTCCTAAATGTTATTTTCATATCAGAATATCTGTTGATCCATGGCCAGCCTAAGAGTGAAAGTGAGAACAAACCATCCTCTATTGCATTGCACAATTCTGCCAATTTAACACTTATGGGCACTGTATAACAAATTTGGAAGTGTTTAGACAGCTTACAGAAGGAAGAGGGAGCACAAGGAGATTTGATCATGCTCATTTATAGTCTACTGAAGTAGCAAAACTTTGAAAGTGAATATTGGTGTCACCCTAATGGCTAAGTAGTGTGGCAAGTTGTATAAATTAAAAGCAAAGTTGAGCCACATTATAAATATAATTTGTGTGTTTTTCCTGTTCAACTGTTGCACATGGGAGCTCTACTTAAAAGAAAAATTAGGGCACTGAATAATGAAAATTCTGCTCAGTTGTTTGCTATATGTCAAACAATAGATGCTTGCATAGAAAGGAACTCTAGCATGACCACATAGCAGGCTTCATTGGCTGTGACTTTCTGGTACTGTATCAGTCTCACTTAAAGTGGTTGTAAACCTCTGAAATAAAAACTGAAAAAAACAGTGTGTACTTGTCCCAAGCCAAAGCATTGAGTCATGTTCCTTACTGATCTCTCCTGTCTTTGCTATCTGCATGACTCACCTCTGACTGTCAAACTGGACATTATAAAATTCTGGGTTATGGCCCTGCCCCCTCCAGCACACAACATGTGATTGGCAATCTCAGCAGTACATGTTTTCCAATGAGAGTGTACTGTATAGAAGTTGGTGTATCCATTTCCTTCACTTAGGTCTCAGATTACACAGAGCTCTCCTCACTATGCTTTGAAGTGTGTGGCATCAGATCCCCATCCCTTGCTTGCTGGAGCTGAGAAAAAGCCTTTGATATGTGTGTTTTAGGAGGATGTAGAGAAGAGAGCGCTACAGATGAACAGGTACAACTTATGTAGGTGAATTTGTTTAATTTCTGTGTATCACCTGAAACTAGTCACTTTGCTTGATATATGTGAGGGTGTACAACCATTTTAATGTAACATGTTTTATATATGGTGACAGAATGCTGAAAATCCTTTATGTAGGCAAGTTTTTTTATATGCTATCTTTCGAGTCAGGCTCACCCTCCTTTCTCTGCCCCATGTTAGGGATCGTCAGTGCATAAATCAAGCTTCAAAGCCATGCTGCAGCTGCTGTGTTGGGCCTGCTAGTGCTTACACTCTAGGTCAGAGTTTCTCAACCAGGGTTACTCCAAAGGTTGCTAGGGATCCTTGAGCAATTGGCAATTTCTGCCTCTCAGATAAGTTCCCTCTGACACCATTGATCTTATTAGCTTTCTGTAAGGAAGTAATTCTTCCCAATGATCACAGGTGTAAGGAGCATTCTTCCCACTGACCATCACACTAATGTATCATGAGTTGTAGATATAGTCATTTTTAGCAGGGGTTCTACTAGATTGAAAAGTTATTTCAAGGGTTCCTCTGTTTTAAAAAGGCTGAGCAAGGCTGCTCTAGGTGTTATATGAAAATCTCTAATCCCATAGAAGGATGCTAAGCTTTAACATATGTAACCAGTCCTGTCTTAACACATTCATGCAAGAAAGTACCTGGCAAGTGACCCAGTTTTTCATTTCAGGTGGCATTGTGACCCTGCTGACATTAATAAAGCGTAACAAAATTACTCCATTCATGCCTGTGCTTCTCTGGGGAAACTGAGGACTAATAAACTAGAGAAATAATATTCTGCTATCCTAAATTGAATTATTCACCAAGCCATGCCTATGTGCAGCTTCATATACAGAATGAAACTCTGCCATACTGTAACTTTCATTTGGAACAACAGTTGGAAATAGCATTTTTGTAAAGTGTAGAAATCCAGTTCAAACTGGCTTCATTATGGTTTTAAGAAAAAAGTCTATGGTTTATGAAGCATTGCATAGGCATACCCCACTTTTACGTAAACAAAGGGGTTAATTTACTAAAGCTGGGAAGTGCAAAATCAGGCTCACTTCTGTATATAAACCAATGAGCTTTCAGGTTTTATAACCAAAGCTTAATTGAACAAGCTGGGGTTAGAAGTTCATTGGTTTCTATACAGAAGTGAGCCTAATTTTGCACTTTCCATTGTGTACTTAAAAGTGGGGCCTGTATTTACCAGTCTGTTAGCTAAGAACTATCTGTGTTGGCAACAGAAACGAATCAGACCCCACCAAAAATACATTAAACATATCCCATCACTAGTTCAGGTTATACATAAAATTATAATTGTGTGTGCGTGTATAATATCAACATTACCGGAAACAAAATCACCACATAAGACAAAGATAAGAAATGCTATATACCTGTAGGTATCAAAATTACACTTTATTCATTTACGTAGTATAACAATTTATTGAATCTACATCCTTTAGCCAAAAATCTATCCCACTGAGTTGAATTTTTACCCCTATGCAGTACTCCAAATACTATCTTACACCATTCACAAATGCCTGAGCAGATGAAAATGTATATTTGTGTATTGGAATTTAGTTTTTTAATGAAAGCCTGTAATTGGTGCCTCTCCATATTACCAGCACATCATTGATGTTGTGCACCCAGACAGTGATGTGTTGTTTAAATTCCTTCCTACCATGTGCCTACATATCTGGTAATAATAACTTTCTTTAAAAACAAACAAGTTGTGGTGGAGTATAAATTGCAACATCTCTAGAATAAGATCATAATGATCTTCTTTTTCTTTAGTTAAATTTCCAGGATATGTTTAACTGGCTCCAGAGTCCAGACCAACTTGGTGCTGAAATGACATATAGAACAATTTCAAGTACATGGCAACCAACAAGTTGCCATGCTTACTTAATGTGGAATTCTTCCAGATGTGGTAACACATCACCGGTATGTAAAATAAATAAAAGTATTTGATATACAAGTAACATTTACTTACTTACCCAGGCATTCTATCAGGCTTCCTATCAATCAAACAATGGGATGGGACCACTACAGTAGACCTGGGTTCAATATTTAATACAGATCCCCATATAAAGAACTTGACTTTACTCAGCGAAGACTGGCTGTGCTTAAATGTTTGCTTTTACGTGGAAATTATTGTTTAGCTTGCTATTGCTCTATGCTTCAGCATATGTCTCAACTGCATGCTTACTGTATATGGACAACATACTGTATTTACCAACATTGTTGTGGACCTTATTGACTTTCATAATATATGGGGCAGTTTTTTTCCTCTTATAAGTTTTTCATTTGTTCAGGCAATCATGAATAGTGCAGGTGGTATTTGCAGTGCTCCAGTCTAGGGGTGGTGTCACAATATTTCAGTAAGACAGCAGATAGATTTTTGACTAGGGAATGTACATTTAACGCATTTTTTATATTGTGTGGACTAAAAAGTTTAATTTTGATACCTTTCTCTTGTACCATTTTTTTGTTTTTGTATTACCATCCAGTTCTATTGTTTAGACTCTAGCTTGGGGTAATAAAATTCGTTTCTATTCAAGTTTTACAGTGTTTCCCTGGGAAATCTCACTTCCTGTACTGCTGGCAAAGTTTTACAAGGTAGAAAATGAAGATCATACCTTTCAACTCTCTTAAATGAGAAAGAAAACCTTCTAACACAAAATATTAACTCAAATGCAAGAGCATTTTCACATGCCCAATCATGCAGACCATGAAAGACAAATAAGAGCAAATATGATCTATTAAATCCACTTTTATTTTCACCACTACAGTATGTTTCCTTTATACTAGTGTTTGACATTAAATTGGATGTTAAAGTGTATCTAAAGCCAAAAACAATACCAGTTTGTAGGTGTGATGGCTGCAATAGTTAACTTTTTTCAGATTTTGTTCCTCCTGGTATTTTCACCAGCTGACCCTGCCAGTAACACACTTCCTGTTCTTGAGTAACAACACACACTCCTCTGTATCCTGGGTCCTGTACAAGGACACTTAATTTATGTCAGGATGAACAGGTATTTTGCTGTAGTGATCTGTACTATTTTGATACATGGGAGCTCAGCAAAAGCCCATAAAATTGATCCATAAATTGACACAAGGGGGGAGATTTACTAAAATTGCAGAGTGCAAAATCTGGTGCATCTCTGCATAGAAACCAATCAGCTTCCAGGTTTTATTGTCAAAGCTTAATTGAACAAGCTTAAGTTAGAAGCTGATTGGCTACCTTGCACAGTTATACCAGATTCTGAGCGGAGTAGTTTTAGTAAATCTCCCCCAATAGGTCTTTTTTGTGCAATGACAGTTAACTCTTCCAAAACACCTTGATGCAGCAAATCAAGGATACTCGAGTAATAGGTCCGAGATAGGACAGGGAATATGGAGGTCTGTGAAAAGCAATCGACCTGGAAATGACATTCTAAGGATGCTCTAGATGGCATAGCTATGCGTTTTGAGGCATCTGCCTTTTTGTCAAGCCATCATCTCCTGCTACATGTGTTACCTTTTTCTAATAAGTGAGGTGCCATTTTTCTTGTGCTTTTGATATCGAACACAATGCTGCACGTAGGCTAGGTTAGGCACCCCCTGGCATAGAGAAATGGAAGCCCCCCCATAGTCTACAAGCTTATTTGTTTATCTTATATTAAATTATATGATGAAGTGGACTGTTAAATATCCAATGTTTACTGTGGAGGGGGTGAAATATATAAGGGGTTTTGCTTAGATCTGTGTTCATGATGTGCATTGTTTCAGTGTATATGTTTATTTAAAGCATAATCAACTAGTTTCTCTGCTGGTATGATTTGATATAAACAACATTTTGGATTCTATCTATGCATGTTTGTACCTTTTCGAGGGGTAGTAAACAATTAAAGTGATTGTAAAGTCTCGTTTTTTTTTTAACAAACCTGTTATACTTACCTGCTCTGTGTAGTGGTTTTGCACAGGGCAGCCCAGATTTTTATTTTCAATGATTTTTATTGAAAATTTTAAAGCAGTTAGAAAATAGAACATCATGACAAGCAGTTGTAATACAATGTGAAATAAACATTCCGAGAAGGACAGTAACATCACTTGGCCTACACAACCAGAACCTCAGGTTGCCCCAAAACGAAAACCTAAAACAAAAATGTACACGAATAATTGAAACAACCCGAGGAGGCTGCACTGCCCCCTGTAAACAACTATGGGGAAACCATGGATCCTCCCCTCGCCCCCCCCCCTGAAGGGGGGGAGGGGAGGGGAAACACCCAATGTGGCACCACTGTTAGTTTTGCGCCAACTATCCCGCACATCCATGAGAACTAAACATTCTGGAGGTACTATTATGCCGTATTTACAAACCCTCTCATAAACAGAAGGTTTTTTACCTTCATGTATAGAATGCATGAAGGTATAAAACCTTGTGCCTTTAGAACCACTTTAAACTGGGGAAAAAAGTTTTGTCTTGACATACACTTTAAACCTTGTATGTTGTTTAAAGATATTATTCTATCTTAGCTGCACATACAACTGCAATAGTACGATTTTACTTCCATGTATTACTAACTGCAGCAGACACTTCATTAATCTGTTGTAAAAATCTACATTTAAAGGAGTTGTTTTCCAGATTAATAAGCCTTTCCCATATTATTTACATTTTGAAAGCTTATTAAAATAAGAAATAAGGTTCCAGTAAGCAAACTGCTTGAAAGAATAACTCCTGCACTATAATAACCTGTTTTTTGTTAACTGCTTAGACATTTATCAAAAATGAACATCATTTATCTCTGTGGTTTTGTTAAAAATCGTTTTTATTGTGCTTTGTTCCACGCACTCAGCTGGGAATAGTAATTCAGTCTATGACACGCACTTATTAACTTCAATGAAGTATGCAGTGCAGGGGCCTCTGGTATTTACATTATTCTCAGCAGTTGTGATTTTATTGCTGGAAGCTACAAGCATAATCACTGTTTATATACAGCCTTGTTTGCAAAGGATATAACATAGGTAATAACCTTCAGATGCCTCTAATTCTACAAAGAAGTAAACCTCAGAACAATTTCTTATTAACCTTTTAAGATGCCGACCAAAGGTCAGCAACAACACGTTAACCTACAGTACATCTGAAAAAACAACAAATACAGTACATAATTCTGTTCCTTCACATAGGCATGAATTTACCATCATCCTAGAAAATGTAGCAACTCATTCAACCACTTGACCCCTTCATGACCAGACCAGGCCATTTTTTGCGATACGGCACTGCATGAATTTATTTGACAATTGCGCGGTCGTGCGACACTGTACCCAAATAACATTCATGTCCTTTTTTCAAACAAATAAAACTTTCTTTCAATGGTATTTGATCACCACTGCGTTTTTTTATTTATAAAAGAAAATGACAATTTAAAAAATAAAAATATATAAATAAATTATTTTCTGCTATAAAACATAACCAATAAAAAATGTAAAAAAATCTAATTTCTTCAGCAATTTAGGCCAATATATATTCTACTACATAGTTTGGCATATATTGATTGGTTTGCGCAAAAGTTATAGCGCCTACAAACTATAGGATATATTGGATTTTTTTTACTAGTAATGGGGGGATCAGGGACTTATAGCAGGACTGCGATAATGCATGGAAAAATCAGACACTAACTGACACTTTTGACACATTTTGGGGACCAGTGACACTAATACAGTGCTAAAAATATGCACTGTCACTGTACTAATGACACTGCCTGGGAAGGGGTTAACATCAAGGGTGATCAAAGGGTTAACTGTTTGCCTAGCCCAAGGGTGTCCTAACTTTTTTCAAAGAGGGCCAGATTTGATGAAGTGAACATGCGTGAGTGCCGACCATTTTGCCCGATATTCTTTGAACCATTAAAATTCGGTCTAAGTGTGTTTGTCTGAGCACTAATACACTGCCCAACAAGAATTCTCTTCCCTTTGTGGATGTGTGTGGTGAAGAGATGGTCTCGGGTGTGTTATTTGGATATATATATATATATATATCTCTGTTGTGGCGCCCAACTAATCCCTGAGCGCCGCTCAGGACTAAGGATGAGCTTGGGTGTGTTATTTGGATATACCGTATTTATTGGCGTATAACACGCACCTTCACTTCGATACCGGCCCATAGTCATATGACGTCCACAGAGGGGATCTCCCATCCCGGGTGGACGTCATATGACGTCCTGGGCTTTTTGGGGGGATATCTGAATGATGCCTGCAGCTAGAGGCATCATTCAGATATCCTTCTCTTCTGCCGACGATTCTGTGCAACATAAGAATGATCATAGCGGCGATTCCCCTCCCCTCCCGCCGCCATCCGGTGCTTCTCCGGGCTCTCCGGAGAAAGAATCGTCCGGCGCTGGCAGGAAGAGTAGAGATGACTCGTCTTATTGACCCCGCATCTCTTCATAAAGAGGACCTGTCACACACATTCCTATTACAAGGGATGTTTACATTCCTTGTAATAGGAATAAAAGTGATAATAAAAAAATAAAAATAAAAAAAAGTGTAAAAAAATAAATAAATTTGTAAAAAATAAATAAATAAATAAATTTAAACGCCCCTGTCCCCGATAGCTCGCGCGCAGAAGCGAACACACACGCAAGTCCCACCGTCATATGTAAACGCTGTTTAAACCACATATGTGAGGTATTGCCGCGTGCGTTAGAGTGCCAGCAACAATTCTAGCACTAGATCTCCTCTGTAAATCTAAACTGGTAACCTGTAAAAAAATTCAAAGCGTTTCCTATGGAGATTTTTAAGTACCAAAGTTTGGCGCCATTCCATGAGTGTGTGCAATTTTAAAGCGTGACATGTTGGGTATCTATTTACTCGGTGTAACATAATCTTTCATATTTTACAAAAAAATTGGGCTAACTTTACTGTTTTGTTATTTTTTTAATTCATGAAACAATTTTTTTCCTCAAAAAAGGCGTTTGAAAAATTATTGCGCAAATACCGTGCAAGATAAAACGTTGCAATGACCGTCGTTTTGTTCCCTAGGGTGTCTGCTAAAAAAAACATATATAATGTTTTGGGGTTTTGCGTAATTTTCTAGCAAAAAAATTATGATTTGTACATGTAGGAGAGAAGTGCCAGAATAGGCCCGGTATGGAGGTGGGTATAAAAGCCTTGTATTGAAGTGGTTAAGAGTGAAGTTTCAGGAAAAAATTATAATTTTAAATAAAGAACTGTGAAGCAAAATAAGGGTCAGTGCCTATCAGCAGCTTCACCATTGCCATGAATGCAGCCTCGCCATTGCCATCATTGTAGCCTGATCGTTCACTTCTATGATAGACAGAACAGTCGTCCAATGGCAGCGCAGGAGATGGGAAATCCTATTACAGATGCCGCTGAGTAAACAGGAGATTCTCACCAGGGCCACAAAAAATATATATATATCCAGATTGCCAGGGGACTTTGGACATGCCTGGCCTAGCCTGTGCTTTTTCACTGTGGGGGGGCGTGCTTGAACTATGGGACAGCATTGATCCACGTTTCTGCTTGCAGAAACACAGGATCAATGCCTTACCTACAGATAGATAAATGCACATGTTTGCCAGCACACCATGGATCTTGAATTTGAGTCCAAAACTTTTATTGCAGAAATATCACCGCACAACAGGATAAGTGCAACATTTTGGAGTCACGCAGGACCCCTTTGTCAGGCATGTGACAAAGGGGACCTGCGTGACTCTGAAACGTTGCACTTATCCTGTTGTGATGTGATCTTTCTGCAATAAAAGTTATCTGTGATATATCCATTGTCCAGCTGGCGACCGCTGCAGCACCCACTACAGAGGAGCCTTTTTCCAGGAATGTGTGCGATGGGAATATAAAAAATACTTCACCTACTGACAGAACAACAATCTGCCTTGTTTACATAGCCAAATTGCTGTTCTGGCTCTCTGCCTAATGATTGGCGGGTGCCGACAGATATCGAGTTTGCGGTACCCACAGATCAGCTCCTGCTGTGTCTAATCAGAGAGGGAGTAGGTCATCGGCAGCGTGCATACACGCCCCAGACCCAGAAGTGCTGGATCACGTACTAGTTATCCAGGTGATCTTGCGCAGGAGAGCTGCCTTACCACATATAAATTTTCAGTATACGGTGGGCAAACAGTTGATGAGTGTGACAAAATGCGGTATCAGACCCATGCCCTCCTCACCAACTCTTGACAAAGGACGGGACACTTACGTAACAATGCCACTCTCAGCTACACCCTGTACAAAAAATTTCCAGCTCGCAGGACCACAATCAAGGTGCCAGCAGCCTGAGAGTGATTTTCGCTGAGTTAAGTACATTAAGCATTTAACCCTTTAAACTGTCACTGCCACTGTTTTTACCTAGAAGGAGGAAATTCACAATATTAGCAATATACATGTGCACACTGAAATATTTTGTTTCGGTTTCGTCCAACTTAGTTACTCCCAAATTTTGTTTTTATTTATTTTGTTTCGTTAAAAAATGCATTCGTCCGAAAATCAGAATTAAGGTTGAATCTGTCAATTGAAGGCTTATGGTGTCTGTCGGATGTTCTAAGAAGATTCAACGAAGCAGCTAAACTGTACAACGCCGCAATCGTACATTTCCGGTCGAATGCTCCGCCCACAAGCTATAGTAGAATTTTAATGTTGTATGACTAGTAGTAATTATAATTATTAATACTAATCAACCAACATTAGAATTCTTCTATAGCCCATAGAGCATTTGACCATAAATGTCTGCTCGCGGCGATCGTATGTTTTTAGCTGCTTTGTCGAACCTTCATATCTCTATAATGTTGAATCTTTTCTCTCTATGTCAAATAATCTTGGACTAATAGAGTTAGGTTAGGCACATTCGACCGCAGATTCGATAGACACAGATCGCTATTGTTACTGTCATGTCGTATCTTCTATCTATATCGAACTGTTGTTGCAACTAAACGAAAATAAAGCATTTTTTATGTCAGTTCTTTCGGATTTTAGATTCTGAAATTCAGACAAAAATGCATTCGGACGAAAACGAATGCACATGTCTACTTAGCAATAACAACTATGATTTTAGAATAAATGTCTATAACCCACACTGTTACCACAGACAGGTATGCTCAGAGATTTATACTACAGTAGCGCTCGTCAAAAGACAAGGACTCTTTCAGTTTGTGTTAGCACGTTAGAGACAGTTTAACACATTTCAAATTATATTTTAACCACTTTAAGACCGGCCACTGCACATATATTGCGGCAGTGCGGCTCTATTGCGCGAAACAATGTACCTGTATGTCGTTTCATGCAATAGATTCTATGGGTGCCACAGGAGTGTGCGTGGGTCCATAGGATTTGATGTCCACCAGCCACCCACAATCGCTGCACAGAGAGGCATAATGGGAATTTGTAAACAAGGTGGATCCCCGCTCTGACAGGGCACAACATGAAGATCTGCTGTTCCTAGTGATCAGGAACAGTTATCTCTGTGTTGTCCCAGTGAGCCCAACCCCCACACAGTTATAACACACCCAGGGAACACAGTTACCCCTTGATTGCCCCCTAGTGTTAACCCCTACCCTGCCAGTGCCATTTATACATTGATCAGTGCATTGTTTGGCACTAATCACTGTAATAATGTCACCGGTCCCCAAAAAGCATCACTTGGGGTCAGATTTGTCAGGCACAATGTCGCAGTCCCGCTAAAAATCACAGATCGTCACCATTACCAGTAAAAACATAAAAAAAGTCCAAAACTCTATCCCCTAATTTTTAGACGCTATAACTTTTGCGCAAACAAATCAATATAAGCTTATTGAGATTTTTTTTTACCAAAAACATGTAGCAGAATACATATTGGCCTAAACAAATCAAGATAAGCTTATTGAGATTTTTTTTTTTACCAAAAACATGTAGCAGAATACATATTGGCCTAAACTGATGAATACATTTGTTTTTTTATATATATATATATATATATATATATATATATATATATATATATATATATATATATATATATATATATATATATATATATATATATATATATATATATATATATATATATATATGTTTGGGATATGTATTATAGCAGAAAGTAAAAAATATAGTTTGTCAGTAATTTTTTGTTTATAGTGCAAAAAAATAAAAACAGCAGAGGTGATCAAATACCACCAAAAGAAAGCTCTATTTGTGGGGAAAAAAAGGACATACATTTTGTTTGGGTACAACTTTGCACGACCGTGCAATTTTCAGTTAAAGAGATGCAGTGCCGTATCGCAAAAAATTGCCTGGTCATTAAGGGGTAAATCCTTCCAATCGTTCCAGGGTTGAATGGGTTAATAATGGTGTTGCAAGGAAAAGGAAAAAGATGTTACAAGGAAATAAAGTGTCAATAAAGCAACAGAGAAATAAAAAGCAGTTGAAAATTATGAATACTTGCAAATCCTGTTTCAGCAGATTTCAGTCCACGAGCAAAGTGATCTATTGGCTCTCATAAATTGACAGGTCTTCTTTTGCTTGATGGTACATGACATCTGTCCCAATGTGAATGCATTACACCTTTCTTCACATCAAGGGGGGTGTTGACAGAGACCATCTGACCAATCATTTGGTCTAAGGGGTGGTTACTGGGATGTCACCACGTTTATGACCAAGTCCCAGATACAGTTTTCTATAAGTATTAATATCTCTGAATATCTGCAGGGTACAGTTGGCTACCCTGAGTATTATTGTCTAGCATGAAATTAGCTTTGAAACAGATATAAATATGACAGGTCTTCTGTTTTTCATGGGAGGGGTGTGGGGGTCTAATCCTCTCTGGTACCCCCTAGCATAGGGGTATTTGGGTTTAAAATGCTACCCAATAACTGATAAAGATAAATATGACTTTATTCTGGCTATACTGTCATGATATTATAAGTTATGACAATTATTGGGATGATGGATTCTACCCAAAGACAGATATGTGGATTCCAACTAAGGTATTTATGTAACTCTCTAGTCACTCAAGCATGTGAATCGGACATTTTTTTATGAGGGTACCTAGACTAAATTGTGTATTGGTTAATGGAGAGGTCTGTGAGTCCGATCAATGGACCGATAAGAAAGTCCTGGCATGAGTTACCAGTTCTATATTGTGCCAGATAGCTTCCTGGGGGATGTAAAAATAGACCACTGCTACCATTAGGCCTCCTTGTGTTACAAACTGTCATCTGTGAATTCTGAACATCTTTTTTGCCACAGACAAAGCTTTGTGAGCGCCTTGCCCACGTTACCAATCCAATGAGTGGGAACATCCATTTACAGGGTCAGAAAGTTCTCAATGTGCCTTAGTGTCTGTTGACTATAACTTCAGTGTTTCCCAGTGTTTATTTAGGCTTCATATTGAGTGTCCATATGCCATTCACTGGTGTAGCTCTTGCTTTACCATGGTGTACACATTGATAGTTAGGCCATAGAGAGGACAATTTAACGTCTGATTCTATGAAGATTCAAGTAAATGGTGAAGAGCAGATAAGTATAAAATTCACATCAACCCAGCCTATTCCTGGGGATGCAAACAACATCCTGGAATAATATTCCATATATACTGGACCTGCCTAAGGATCTGTCCATTTTGGGTAGTAGTATATCATGTCTGCAGTCTCTGACCGTCTCCTGTACCATGACTGCAGTCTCTGACCGTCTCCTGTACCATGACTGCAGTCTCTGACCATCTCCTGTATCATGTCTGCAGTCTCTGATCATCTCCTGTACTATGTCTGCAGTCTCTGACTGTCTCCTGTACCATGTCTGCAGTCTCTGACCGTCTCCTGTATTACGTCTGTGGTCTATGATGGTCTCCTGTAACATGTATGCAGTCTCTTACCGTCTCCTGTATCATGTCTGCAGTCTCTGACCATCTCCTGTATCATGTCTGTAATATGTCTGTAGTCTGTCAGTCTACCATGTCTGTAGTATGTCCCCCCTCCAGGTCCCAATAAAGTGTTCTGCTTCTCTTCCTGTATTTTGTTTATTGTTACGAGATCATGTAAGGATTCCAGGTTAATGAAGACTTTGTGGGGGAGCATCTCTGTGGTTGAGTCATTGCCATAGAAACATTTGTAAAGGGGAGGAGTTAGTAAAATTACCACGCCCATGTGGGGGCGCCAGAAATATTTCTGCACCCAGGCGCCTGTGACCCTAGGATCGGCCCTGCGCTTTTTCATACTCTCTTTCAGATACACATTGAGCCTGATGTGGCTGCATTCTTGTTTGGTCTTTGGTTTACCTCATATGCACAAGGATGGTAAAATACTGACCTTACATGTGCTAACAGATGCAAGATGTCTGACTACCTCTCACTAGCGACAGGTACAAGGACCAACTACACTTTTGTAATCAAGAGATCAACCTTATTGAAGCACTTGGGACCGATTGAATAATACATTTTCTACATATGAATTAATGTGTGAGCCATGGGCCCACTTGTAGGCCCTGCCCACGTTGTCTGAAAGCTGTAATCCCATCCCCCCATGTCCCCCTGCAGTTCTTTGCTAACCTTCTCTTCTACATCTTATTTACATTTTATACTCTTTCTATCTTTTTCTCTCTTCATCTTATTGTTGGTTTTTATAGCACAAGTGTAGCTTTCGATGTGTTATTAGATCAGGGCCACGTGCTATTGCTCTGTCTGTTCTTACTTTTATACCTTTTTGTTTGTTATATGATCTAATGGGCAGGTCTTGAGAAGGTCAGGTTTACATTCATGTAGCAGCCAGATACCTAACCTATGGTTTTCCACTGCTGGATTTTTTATCCCTAATCATGCCTAGGGTGAATAAGTTTTTCATTTTCATGTTTCCTAAGACGGCTAAATGTTTGATTCTTTATTTGCCTATTTCAAAACTGTGAGGATTGTAGCACAATGACGTTACTGTACTCTACAACTCTGGACAAAAAAAATTCTACTTTTCTAAGGAATACAAATTTACATCATATAATTTGCTGTTAATGCAAATTACCCAAACATGTAATGATTTTCTTGGAAGCCGTGTGTCACTTCATTTGAATATACTATATATTATATAGATGTCACAGCAATTCCACTATCCACCATCAATCACTGAGAATGATTTTCTGTAATATTGTAAAAACAATCTATTTATCAATATTTTCCAGATTTAGTGCATCATTTATACAAACAGTAAGCCAATCATGGAAGTTTGTTTAACCTTTGCAGGATCAAGAAATGATTCAGTTGTTCTGCTTTGCTCTATAATTGATTGTAAGTTCACAGTGCAGACTGATATAAGCTCCTTGCTGGCTGCTACTGATCTTTCCTTTTGAAAACACTACACTAGTTGTCAGGTGGTCAATATTATAGGCATAGCATTATATAATCATCATTTTCTAACTCAGAACAAGTATTAAAGTAATTGTAAAGGAAAAACATGTTTTTTTAACTACAAATAACGAACATCTCTATACTTATCTGTTATGTGCAAAGGAATTGCACAGAGCAGCCCTGAGCCTCCTCTTCTCAGGTCCCCTGCCGGTGCTCCTGGCTCCTAATCTCTGTCCAGGGCCCCCATGGGAAGTCACTTTGCATGGGAGCACTCGTGCATGGCTTTGATTAACAGCACTAGGAGCAGGTGGCTTCCTGCCAATAAGGAGAAGTAACAGCGCACTGAGCTTTCCAGTGAATGGCTGTGCAATGAGGGTGTGTCTGGACAATTCTAAACATGAGAGGAGAGTACACTGAGTTCCCACCATAGCTAGAGAACTGACCACGGTGTGTGTTCTCCTGCTTAGTGTGGTCAGTTTTTAATAGGAAAGAAAAGGGGCTGTCAGAAACACCAGGGATTTCACATAAAGGAAGTGATATGAAGAAAACAGGATATCTTCTCATACAAGTACATGGTACAGCAGGTACATATCAGGAATATGAAGTGTTAGGGTAAGAAATGCTTTAAGGTACAAAATGTTTAGGCTTTAGAACCACTTTAAGCAAGTGAACTAAAGTCCAAATGAAATCTCAGACACGAGGCGCGAATAACAGACCATGCACCAATGGTGTCTGTCCCTTTAAGTACTCATCCCCAGCATGCACAGCGGGGCGACCACTCCCACTAAATCGCTGCTGAGGGGGAACACCCAATATACCTTGACCTTGCTGCTGCCACCCTTGGCCTGGAGTGGTAATGACACCACAGCCATTCCTGGAACAGAGGCTAAATGTGCCATTAATCATACTAGTCTGAGCCAAATAACAGTTCAGACCCCCTCTAAATTTAAAGCAGCGCCTGATCAACAGGAGCAGGGCGCTACATACTCCCCCTACTACAAAAAGACACTGTGCCCAGTGTCGGGAACAATGGCGTCTTAAAGCCTGAGCGCCAACACCTGAACCTTAAAATTGGATGGGAAGGGAAAAGAAGAAAAAAGGAACACAATTAAAACACGTGTGACGTGGTGATTTTCATCACTCCCCAACCCATGGATTCCTTCCAACACATCCTAGCAAGTTATCACAAGACCAGCCTAGCTGAAATAATTGTATTCCTTCAAAAGAACTTTCCCATGCAATTAAAAGCATTTCCCGATCCAGCACCTCTATTCCAATCTTTTCCACTTATACTGTAAAGTAGTTATAAAGGTTGAAGGAGCCATTGGCTTCCGCTGCTGTCAATCACAGCTATTGAGGCAAGAACTAGGATGGAACTGCAGGTTTTTGGTCATGCCCCCCTCCTCATTCAAAGACATAAACATGCATGATCAGGCATTTCAAGAATGTATTTTCTGGAGACTTATTTAATGTAGTATCAAAGCCTTGGTGGTTTTTAGCTTAACACATTGAGCACAAAAAAAATTCTGGATATTAATAATACAAATAGTCTCCCCTACAAACTATTTGTTACAATTCTTACCCCTGCACTCACAGTTTACAACTTTCAATGCTAAACTTCCAGTTTTCACAGGAAACAGATAAATGTGGACTGTCAGGCTATTAGCTTGGAGAAGGGAGAGCCAGAGAGACAGAGTAGGGGAGTACCTTGCCTAGGTACGGGTGTATGAGTTTCTATTAATGCACGCAGTGTAGCGAGACACAGACAGTCTCTGTATGCAAGGCTGGCTCCATAGGATGCTGCAACAGAAAGGAGTCACCCTGAAACGGGGAACTTTGAGCAGCGATTCTAACGCGGAGTTCCACCTAAAAGTGGAACCTCCTCTTATATGCTTCCCCCCTTCCGGTGCCACATTTGGTACCTTTAAGGGGGAGGGGGAACGGGTACCTGTTTTTGACAGGTACCCTTCCCCACTTGCGGGACCGTCCCTCGTAAGTTTGGCCCCCCTCCTCCTTCTGCCACCAGTCCAGTTAAAAAGCGCAGAGTATGCGCAGTAGGGGACAGGCTGTGAAGCCGAAAGGCTTTACTGATGGTTTTACTTAACATGAATGGCGATGGCGGCACCCGAGAGGCGTTCCAAAAATCGGCTGGGGTGCCAACATTGCGGGAACCCTGGACAGGCTTTATAGATCTTTCTCTAGAATTACTCTATAACTGTCCTGCCTTTGTCTCAATCCATTTTTCCATCAATCTTGTTTTTTTAGGTCCCTGCTGTTGAAAGGCCTCCCAACAACTTGTTTGGTGTGTCTCAAATGCCTTTTTGATTTGGATTTGTTTAGCAATGGCTTTTAGATGAAGGTTGTTCCATACAGAACGTCTCCCATTTTTAGCTCTTTCAGAATATAATTGTCCTCTTGATTGTTAATGCCTTCCTTTGCCCTCCTTACCCAGTCACCAAGTTTTGGTGGATTTTTCTTTCTAGACATAGCTAGTTGTGCCATATTCTTTCTATTTTAATAATTGGTTTAGCAGTTCTCTGGTGGATTTTTAAAGTTTTGGATATAAACCAAATCCAGTGCTTCTTCAGGATAAAAATCCCAGATATGTTTTAATAGCTTTCTGGACTTAATAATGCTGTTTTTTTACACCCGTTTTATACAAATTAGAATGTGTATATTTTTAGATCATTTGGCGCATTCATTGTGCACACATGGATGCCATTAAATTAATTATTTCACTTATGAAGGAAACAATGGCGTCTTAAAGCCTGAGCGCCAACACCTGAACCTTAAAATTGGATGGGAAGGGAAAAGAAGAAAAAAGGAACACAATTAAAACACGTGTGACGTGGTGATTTTCATCACTCCCCAACCCATGGATTCCTTCCAACACATCCTAGCAAGTTATCACAAGACCAGCCTAGCTGAAATAATTGTATTCCTTCAAAAGAACTTTCCCATGCAATTAAAAGCATTTCCCGATCCAGCACCTCTATTCCAATCTTTTCCACTTATACTGTAAAGTAGTTATAAAGGTTGAAGGAGCCATTGGCTTCCGCTGCTGTCAATCACAGCTATTGAGGCAAGAACTAGGATGGAACTGCAGGTTTTTGGTCATGCCCCCCTCCTCATTCAAAGACATAAACATGCATGATCAGGCATTTCAAGAATGTATTTTCTGGAGACTTATTTAATGTAGTATCAAAGCCTTGGTGGTTTTTAGCTTAACACATTGAGCACAAAAAAAAATCTGGATATTAATAATACAAATAGTCTCCCCTACAAACTATTTGTTACAATTCTTACCCCTGCACTCACAGTTTACAACTTTCAATGCTAAACTTCCAGTTTTCACAGGAAACAGATAAATGTGGACTGTCAGGCTATTAGCTTGGAGAAGGGAGAGCCAGAGAGACAGAGTAGGGGAGTACCTTGCCTAGGTACGGGTGTATGAGTTTCTATTAATGCACGCAGTGTAGCGAGACACAGACAGTCTCTGTATGCAAGGCTGGCTCCATAGGATGCTGCAACAGAAAGGAGTCACCCTGAAACGGGGAACTTTGAGCAGCGATTCTAACGCGGAGTTCCACCTAAAAGTGGAACCTCCTCTTATATGCTTCCCCCCTTCCGGTGCCACATTTGGTACCTTTAAGGGGGAGGGGGAACGGGTACCTGTTTTTGACAGGTACCCTTCCCCACTTGCGGGACCGTCCCTCGTAAGTTTGGCCCCCCTCCTCCTTCTGCCACCAGTCCAGTTAAAAAGCGCAGAGTATGCGCAGTAGGGGACAGGCTGTGAAGCCGAAAGGCTTTACTGATGGTTTTACTTAACATGAATGGCGATGGCGGCACCCGAGAGGCGTTCCAAAAATCGGCTGGGGTGCCAACATTGCGGGAACCCTGGACAGGCTTTATAGATCTTTCTCTAGAATTACTCTATAACTGTCCTGCCTTTGTCTCAATCCATTTTTCCATCAATCTTGTTTTTTTAGGTCCCTGCTGTTGAAAGGCCTCCCAACAACTTGTTTGGTGTGTCTCAAATGCCTTTTTGATTTGGATTTGTTTAGCAATGGCTTTTAGATGAAGGTTGTTCCATACAGAACGTCTCCCATTTTTAGCTCTTTCAGAATATAATTGTCCTCTTGATTGTTAATGCCTTCCTTTGCCCTCCTTACCCAGTCACCAAGTTTTGGTGGATTTTTCTTTCTAGACATAGCTAGTTGTGCCATATTCTTTCTATTTTAATAATTGGTTTAGCAGTTCTCTGGTGGATTTTTAAAGTTTTGGATATAAACCAAATCCAGTGCTTCTTCAGGATAAAAATCCCAGATATGTTTTAATAGCTTTCTGGACTTAATAATGCTGTTTTTTTACACCCGTTTTATACAAATTAGAATGTGTATATTTTTAGATCATTTGGCGCATTCATTGTGCACACATGGATGCCATTAAATTAATTATTTCACTTATGAAGGAAACAATGGCGTCTTAAAGCCTGAGCGCCAACACCTGAACCTTAAAATTGGATGGGAAGGGAAAAGAAGAAAAAAGGAACACAATTAAAACACGTGTGACGTGGTGATTTTCATCACTCCCCAACCCATGGATTCCTTCCAACACATCCTAGCAAGTTATCACAAGACCAGCCTAGCTGAAATAATTGTATTCCTTCAAAAGAACTTTCCCATGCAATTAAAAGCATTTCCCGATCCAGCACCTCTATTCCAATCTTTTCCACTTATACTGTAAAGTAGTTATAAAGGTTGAAGGAGCCATTGGCTTCCGCTGCTGTCAATCACAGCTATTGAGGCAAGAACTAGGATGGAACTGCAGGTTTTTGGTCATGCCCCCCTCCTCATTCAAAGACATAAACATGCATGATCAGGCATTTCAAGAATGTATTTTCTGGAGACTTATTTAATGTAGTATCAAAGCCTTGGTGGTTTGTAGCTTAACACATTGAGCACAAAAAAAATTCTGGATATTAATAATACAAATAGTCTCCCCTACAAACTATTTGTTACAATTCTTACCCCTGCACTCACAGTTTACAACTTTCAATGCTAAACTTCCAGTTTTCACAGGAAACAGATAAATGTGGACTGTCAGGCTATTAGCTTGGAGAAGGGAGAGCCAGAGAGACAGAGTAGGGGAGTACCTTGCCTAGGTACGGGTGTATGAGTTTCTATTAATGCACGCAGTGTAGCGAGACACAGACAGTCTCTGTATGCAAGGCTGGCTCCATAGGATGCTGCAACAGAAAGGAGTCACCCTGAAACGGGGAACTTTGAGCAGCGATTCTAACGCGGAGTTCCACCTAAAAGTGGAACCTCCTCTTATATGCTTCCCCCCTTCCGGTGCCACATTTGGTACCTTTAAGGGGGAGGGGGAACGGGTACCTGTTTTTGACAGGTACCCTTCCCCACTTGCGGGACCGTCCCTCGTAAGTTTGGCCCCCCTCCTCCTTCTGCCACCAGTCCAGTTAAAAAGCGCAGAGTATGCGCAGTAGGGGACAGGCTGTGAAGCCGAAAGGCTTTACTGATGGTTTTACTTAACATGAATGGCGATGGCGGCACCCGAGAGGCGTTCCAAAAATCGGCTGGGGTGCCAACATTGCGGGAACCCTGGACAGGCTTTATAGATCTTTCTCTAGAATTACTCTATAACTGTCCTGCCTTTGTCTCAATCCATTTTTCCATCAATCTTGTTTTTTTAGGTCCCTGCTGTTGAAAGGCCTCCCAACAACTTGTTTGGTGTGTCTCAAATGCCTTTTTGATTTGGATTTGTTTAGCAATGGCTTTTAGATGAAGGTTGTTCCATACAGAACGTCTCCCATTTTTAGCTCTTTCAGAATATAATTGTCCTCTTGATTGTTAATGCCTTCCTTTGCCCTCCTTACCCAGTCACCAAGTTTTGGTGGATTTTTCTTTCTAGACATAGCTAGTTGTGCCATATTCTTTCTATTTTAATAATTGGTTTAGCAGTTCTCTGGTGGATTTTTAAAGTTTTGGATATAAACCAAATCCAGTGCTTCTTCAGGATAAAAATCCCAGATATGTTTTAATAGCTTTCTGGACTTAATAATGCTGTTTTTTTACACCCGTTTTATACAAATTAGAATGTGTATATTTTTAGATCATTTGGCGCATTCATTGTGCACACATGGATGCCATTAAATTAATTATTTCACTTATGAAGGAAATTATCTGCACAAGAACCTTATTTTACAGCACAGGAGGTCAATACTTACACAGTTGAAAGTTTGTAGTTTTTTAGGGAAAGAAAAAGGAGAAGCCGAATCGGCTTCTCAAAACATGGATTTTATGGGTACAGCATGAGGCAGTAGATATTAAAAGTAACAAATTGTATTGGATATTCATAAAAATGCAATTTTTATTGCAATGCTAGTATAGAGACAAGAAATGTACGATGTAAGGTAAAATATACTCTGTATAGGAGTCCACCAATGAGGTCAAACTTCAACGAAATACACAAAACTACTGCTAGTTGCTGATCTCCCGTAAAGCTGTGACTGGAAAAGTACCCGGGCAATAATTTCTGCAGGCATTAATCTTAATCTCAGGCATGGGTGCTTTTAACTACTTCAGCCCTGGAAGATGTTACCTCCTTCCTGACCAGAGCACTTTTTACAATTTGGCACTGCGTTGCTTTAACTGACAATTGTGCGGTTATGCAATGCTGTACCCAAACAAAATTTGTGTCTGTCTTTTTTTTCTCCACAAAAATAGCTTTTTTTTGGTGGTATTTAATCACCTTTGAAAAAAAAAATATATATATTTTTTACTTTTTGCTATAATAAATATCCCCCAAATCTTTTTTAAAAACAAAATGTCTTCATCAGTTTAGGCCAATATGTATTCTTCTACATATTTTTGGTAAAAAAAATCGAAATAAACGTATATTGATTGGTTTGTGCAAAAGTTATAGCGTCTACAATCTATGGGAAAGATTTATGGCATTTTTATTCCGTTTTTATTTATTTCTATTTGTTTATTAGTAATGGCGGTGATCTACAGTTCAGACACTTTTGACACATTTTTGGGATGCCAACATTGCGGGAACCCTGGACAGGCTTTATAGATCTTTCTCTA
This sequence comes from Rana temporaria, assembly GCF_905171775.1. Classification (NCBI taxonomy): domain Eukaryota; kingdom Metazoa; phylum Chordata; class Amphibia; order Anura; family Ranidae; genus Rana; species Rana temporaria. The sequence goes on along the minus strand of NC_053490.1, from coordinate 211,740,967 downwards.
GAATTTCTCTATAACTGTCCTGCCTTTGTTTCAATCCATTTTTCCATCAATCTTGTTTTTTTAGGTCCCTGCTGTTGAAAGGCCTCCCCACAACTTGTTTGGTGTGTCTCAAATGCCTCAAATGGACATTTTTGGGACCATTGACATTTATGGAGCGATCAGTGCTATAAATATGCACTTGTTACTGTATAAATGTCACTGTCAGGTAATCGGTTAACACTAGGGGCGATCAAGGGGTTAACTGTGTGTTCCCTCACTGTGTCACCTCTCCTCTGACAGCGCAGGGATTTGCGCATCAGGTTCTCCGCTGTGCAGTAGGCCAGCATGCGTGACTCCGACAGCACTCGCGCGCCCTCTGGTGGCTCTCCTGGGCAAAGTGGTATATATATGGGATTTCACCCAGGAAAGCCATTCTGCCGCAGTATATCTGCGTGAGCTGGTCGGGAACTGGTTAATTGCTTTTAGTTGTCATTGGTCTCTTGGTGGCCTCCCTCACCAGTCTCCTTCTGGACAGTCACTTCCTTTTGGTGGACTGCCTGTTCCTGATTTTTAGCCATGCCATACTCTTTAATTTACATGACATCAATGGAAGCATTTGGAGAGTGATACAGCCTGGCAAACAACTCATGTCGGGTCAATTTTGATACAACACAACAGGATGCAATGTGAAGTGACACTAATGTGACCATGTGAACAAAGCACACCGTTTTGACAAGTGTTTGTGGAGCTTCAAAAATTGCTTATGAAATGCCAATTTTGAAGCTAGTGTAAACTTAGCCTAAATATTAAGCATACAGGTAGCTTTAGAGTATTGTGTTTGTTGACTTGTTTGGCTACCTAATCTGAGCAAATTGCAAGTTAAAAATGTTTAAGGGAATATTCAAATGTATTAACCTCCTTAGCGGTAATCCTGAGTCTGGCTCGGGGTAAGATTTCAATACCAAAAGCGGTATCCCCGAGCCAGACTCGGGGGTTGCCCCGCAGCATTCACAGGCACAAGTTACTTACCTTGTCCCTGGATCCTGCGATGCATCCCCGCTGTGTGAGCGAGCGGCGTCCTCGCTTGATTCACACAGTGCCTGTGTGTCGCCGATCTCAGTTCCCTGCGACGTTACGACGCACAGGGGCGGAGAACGGCACCAAATTCAAAAAAGTAAATAAACACAATACATACAGTATACTGTAATCTTACAGATTACAGTACTGTATGTATAAAATCCCCCCCCTGTGTCCCTAGTGGTCTGCCCAGTGTCCTGCATGTACTTTTATAAAATAAAAACTGTTCTTTCTGCCTGCAAACTATAGATTGTCCATAGCAACCAAAAGTGTCCCTTTATGTCAAAAGTGATTTTAGAGCAGCTAGAAAAAAGCGATAATAAATTATAATCACTTGTAGAATTGAGCAATATCGATTTGTGGGGAAATTCGTCATTAAAAGTAATGACAGCGACAATTCTGCAACTGAGCAAATTTCAGTGTTTTTGATTTGATTACATTATTGAATATTTTTTTTATAATTACATTATTATTTGTTATAATTATTTATAGTTATTTATTATATTATAATTTATGATTTTGTGTTTCAAACTTTATCATACCCGGGATGTCTACTAGACTCTTGTTTGGACAGATTTAAGTGAGTTATTCCTAAGAATTGCAGGCCTACAATATAAAACGCCAAATTTCCATGCAAAATAATTGTACCGCTTTTGGTACAAAATTCCAGACATAATCATACCGCCAGGGAGGTTAATCTCCTTACGACTATAGTACATTTTGCAGTGTGCCATGCTTGTTTGAACGGTCTGCCTGTACTGTGCTTGAACAAAAGGTTACATTGGGTGCAGAGGAAAAGAATGATTACTTATTTATATGTTTCATTTACTTATTTATTTGGGTAAGGAAGAAAATACAATTACTGTGTTTACTTTCCATTCCAGAGTTACATTACCATATTTCAAGTCATTGCTTTAGACGTGTAATCACATCTGAAACTATTTCTGAGATCTTGAAATGATCATTAGCTTGGCACTAATGTAATCTGCAGTAAGTGATTGCCAGAAACAAAATACTCACATAAGGTTTTTTGCTCCTGTGGTTATTGCTTCCCTCTCAATATTTGCACAATACTATGACCTATATTTATCAAAGGTTTACACACTTAACTATTTGGTTTATTTCTGCTATTTTGGTTGACTTCAGGAAAAGAGGACTAAATATTTTCACTGTAATGGTTTTTAAAATAGTTTAAAAGCCTTGAGTTGCTCATAGGAAGTCATCAGAGTTCATCTGTAATTTTTCTTTTTTTTTCAAGTGCAGTTAAAAAAGGCCTACTTTTCTAAAAATAAAGTTTTCAGAGAATACATTTTAATTTAATTTTTCAGTAACAGGATTCCTGCTCTACCAGAAAACCCATCAATAGCGCTGCCATGTTCCAAACGAGTGTTGGAACCTCCTTCAGTGTTCAACAGATTGATTGCATATAAAAACAGTATTCCAAGCAAAAAAATCAATAAATATGAAGAGAAGTGCTCACTCTTAAGAGTGTTTGTTCCTTAAGGTTCTGCTTCATTCCAGTGTTGCTTGATCTTCCTAAAAAGAAGCACCAAGGAGGCCTGTGAAGCTATAAGGTCTGAACACCTTATAGTGAGTAGGGATTGGGATATGGTACTTTAAATTTATATTAAGTGATCATATCATAAGGTTAAGCAGTTCAGCTGATGACCTTAGCCCAGTCCAACCATGGCCATTAACATTTCTAGCAGTAACATTACTTAGCCAAAAACTGATATTCAGAGACCTTTTAATTAGGCCTATCATACATCACATCACAGCATGGTGACACCTAGGCCTAGGTCATGAAAATCTGTTAAGCAAGGTATCTATTAAGCAGCTCAAGTTGAATAAACACCCAGAATCTGTGAAGCCTGAAAGACTTAAAGCGGGAGTTCACCCGAATTTTTTTTTTTAACATTAGATTGATGCTCATTTTGACAAGGGGAATCGGGTGTTTTTTTTTTAAATCGAAGCAGTACTTACCGTTTTAGAGATAGATCTTCTCCGCCGTTTCCGGGTATGGTCTTCGGGACTGGGCGTTCCAATTTGATTGACAGGCTTCCGACAGGCTTCCGACGGTCGCATACATCGCGTCACGAGTAGCCGAACGAAGCCGAACGTCGGTGCTGCTCTATACGGCGCCTGCGCACCGACGTTCGGCTACTTTCGGAAAATCGTAACACGATGTATGCTACCGTCGGAAGCCTGTCGGAAGCCTGTCAATCAAATAGGAACGCCCAGTCCCGCAGCCCATACCCGGAAGCGGCGGAGAAGATCTCTCTCTAAAACGGTAAGTACTGCTTCGATTTAAAAAAAAACTAGCCGATTCCCCTTGACAAAATGAGCATCAATCTAGTGTTAAAAATTAACTTTTTGGGTGAACCTCCACTTTAAATTAAGCCATTGTAATTAGGAAAAGTAACTTCTGTTGTAAAAGATGTGTCGAAACATTCTTTGGTATGTTGTTTTTTTTAACTGGCTTTGATTGCCCAATATAAAGCAATTAAGGAACATTTCGTGTTCCTGTCTAGGGATTTCTCTTTGCTAGGGCAAAACTCCAGTCATATTTCACAAATCCTGTAATGATAAAGTAACAGTACATCAATGATAAGAATCTACATAAATGTAGTAAAAAAAAACTATTGATTAGTTACTGGACACCCTCATATTACAAGGAGTAGATAGTTGATAAGACACATTACCCTTTCTGAGGAAGATACACATAAAGCTATGTCCTGGTTAGTCTCTAATGAACCATGATTTCATGATGTTCAATACTATATTGGTTATCCGACTCTAACACACGACCCTATGAAAATATCACTGCATGTAGAAATCTAGCTGGGAGAGAGGGTCTGCTGAAAATATAATACATATTTTAGCACTACTACCTCACATCGCTCAGATCCTTTGATTAGCTGCATCATTTCTGTAAACACCCTTTCTCAGGAACTAGATAAAATGGCTGCATTAACACCTGACAGCTCTCATTTTTCGCACCCATGACGCACTCACCCAACCCAACACCCAACAGTTCACCCATGCTGAAAATCACTCTGAGGCCCAGAATGGAATTTATGCTATATTGAATTGGACATTGTCAGGAACACAGACTAGGTGAAACATTGTTAAGTACTTTTACTTTTTCCATATAGTTTACTGTTGTTTATTTTCTATTTTGTAATATCTTTTTCTTCTCTTTTTCTGTTTACTTGAACAATTTTATTTTATTTTCATTAAATAATATTAAAAAATCATTAAACTTTATCTCTAATGCTCTAGATTAGAAATTTCCGAGTGCTTGCCTTTTTTTTTTAGAAAGCTACCATATTTAATTTCTGCTTTAACCTTGTCTGGAGTGGCAGTTGGTGTCAGACATTTTTTAACCACTTAAAGGAACACTAAAGGTTCATTTTTTATTAGATCAATTGATTGCTGTAAGCTAGAGCATTTAAATATCACTTACCTCGTTTTTCCTTTTGACCTCCAAAATACAGTAATCCAGGTTTGAAAATGCCATTTCCTGTCTCTCCTCTTCTTGCTTTCCACCAGCATCTGAGCTGTTTTGCATGGTGGAAAGCAGAATGTGCTCACCCCCTCCCTATGAATACAGCCCTGCATGAAGATGCTCTCTTATCCCTCACAGGCATGGAGGCTAAGCCTAATGGGAACTGTAGTTCCCATTAGGCCGTGATGTAGCAAGAATGAATGCGCACCGCAAACCAGGAAGTCAGTGAGAATAATGATTCAGGAGTGACGGAGGTGAATAAAACAGCTCGATTTCAACAGGTATCAAACTAGTTATAATGCAAAACATTACTTTTTACTTTATCAGCTACTGTCAGACTTAAATTTAAGAGGAGAATATTTTTGTCTTTACAACCCCTTTAAGGACCTGCTCACGACTATATACGTCCTTTTTTAAAAGATGGATATCTCGGTAATGGCAGCAGCTGCTGCCACAACCGAGATATCCATCTTTACTGTGAGTGGTCCTGTAAACGATAACGGTGGTCTCCGTGGCGGATTCGCCATGAGATCACCGTTAACGGCGCCGGGAGATGGCCCCCTCCCGCCGCTCTCCCGCGCCCTCCGCTGCTTACCGGAGCCGTCGGTAGCGGAGGAGGCGATCGGGTCCTTTCCTCTCCTTGGCTGGGATACGAGTGAGGGCAAGATGGCACCCACCCGTCCCCATAGCATAGCAGGGCGGAAGTGACATCAAAACGTCACCTCCGCCAATGCTTCCTAAAGCAATATTCTCTAAATGTCATTTTTTCAAATGACAAAAAAATTTTTTTTTGCATTTAAGTCTAAATATGAGATCTGAGGTTTTTTTGACCCCAGATCTCATATTTAAGAGGACCTGTCATTCTTTTTTCTATTACAAGGGATGTTTACATTCCTTGTAATAGGAATAAAAGTGATCCATTTTATAATTTTTTTTTAGTGTAAAAAATAATAAAATAAATAAAAATAAATAAGCTTGTGCGCAGAAGCGAACACATACGTAGTGCCCGCATATGAAAACGGTGTTCAAACCACACAAGTGAGGTATCACCATGATCGTTAGAGCGAGAGCAATAATTCTAGCCCCAGACCCCCTCTGTAGCTCAAAAGATGCAACCTATAGAATTTTTTAAATGTCGCCTATGGAGATTTTTAAGGGTAAAAGTTTGACGCCATTCCACGAGCGGGCGTAGTTTTGAAGCGTGACATGTTGGGTATCATTTTACACAGCGTAACATTATCTTTCACAATATATAAAACAATTGGGCTAATTTTACTGTTGTCTTATTTTTTAATTAAAAAAAGTTAATTTTTTCCAAAAAAGGTGCGCTTGTAAGACCGCTGCGCAAAAAGTATTGCAATGACCGCCATTTTATTCTCTAGGGTGTTAGAAAAAAATATATATAATATTTGGGGGTTTTAAGTAATTTTCTAGCAAAAAAACAGTTTTAGTCTTGTAAACGCCAAATCTGAAAAACAGCCAAGGTCCTTAAGTGGTTAAAGGTCAAAATTGTTACAGTAGAATGATTCTCTGAGTAGTGTGTGTCTCCATTAAATATGTTAGTGGTTGTTGAAAATGCGGCAGGTGCCATTGAAGCTGTCATGGTTGTCCATGCTGACTGCCCTAAACGGTCAGCGTTCAGACGTATATATGAACAGTTAATGTTTGGTCCGAACTTACATTTGGACCAAACACTTAACTCATACCTAATTATAGGTCACTGGATGGACTGACTAAGAAGCCATTTAAGTTTTTTTTAAGCTGGTAAAGCTGGTTGGACAAATTACTTCCCCTACTTCTTCTACTGACCTCGAAAAAACCAAGTGCGGTATGCTAGGGATAGATTTGACACTTTATCTACAGTCACGGCAGTAAGTTAAATGTCTTGTAATATACAGATAAAATATATTGTTTTTTTCAACAATTTTGAAAAGAAGAGTCATAATGGTAGGCAAGCATGAAGGTAAAAATTATAAATCAAAGGCTCTCTGTGGGGAAGAAGGCATAGAAACTAGAAATCTGTAAATGTTATCATATTGACTTTTTTTCCATTGCAGTACACCAACAGAAGCTATTGGCCTTTGTCATATTCTCTGATACAGAGCTCCCACTGTGAGATAAATAAAGGCCCTGCATATGAACTTCACTAAGATGGGTAGAAGATGAGACACATTGCAATTGCAGCAGAAACTTGTATACTTCCTCAAATAAATTACACCAGCACAAAAGTAAAATATTTAATGTGAGCAAAAAAGTAATTATCAACACAGCAGGAGTGTACATCCTATTGGGTAGTAAAAATACTTCAACTTAACCACTTCAGCCCCGGAACATTTTACCCCCTTCCTGATCAGAGCGCTTTTTACAATTTAGCACTGTATCGCTTTAACTGACAATTGTGCGGTCATACAATGCTGTACCCAAACAAAATTTGCGTCTTTCCCCCCCCCCCACCCCCCCCCCCCCCACAAATAGAGCTTTCTGGTGGTATTTGATGACCTCTACTGTTTTTATTTTATGCACTATAAACAATTTTGAAAAAAAAAACAATATTTTTTACTTTTTGCTATAATAAATATCCCCCAATTTAAAAAAAAAAGAAATTCAGTTTAGGCCAATATGTATTCTTCTACATATTTTTGGTAAAAATTAGAGTATATTGATTGAGTTAAGTTATAGCGTCTACAAACTATGGGTAAGATTTATGGCATTTTTATGGTGTTTTTACTATTTATTTATTTTTTACTAGTAATGGCAGTGATTGGACACTTTTGACACATTTTTGGGACCATTGACATTTATAGAGCGATCAGTGATATAAATATGCACTGATTACTGTATAAATGTCACTGGCAGGGAAGGGGTTAACACTAGGGGGCGATCAAGGGTTTAACTGTGTGTTCCCTGACTGTGCTCTAACTGTGTGGTGATGGGACTATCTAGTAGAGATGACAGATCATTGTTCCTACTTTGTAGGAACACACGATCTGTCTCCTCTCCTTTGACAGCACAGGGATTTGTGTGTTTACACACACAAATCCCCATGCTGGCTCTCGTGCATGTGATTGCTCGTGGCCGGCGGCGATCGCGCCCACTGGCCACGTGCATTAGGTCCCCCTGATGTGCGGCGGGTGCTCACGCACCCTCTGGTGGCTCTCCTGGGCAAAGTGGTATATGCACGAGATTTCGCACAGGAGAGAGAATCTACCACAGTATATCTGCGGTTGGGAACCGGTTAATAGAAAGACATCTGAAAATGGTACAATAAGATGGGAACACAATTCCAGGATGATACCAATGACTAGCAAAGTAGCTTAAACTAAGATCTTAAATGAGAGATATCTTGCAAAAAGAAAAATAAGAAATTGCATACTCCTGTGAATTTAACCTTGGCAGAAAAATAATGCTTGCTATGGAATCCCTGCAAAGTTGATCTTTTAATTAAACAGTGGTCTTACTCAGCAGCTGAAGTAGACAGAATGATTCCAAGAAAAGAGTTTAAATAATCATAAATAGTGGTGGCATACACAAAATTCACATATATGTTTTACAGTGTAAATATTAGATTTATTTTACTTGATTCAGCTATATGTTGTTGATTATATAAATATTTGTGAATTTATGCTACCACCCTCCAAATTCTATATCTTATATAATGATAATATTTTAAAGAAAAATAACAAAAACAATATATAAATAATGGGCAGGTGTAGTAATTGTTTATCTTAGGATTGTTATAATTACAAGGAGCCATACTGAAGGTGAAACCCAGATCTAAATGTATTATTTTAATTGCACAATACAGGACACAGGCTGGATATTTATAGACCCTGGGTTAAAGGCTGGGGGGTTTCCTCAACACTTGTGCAATGCCTGTAGTTAGTCAAAGGGTGCTATATATTTAGACCCCTAAATAGGAACCAGTGACATGGTCAAGTAAGACCAGTTCACCCTGTATTGAACTGATTCTGTAGGCCCACTTACATGTTTCCTGAATTTGTATTAGTTTCTGCCTAAAAGAACCATCCGAAAACCAGAAATTGTGTTTGGAAACTATTCACTTATGGAGTGTTACGTTTTTTATTAAAACTATCTCTGCCTAGAGTTCGTTATAAGGTACTCAGGCACATCCCAGTGCCCTTTTGACACAAGGACTACAGGAAGGTCGACACCTGGGTTGTTGTGTACTTATTTATGGACATGCTTGCCTCATTTGAATACCCTACTCCATAAGTACCCTACAGGGGAATACCATAAGTAATTGTTATGGCGGAAAAAAGGTGCAAGGCAACCGCAAAAAAAGCTCAGGCAAACATTCGCTCTGCCGAAGGTCTACAAAACACTCAAACCACTGAGAGTGATGTTGCTTCCATTGCATCGGAGCAGTATCCTATTTTAACACTAATCCCTGAATCTGATTCTAGCTCTATATTAGACACCCAATAAGCCGCCTTTTTGACCAAGCCGGATTTTTCTGTCAGACTTTCTTAGACAGCTAATGGCTTTAATACAGCCATTATTGTCCAGAGCTCAAGAGTGCCAAGATCCTTCTGCACCCCTGCAGTCTCTACTGGAGTCGTAAACTGAATTTTCTCCTCTAGAGGCTGCAGATGATTTCCCTCCCCCAGGTTCCTATACCTCTTATAGTATGGCTTCACACAATGTAGGTATGCTCACTTCTGCTGTGAGAAAAAGCCTCAGCATAGTATCACTCGATTCTCCTCTGTCTTGCCATGCCCCCTTGGATACTAAGAGACCATTTATGAACAAATAGAATAGTCAATTTATAGGTTAACCAAAAAAGTGGTCTGTTCCGGTAGTAGCCCCTGCTGTTTCGGTTTTAAACATCTTGTGCCTATAGAAGATGTTTCTTTATTTAAATATGAAATATTCTGCTAACAGACAGTTTAGGATTCTTTTAAAGGCTCTCTTTAACCTTGCATGCCCAGCTCTGCAATCGGCTATTTCTACTATGTCTGTGTAGCGCCTGGTTACTTCTAAGTACCGGTGCTGTTCGAAATTGAAGGGATAATCAGAGTGTACAGACTCTGATGGTGATTTCAATTCTAAAAAGGGTCTCTGTTCCAGCTGGGCTATACTGTGGGCTCATTCTGTTGTTGCCGGGGTGTTATACCACCCCAGGCCGACAGGTGGCGCCAGTAGAACTCCGGCTGGGGTGCCTCTTGCCAGCAGCCAATCAGGAAGGAGTTTCTCTTGCGGGGCATGCTGGGATCTAAGTTCTAGGGAGGGTCTGTGGCAGAGATCTTTTCCCTCAAAGTTTCGAGTGATACTCTGGCTGCCAGGTTGGTGTGAGAGGCCTGTCCGGGTACACTATACCCACTCCGGCTGGAGTGGCGACGAAAGCAAAGTGTCGTTGGAAGCAGGACTGCTTCTGTTTCGTTAGGCCTGAATCTGCTATTTCTTCTCCTCATACATCTTTACTATCTACCTCAAGTTTTATTTGTTTACCGTGTTGGGTAAAATAAAAGCACAAGAAAAAGACATTGCTTTGGCTCTCATCAACTACCCTAGATGGTGCAGTCACAGAGGAAACATGCCACCCAACAACATGCGGCAAATTCGAAAAGACACGGAACACCCTGTTAAAGTCTATGGGAGAAATCGAAAGTGCCAATTTTTAAGGCTTATATGCAAGTTATTGTCATAAAAAGTGTTTGGGGACCTGGGTCCTGCCCCAGGGGACATGTATCAATGCAAAAAAAAAAAGTGTATAGTATGCCTGTAAAGCAGCGCATGTTTCCCATGCTTAGAACTGTCCCTGTCATTTCTGAAGGAAAAAAGGTAATTTAAAACTCCTCGCAGCTATAATGAGTTGTCTGCTCCCGGCAATACAGAGAAAAGTCATTCATAAAAAATAAAAAAAATGCATAGGGGTCCCCCCAAATTAAATTACCAGGCCCTTCAGGTTTGGTATGGATATTAAGACGAACTCCACCCCAAATTTAAAAAAAATGGCGTGGAGTTCCCCCAAAAAATCCACACCAGACCCTTTATCCGAGCGGAGGGGGGACGAGAGAGCGCCCCCCCTCCTGAACCGTACCAGGCCACATGCCCTCAACATTGTGAGGATGCTTTGGGGGTCTGTGACCCCTCAAAGCACCATGTCCCCATGTTGATGGGGACAAGGGCCTCATCCCCACAACCCTTGCTCGGGGGGTCTGCGGGCAAGGGGCTTATTGCAATCTGGAAGACCCCTTTAACAAAGGGGACCCCCAGATGCCACCCCCCATATGTGAATTGGTAATTGGGTACTTTGTACCCCTACCATTTCACAAAGAAAGTGTAACAATTGTAAAAAAAAACAGACACTGTTGGGAAAGTCCTTTTATTAAAAAAAAAAAAAAAGATTCCAGCGGTGGTAATCCACTCTCGCTCTCCGCTCCAATGCTGTCGGTATCCTGCGATGGATGATCTCCTCTCCGGGGTCCAGCAATGAGAAGGTCCTCTGGACCTCTTTATCCAGGTCCAGGATCCAGCGATGCAATGTTTATCGAGCGCAGCGCATCACCTGTCACCATCGGAGAAAGCCCGGGAATGACGTGGCTTCAGCCAGTGAAATTTCTTATGTAGGTGAGGGCGGGGCCACCTGTCAAGTGACCCCATCCCCCTCTGACACAAGAGAAAACCCAGGCTTTCCCAGTGATGTGCGGGTGACCCCACCCCCCTCTAATGTAACGCTCGGATAAAGGGTCTGGTGTGGATTTTTGGGGGGAACTCCATGCCATTTTTTTTTTATTTGGGGTGGAGTTCCCCTTAAAATCCATACCAGACCTGAAGGATCTGGAATGGATATTGGGGGGGAACCCCATGTCATTTTTTTTTCAATTTGATGCAGGGTTCCCCTTAATATCCATACCTAACCTGAAGGGCCTGGTAATTGAATTTGGGGGACCCCCCCTTTTTTTTATTTTTATGAATGACTTTTCTCTGTATTGCCGGGAGCCGACAATTCATTATAGCCTTGAGTAATTTTAGATTACTTTTTCTCCTTCAGAAATAACATTTTGTGCAGGGACAGTTCTAAGCAAGTTCTAAGCCCCCCCCCCCCCCGGTATGAAATTTAAAGGAATATTTCTTTTTTTTTGTTCCACTTTAAGCTTTATTAAAATCACTGCTCCCGAAAAAACGTTTTTTAAAACCTTTTTTTGCATTGATACATGTCCCCTGGGGCAGGACCCGGGTCCTCAAACACTTTTTAGGACAATAACTCGCATTTTAGCCTTTAATATTAGCACTTTAGATTTCAAACATTCGAGTCCCATAGACTTTAACGGGGTTCTAAAGTTCACACAAACTTTTGGTCTGTTCGTAGGTTCTGGTGTGAACCGAACGGGGTGGGGGGTGTTTGGCTCATCCCTATTCCTGAAGGTAAACCTATTTTTAACCCTGTTGTTGCCAGAGCCGTTTTTGCGTTTTTTTGCACACAAAATTCATTTGAGGCCTGAAGATTAAATAAAACCCCCAAAACATTATATATTTTCTGAAAGCAGACCCCCTAGAGAATAAAATAGTGTTAGTCACATGATATAACCATAACATTTCCATAAAAATTATACTAAAGTTAATTTTAGGGGACACAAAAACACAATAAATGACCCAATTTTTGGTAAAATATAAAAGCCAAAGTTGCACCGAGTAAATTTATACCCAACATGTTAAACCTTATGTGGGCCCGTGAAATAGCATCAAACTTCAGTGCCCTATATTTTTTATAGGCGACTCTTTAAAAGCCTCTATAGGTCATCAGTTTAGCATTACAGGGGAGGTCTAGTGCTAGAATTATTGTTCTCATTTCGGCGTGTGCTCGATATTTAACATATGTATTGCAATCTAGATCTAGAATCATCAGTGATTCCTACACTTTGCAGTAGGAGACAAACACATACAATGTGTTGCACTACAATTGTCCTATTCTCTGCTCCAAAAGTATTCACAAAGGTACTTGCACCTTTCTTGCCCTTCTAGTAAGTCAGAAAGACTCACATTCCCTTCAACTATCTTAAAACATTCATAGGACCAGGGCTTTTTTTCAGCAGGAACGCGGGGGAACGCAGTTTCGGCACCTCCAGCACTAAATGTATGTAAGGGGTGTGGGTGTGCTGGAGGGTCTATTGATGCTGGTTTCAGGGCGATCTATTGTCACTGGTGGGGATCTGTTTTTGTGTGAGGGTCTATTGTTTCTGGTGGGGGATCTATTGATGCTGGGGGGTCTTGTGTTGCTAGTAGGTATCTACTATTGAGGGAGAGGTCTATTGTTGCTGGGGTGGGGTCCATTGTTGCTGGGGTGGGGTCCATTGTTGCTGGGGGTGTCTAATGTTGCTGGGGTGAGGTCTATTGTGGCTGGGTTGGACCCATTGTTGCTGCGGTGGGGCCATTGTTGCTAGGGGAGTCTATCGTTGTGTTACAGATCTATTGTTTCGATGGTGAGGTCTATTGTTGCTGGGGTGGGGTCCATTGTTGCTGGGGAGAGTCTACTGTTGTGCGAAGGATCTATTGTTGCTGGGTGGGGTCTATTGTTACTGGGGGACCTATTTTTGATGGCTCCAGGGGATCTATTTTACTGCTTTTCTTGTTTTTAGACAAGGGCAAATTCTAAACAAATTATTTAGCACCGCAAAATAATACTTGTGACAGTACTGGGAGGTGGGTAGGGATGAAGGGATGGTGCTCAGAAGAGCATAGGGTGAGTATACAAGGGGCGTCTCAGAAGGGGGGGAGTTCTTGCACCTATTCTCTGAGAAAAAAAGCCCTGCATAGGACTATTCAGATGCTTCAGGCTTTTGATTGAGTGATCAACTTTCAAAAGACTGTTTTCCAACTTTCTCTTCACCTAGAATATTTAGACCTCACCCTTTACACAGCCCAGGTAAAAGTCTTCCTTATACTACACAAATTCCTCCACTAAGATCTCATATTTAGATATTAAGGAAAATGAGACAGTGAGATTCTCTTAGAGAGTTCTGGGCCTAATGATAGCCTTATTCAATGCTGTCTGCTTTGCTCAATTTCAACCAAGGCCTTTCCCATGCAACATCTTGTTGATATGACATGAGCATGCCCCTTCTCTTAAACTCCCTATGCTCCTTTCCAGGCAAGCAAGGACCTCCCTAGTTTGTTGGATTTCCAATTCAGCCTTGACAATGGGAAAGTCATTTCTACCACGCTCAAAAAGGGTAATACCAACAGATGCCAGCATCAGAGGCTGTGAAATAGTGTTCCAATCTCTCACAGTTCAGGAAACTTGGTCACCTAAGGAAGCCAATATCCCCATCAACATCCTGGAGCTCAGAGTGTCGGAACTAGCTCTGAGGCCCCATACACACCATAGAATCTATCCGCAGATAAATCCCATCAAATGGGTTTCTGCGGATAGATCCTATGGTGTGTACACGCCAACGGATATTTATCCGCAGATAAATCTCCCCTGGAATGGATTTCCAGCAGATAAATATTTGTCGACATGCACAGAATATCTATCTGCTGGAATCCATTCCAACGGATGGATCCGCTCGTCTGTACAGACTTACCGGATCCATCCGTCCAAAGGGATTCCCCGCACGCGCCGTAATGAATAGACGCATGCGTGGAATTCCTTATATGACAGCGTCGCGCCCGTCGCCGCGTCATAATAGCGGCGACGGCGCGACACGTCATCGGCAGAGGATTTCAGCGCGGATTTCAATGCGATGGTGTGTACACGCCATCGCATAGAAATCCTCTGAAATCTTAGAGAGGATTTATCCGCGGATACGGTCCGCTGAACCGTATCTGCGGATAAATCCTCTCGTGTGTATGGGGCCTGAATCACCAGACTCTCCTTCTTTAAGGTCACCCGTTCAGAATACAATCAGATAAAGCCACAGTTATGGCCTATATCAACCACCAGGGGGATATCAGGAGTCAGACAGACTTACCTTAAGTAAGTCTAATCACATGTTGGAAGGTGGATTACCACAGTCCTCACTGCCTGGACCAAGGGGATTGCCTTCATCTCTTCATCTGAGATCTCCTGTGTCAGAAATGAGAGATTTCAGATGTGGACATCCTAGCCTCCAGGTTCAACGACAAGCATTATGCCCATGCTCATAACATCCAGAACATTTACTTGCTATGGGATTCTCATGGGCCACATTTTGGAGTAATATGAGTGGCCAACCAATTACTGTAGTTGTTTCCATTTTCATTTTCTAACCTGCACTTGAAGCGTTATAGGTGGAATCTGATTGATTGCTGTAACCAGTAACTTTATTAATTCCATTTGTTCAATCGTATTTTTGTACAAGCACCTTTGTGTTGACAGTAGATAATAAACAACATATGTTCTCTGATTTAAAATCAAATAGTCTCTGACAATCCTATTTAGTAAACCATGTTATACTTGGTAATGATAAATCTGAAATATGTGTATTTTAGCCACTGCTGTACACATAGGGCTGGATTCAGGTAGATCGGCGCAAAGTTATGCCGGCGTAGCGTATCGAATATACGCTACGCCGACGTATAGCAGAGCGGCGAGCACAGTATTCACAAAGCACTCGCTCCCAACGTTGCGCCTGCGTAACGTAAATTCCTCGGCGTAAGCCCGCCTAATTCAAAGTAGGTGGAAGGTGGGCGTGATCCATTTAAATGAAGCGTGACCCCATGCAAATGATGGGCCGAACGAACGGCGCATGCGCCGCCCCGTGGACACATCCCAGTACGCATGCGTCAGAATCACGTCGTAAATACTCCATAAGATACGTCGAATCACTGCCTACGACGTGATGTAATCTACGCCCAGCCCTGTTCACGTACTACTACGTAAACAACGTAAAATACGACGGCTGTTCCCTGGTCCATACCTTAACATGACTTAACCCTGCTTTATGAGGCTTAACATTACGCCGGACGTACGACTTACGTAAACAGCGTATATTATTGCGCCGGGCACAAGTACGTTCGTGAATCGGCGTATCTCACTCATTTGCATATGGGAATCTGAATTTCCCATATGCCTCCAGCGTAAATATGCGCCCAAGATACGCCGGCGTAGGCAAGTTACGTTGGTCGTAAGAAGCCTATTTTCAGGTGTATCTAGTTCTATGGGCACAGCGCACAGATACGACGGCGCACATTTACACTTACGCGGCGTATCTCGAGATACGCCGCGTAAGTGTTATGTGAATCCAGGCCATATTCTTTAAGTGGTTAAACAAAGCATGGAAAGATTTTGGGCCTGATCCACAAAAACCCGGCGTAACTTAATTTTTCCCGTTTAAGTTACACCGCCGCAAAATCTCTACCTAAGTGCCCGATCCACAAAGCACTTACCTAGAAATTTTGAGCGGTGTAACTTAAATCCGTACGGCGCAAGGCGTTCCTAATCTAATGGGGCGAGTCCCATTTAAATTAGGCGCACTCCCCCGCCGGACGTACTGCGCATGCTCCCGACGTTATTTTCCCGACATGCTTTGCGCGGTTTTACGATGCGCAGGGTTTTGAGAATTGCGACGGGCGTAGAAAAAAAAAAGAGTTGCGGCGGAAAAAAAAAAAAATGACAGCGAAGCGGGATAGAAGGGTCTACTTTTACATGGTGTACTAAGTTTACACCTTGTAAAAGCAGCCCTAATTTTGCGACGGCAAACTAATACTTACGGAGAAAAAACGAAGCGTAAAAGCTTCGTGGATCTCCGTAAGTGCTAATTTGCATACCCGACGCTGGATTTAGACGAGAAATGCCCCCAGCGGCGGCTGCGGTACTGCATCCTAAGATCCGACAGTGTAAGTCCCTTACACATGTCGGATCTTCTGCCTATCTATGAGAAACTGATTCTGTGGATCAGTTCCATAGATAGAAACAGGGATACGACGGTGTATCAGTAGATACGCCGGCGTATCCCTTTTGTGGATCAGGCCCTTTATTTTTATACATATTTTCTCTCATTATGAGTAATTTTTGCACTGCTTATTTTCTTGGTTGTGTCAATCTGTAAAGAGGAAATTTTATAGAGACAAGCAGTGAGCTCCACCAGGGTTGAGATTATGCAGTTAGGAGGCACCACACACTTGCGTCTCAAGCTTCAGAAGCCATTAAATGAAACCCATTGTTCTCAAGGGTCCATAGCAGCATGTGATTGCTTAATGAATGTGAGCTGTATAGTTTGGCAGTAATCCTTACCCTCATTATCTCACCTGTAGTCCTCAGTGGATAGTTTATATCTATACATAACAAGAAAGACGAGAAGAGCAATATTAATTTTCTATGTCTATTGTCAGGCATCACATCAGGACTAACATATAACAAAGGTATCTGTTGAGTCCCTAGGTGACACATATTTCTTAGGAATTGTGCTAAATTAGTTCTCCTATTGATCTCCATTTCTTCTTTATGTGCTTATTGACTGAGGCTTTTCCCATTAGCTTGCCAGGAAATAAACAGTTGCAATATTTATAACACAAAACAGGGTCTGTAACTTAGATCATTAGCAGCAATCATTAGGCCTTTCATGGATCATCACAGTTTGCTTACTGTAAACAGAAGACAAAGATTATAATGGAACTCAGAATAAAATGGTTGCAAAGGCAGAAATTATTTATTTATTTATTTTTACTTTACTACATTCTATGCAGTAAGATAAAAAACCTTCTGCATGCAGCTACCTTTGCAGACCCGTTAACCACTTAAGGACCGAGCCTGTTTTTCAGACTCTGGGCTAGATTCATGTAGATGCGCCCAGTATTAGGGCGGCGCAGCGTATCGTATTTACGCTGTGCCGCCGTAAGTTTGAGAGGCAAGTGCTGTATTCACAAAGCACTTGCCTCCTAACTTACGGCGGCGTAGTGTAAATGGGGCCGGCATAAGCGCGCGTCATTCAAATGATGATGAGGGGGCGTGTTTTATTTAAATTAAGGTTGACCCCGCGTATTGTACGTTTTTTACGAACGGCGCATGCGCCGTTCGTGAAAGAATCCCAGTACGCATGCTCGAAATTCCGACATTGGCATTGCTTTCGACGTGAACGTAAATTACGTCCAGCCCTATTCGAGAATGACTTATGCTAACGACGTAATAAATTCAAATTTCGAAGCGGGAACGACGTCCATACTTAACATTGGCTGCGCCACCTAATAGCAGGAGCAACCTTACGTCGTAAAAGCCTAACGTAAACAACGTAAATAAATTGCGCCGGGCGTACGTACGTTTGTGAATCGGCGTATCTAGGTCATTTGCATATTCTACGCCGAAAACAACGGAAGCGCCCCTAGCGGCCAGCGTAATATTGCAGACGATTATACGCCGCCGTATTCAAGTTACGTCGGCGGAGGAAGCCTATTTTTTGAACGTATCTGCCTTTGAGAATTGGCGTACAGATACGACGGCGCAGATTTGAAATTACGGTGGCGTATCTAGAGATACGCCACCGTAACAGCTACCTGGATCTAGCCCTCGGTGTTTACAAGTTAAAAACATTGGGCTAGATTCAGGTAGCTGTTACGGCGGCGTATCTCCAGCCGTAATTTCAAATCTGCGCCGTCGTATCTGTACGCTGATTCATGTAATCAACAAATATAATAGGCTGTGCTGACTGGTAAACAATATAGTGCAGAACAGGGACATGCAGTGAGATAAGTGGCTGGTGAGGCACTGGCTAGTATCAGAGCCAGATACATACGTCGCGAACGTTAGAGCGAGAGCAATATTTCTAGCGGCAGACCTCCTCTGTAACTCCAAACAGGTAACCTGTAAAAAAAATTAAAGCGGCGGTTAGGGAGATTTTTAAGTACCGAAGTTTGGCACCATTCCACAAGTGTACACAATTTTAAAGCGTAACATGTTAGGTATCTATTTACTTGATGTAACATCATATTTCATATTATACCATAAAATCAGGCTAACTTTAGTGTTTTTTATTTTTAGTTTATATTCATGAAACAGTTCGACCACCATTTTATTCCCTAGGGTTTCTGCTAAAAATATATATAATGTTTGGGGGTTCAGAGTAATTTTCTTGCAAAAATATTATGATTTTTACATGTAGGAGAGAAGTGTTAGAATCAGCTTGATTGGCAAGTGGTTATGTAACGAGATCCTTGCTTGCTCGCTTCCGCTCTCCCGACACTCCTCTGCTACTATTGAGTCAGCTTGCAGATTGCAACATCTGATGGTTCGGTCATCCAAGGCTCCGGGATCCGAACTACAGCTATGTGCCGTTTGGGATCCATTAGAACAAAACACCAGGCAGGCTGTATGTAAGTTCAAACAGGAAGACCTTTATTGGAAGTACACAACACACTTTTAAACAGAATTTGGAACATCCCGCCCCCAACAATCGCTTTCCTATTGGTCAATTGAAAAGTACATTAAGATCTCCTTCAGGTCCTCATAACCATTTAAATGAGGACTTGAACATGAGTCAGCAGGGATTGGTCCGATAGCTTGAATGGAGGGACTGTTATGTGTATTGTGACAGAAGCCCCAGGGGGAAATCAATGTACACAATAGCCAGGCACAGAACAATGGAGCCGTCTGGCATTAAGACAGAGCAGAAGACCCCCCCACTGTGTAACAGATTTCAAAGAGATACCCTTCAGCATTCCAAGGTCCATGACAGGTTAGTTAACATAAGTAAGTAATATGCAAATAATTATTATATATTGTTTTTAAGGTAATTTACTATATTTACAAAAACTGTACTCAAACAGGTGGCTTAACGGACAAATTACTGAAGTTTGAAGTTATAACTTCAGTACTATTGAGAAACCTCTAGTGATAGAATTTTTAAGGCAACGGGGAAAAAAATATAGCAAACAAAAATCATTTATATTTATATATTTTTGCTATATTTTTTGTTTCTGTTGCCTTAAAAATCCCATCACTAAAGGTTTCTCAATAGTACTTCATTATACAAGGGATGATGCCAACTACATGTTCCCATACATGAGCCATCTTAATCAGTAATTTCACAGTAAAAAGATAAATAATAAATTATTTTGTTATAACATATAACATAATATATGATTTAGCTTAATTAAAACAGTACCTTTCAGTAGGCAGTAGATTCTCATTCTCCCTCTTAACTGTGTGAGAAAAACATGGGATTATGAGTAAATCTTATACCCATAAACCCATGCCCTTTCCTTCTAGATAAAAGGGCTGGGCTGAAAGGGAGCATTTGTCTTTTAGATACATGCCCTATTCTATGACACTGCAGTGAGAGGAGAGCCTCCACTGCAGCATTTTTATTGGACAGCTTGTTCCAATGGTGCTTTGCCATTGGTCCAAGGCTCCAAGCTGTCCATTAAGCCCAGTGCTTCTGGCAAGAAGTGAGAGGCACTATGAGCTCATCCTCTCAGTCTTCTACAAACAGAGTATGCCAGCTTGTATTTAAATTGGCCGCTCTGTATGTAGTTTCTGACACAGTGCACAAGGAGTCCCAGATCTATGGAACCATAGGACCCAGGAGCCCCAAATTTTGACTAGTGTTGTGGTAGGACTTCAGCGAGCTACGGCCCTGGAAGCTCCATCATCATTTTTTTTTGGGGGGGGGGGGGGTTATGTTTACCTGTCTCCCCTGACTGCATGTCCCTGGTGCAGAGTCCTGTATACCAGTTAGAGTGCAAATGAAATAGTCCCAGAAACCAATTAGATGAAACAGATGGTGTTCCACAGGTGCACTACAGGTAAAATTTGTGCTATAAATGGTCACCACAATGTGCTCCACTCCAAGGTAAAAAGAGATTAGTCCCCTAACCAGAAAAACTGATCCTTCTTACATATAAAAGGGGGGGAACCAATGCGCAAAACCACAACTAACCTAGGGTAACCTAACTAATAAACAAAGTGTATAAATAAATAAACAAATATATGCAGCAGCCACTACATGAAAGTGCTCACGCACCAATCAGCATATAAGAAAGAGGGGGTGTAGTGGCGCTTGCAGTAAATAAATAAATAAAATAGACAAGAAACGCACAGCAACGTGTGATAATGTCCAAAAAAATGTGTTCCACTCCAAATTCCTCTTTATAATCCTCTCGCATCAATGACTTAAGATGTGAAGGAGGGGATGTGTGAAGATAATGAGATCCAAACAATATTTATGACTCAATGTCTAGAGTTCATACACAATCATATATGATGAAGCAAAATGTGGATAATTGCATTTGTATGAGTGAATCCATGTAACCACAAATAAACGTAGTAAAAGGGTGAACCCAAATGACAGTACGTGCACTATAATAATATAATAATAGGCAAAAAAAAAAATATGCACAGCAACGTGTGATAATGTCCAAAAAAATGTGTTCCACTCCAAATTCCTCTATAAACTCCTCTCACATCAATGACTATGATGTGAAGGAGGGATTGGGTGAAGATAATGAGATCCAAACAATATTTATGACTCAAAGTCTTGAGTTCATACACAATCATATATGATGAAGCAAAATGTGGATAATTGCATCTGTAAGAGTGAATCCATGCAACCACAAATAAACGTAGTAAAATGGTGAACCCAAATGACAGTACGTGCACTATAAAGTCTGTGCCTAAAAATATATAAATATATAATAAATAAATAATGTTCCAGTTAGGTGCACTAATTAAATGTGCCAAATAAATAAATAATGTTCCAGTAATCAAAGTGTCCCGAAAAAATTCCCATGCAAAAAACAGGATAATTGTATCACAGTGAACGTGGAATAAATAATAAAGTGCTTGATGCAAAAATTCCCAAAAAGTGCAATAGTGCTAGGTTAGAGGATGATGCTGCAATCCAATGCACGATCCATTCCGTGTAGTAGTGCAGAATCAGAAGGTAAATACTAGCCTCTCACCTCATGAAAGGCTAATTAGAGCCTTTAGGTAATATGAAGGTCAGCAGGGGATAGCTCTGGATCCAGGGCAGCCCAGGTAATTTTCATCACATAAGGTCCCAGGCAATTTTCATCACATAAGGTTCCAGGTAATTTTCATCACATAAGGTCCCAGCCGCTCTCAATAAAGCATAAGGCAAAACTCCATAGTGTAGTAGGTAGGAATAACATTTAATAACACATAGTATCACTTACAGTTAAAATCTTTGAACACCAGCAGCAACAGCAAACGGTTCACAGACAGACGAAATGACAGACAGCTAATCTCCGCTCTCGGCCGCGAGCGGAAATAACGTCTCCGACGGCACTTCTCCAAACACCTGACGCGTTGCGTGGCTGAACTACGCCACTTAATCGTAGTTCAGCCACGCAACGTCATATATGATTGTGTATGAACTCAAGACTTTGAGTCATAAATATTGTTTGGATCTCATTATCTTCACCCAATCCCTCCTTCACATCATAGTCATTGATGTGAGAGGAGTTTATAGAGGAATTTGGAGTGGAACACATTTTTTTGGACATTATCACACGTTGCTGTGCATATTTTTTTTTTGCCTATTATTATATTATTATAGTGCACGTACTGTCATTTGGGTTCACCTTTTTACTACGTTTATTTGTGGTTACATGGATTCACTCATACAAATGCAATTATCCACATTTTGCTTCATCATATATGATTGTGTATGAACTCTAGACATTGAGTCATAAATATTGTTTGGATCTCATTATCTTCACACATCCCCTCCTTCACATCTTAAGTCATTGATGCGAGAGGATTATAAAGAGGAATTTGGAGTGGAACACATTTTTTTGGACATTATCACACGTTGCTGTGCGTTTCTTGTCTATTTTATTTATTTATTTACTGCAAGCGCCACTACACCCCCTCTTTCTTAGATCCTTCTTACATGATGTCGGATTGAGGAGATGGAGAGAGCGTATCTAAGTATCTGAATTGGAGCATATGATCTAGCCCGACTCCAAAGTCGCATGACTTTCAGTGCAACTTTGGAGTCCGACTTTGATGTAACTTTTTACACTCTGTAGCATTAAAGTTGTATCAAAGTCAGACCAAAGTAGTGCAGGAACCTTTTCTAAAGTCAAACAGACTGGTGTAGTATCAGTTAAGACATTTCTCATAGGGAAAAAATTAATTTCTCATGTCATCCGACTTGGGATTTCACAAGTCAGATCCTATGTTGCATCAGTGTGAACCGAGGCTACAGTAAGTGTCATTTCTTGCTTCTGGGAGGCTTGCTTGTTAAGGCGATTTTAGACTTGGAAAGGTCAGGTTTTCTGGTAAGAGGCTAATCTATTTTTGCCTTGGAGTAGAGCACATTGGGTTGACCATTCATGAACTAAAATTATACATGGTTTATAGCACTTTTGCGCTTTGTGTAACTTTTATATCGTACTAATATTTGTAACAGGTATTTATATAGCGCCAACCCTTTACACAGTGCTTTACATATTGTATATTTACCGTATATACTCGAGTATAAGCCGAGGCACCTAATTTTACTACCAAAAACTGGGAAAACGTATTGACTCGAGTATAAGCCTAGGGTGTCCATCTGCATGCCTCACTGTGCCTCACTTTGCCTCACTGTGTCCATGTGCATGCCTCACTATGCCCCACTGTGCCCATACCTCACTGTGCCCGTGCTCATGCCTCACTGTGCCCATGCCTCACTGTGCCCATGCCTCACTGTGCCTCACTGAGTCCATGCCTCACTGTGCCCATGCCTCACTGTGTCCATGACTAGACGTTTAAGATGGGAGTATATAGAAGGGGTGCCCGGCTTTGAAAAACAGCACACTTTTCACACTTGTAGAGAAGAACTGGGGATACATGTGTGTCAAGTTTCGGGTCCAGGGGACCTACGTCCGGCCGGGACCGGGTCCGCAATTTTACCGGAGAAATTACCGTTTAACATGGGAGTCTATAGAAGGGATGCCCGAATTTGAAAAATCGGTGCTCCCCAGCCGCAGGTCCCCCGGACAACAAACTTTGCACACTTGTGGAGGGCTACATGGGGACCTAAGGCCAGCTGGTACCGGGTCCCCAAATTCCGGGACATTAGGCATAAAAAGGTGACTCGAGTATAAGCCGAGGGGGACATTTTCAGCACAAAACAATGTGCTGAAAAACTCAGCTTATACTTGAGTATATACGGTATATCAGTCACTGCCTCGAGTAATCTAAGGTCCCTACCTCACATGCATACATATGCATACATATATGGGCCACATATTGACAGGAGATGATTAAACTAACAGCACTCTCTTTTGGAGTTTGGAGAACACCCATGCAGCAACCAGTGTTGTCAAACATCAGTAAATTCACAGACAGTGAATCAGTGATTTTTACACATGTCTGTTGCAGATATAAACTGTCAGTAAAAACACTGCTGCCAGGAGATGGATGGGTCAAATGATTTATCCATCTTACATAGCCCAATTGACCCTTTTTTATTGCCCCCGTCCACCGCTAAAGTTCCACCTCCCTCCTGCTGGTAAAGTTCCAACCAAATGCTTTCTCTGCCCCAATCAGACAAGGAAGACGGAAATTCCTATTTCAGAGTCCAGACTTATTGGCAGTTCCCCGTCTGCTATTTTCACGTGTAGGTAAAAACTACACTACCAGTCTAAGCTCGAGCCAGCAATCATTGCTCTGCAGGGTGTCCTGAAATGCTGGCAGTGGTTGCACCTGGAGATGAAGGGTTAAACACACCTCTGCTTTTAAGAGACTGACATCACCCTCCAAATGACACCTGACATCACCCACACCTGTACACAGAGGCACTGAGCTGGGGAAGTGAGAAGATGACAGGGCTGTATGAAGCCTCGTACACACAATAGGTTAACCAGAGGACAACGGTCTGAAGGAACGTTGTCATAGGTTAACCGATGAAGCTGACACACCATAGGTTAAAAACCGATCATGTCAGAACGCGGTGACGTAAAACACAACGACGTGCTTAAAAAAACAAAGTTCAATGCTCCCAAGCATGCGTCGACTTGATTCTGAGCGTACGTGGGTTTTTAACCGATGGTCGTGCCTACTAACAATCGGTTTTGACCTATCGGTTAGGAATCCACAGGTTAATTTTAAAGCAAGTTATCTTTTTTTTAACCTATGGTTAAATAACCTATGGGGCCCACACACGATCGGTTTTGACCAATGAAAACAGTCCTTCAGACCGTTGTCCTTTGGTTAACCTATCGTGTGTACGAGGCCTAAGGGTGCCAATGGTCAAGAGGCCAGAGCTAACTTTATGTCTAAACTTTGGATGGCTCATTAGTGCTCTCATTAGTGCTCATTAGTGCTCCAGTTCTCTATCTGAAGCTATGAGCTGGGCAGGCTGTACCGAATGACGTCACACTCCAGCCAAATCTTATCATAGGAAGTGACAGCTTGATGCTGAAACGCATAAGTTATGGCTTGGAGTGTGACGTCATTCTGGACAGCCTTTCCAGCTTACGGTTTCAGTTAAAGAACCGGAGCTGACAGCCCTAATGAGTTTAGGCGTGCATTCTTAGTGTCTATTAACACTTATTAAATTAAACGTGCAATACTTTCTGATATGTTTAATACACATCAAGATGTTTTTACACTATGGATGCCTCTCTTGTGATGCCTTGTGATGCCTCTCTTGTGATGAAGACAGACAGTAAAGACCAACCCCTTATGTGCTGGAGAGGATTCTCTGTTTGTCAAGAGAAATAGCTTTATCTATTAAATTAAAGAGACACTTTACCTCATGAACTAATTTTTGATTGGGTGTTTTCGGTTTGGTGAGTATGTGATGTGCACAAAGGGGGGTCACAAGGTTTTTATTTCACTTTTATTTCATCTTATGAAATATTTGAAATTTTTGCATATTTTTCAATTTTTTTTGTTTGCACTGGAGAATTTTTTGCACTTCTTTTGCACATTGTATGCACTTTTTAATGAATATTTATATATTATACATTATATTTATATATTTGTATGACTATATGAATTGTTTGTCTGCATATAGAAAGCAACACGTCTTAATTGATTTTTACACTTGGGTTATTAACTTTTTTTGATGCAATGTCGAGTATACACAATTAGTTTGTTAGTTTTGATCAGTTCCATATTTATGTGAGCCTATACTAGGGTGGTACAGAGTGGTTACATATATATCAATATATACATATATATCAATTTTGGTAACTGCAGCTCAATATATAGAATGATGCTTAGTTTTTCTATTTGATGCAGATTCTGTTTGTGTGAGCTGTGTAGACAGCAATTTGGTCGCATAACTTATTTTTCTGTGTTATCCCATGGTGCCTCAGGCCTTTCATAATCCTAGTCATGCTCACATTTTGTTGCTCTGTTATGAGTTTTTAATTATTAAGCCGGCAGATTACGTGTTATGAGTATTGTTACTGTTTACATATTGTTTATACTGTTTAAAAAAACAATTGTTTTAGTTCATAATATGAGTTTTTGTCATATTTCAGGATGTTAGTAAAAAATTTGCTCTGTCAGTAAATTTTCCATGTTTTGTCAGTAAAAAAATCACGGGGGGCTGGCAAATTGGCTGGAACAGGTGAACATGCAAACTCCATGCAGGCAGTGTCCTAATTGGGATTCAAATTATGTAATGTGGGTCACTTATAATTAAAAGGCAAGGAACAAGCAAGTTCCATCCTTGGATCACCCAGACAAAGCTCTCCCTGACATGGCGGATCCCTCGTCCTGCTCTGGAATTGGGAAAGTCATTCCTTCACATGCCTTGGTAGGTGGTGATAATGGATTCCAGGCTTACAGGCTGGGGTGCAGTTTACAAGTTTCTGACTGTCCAGGGGTCATGGTCCCCACAGGTGTCAAAACTGACCATTGACATTCTAGAACCTAGAGCCATCAGATTATCTCTTTAACAGTGCACCTCCCTCACAAACCTCACATTTGAGGTTTGCCTTCCTGGTTGCCATTACTTCTTCGAGCGTGTTTCTGGGTTGGTAGATTCTTCTTGTAAAGAGCCCTTTCTTGTTTAGCACAGGAACAAGGTGGTTTAAGACCAAAAATTCCTTTTTACCTAAGGTGATCATCACTTTTTCTCACCTCAATGAGGACAATGTCCTACCTTCAGTTTTGTCTTACTGTAAAACGTGACAAAAAAACTGCCTTACACTGCCAGGATGTAGTTAAACTTGTCAGGTCTACTTGGTAGTCAGAGTCCCACTTTGTTTTTCCAGGAGGTTCTTGTAGAGGGCATTCTGCTTGTTGATCCCCCATTGTCATGTGGATCAGACAAATTGTTTTGAGGACCTTCAACCTTAACAAAACCTTTCCCCCTTTCTAGCCAAGCTCATTCTACCAGGGCTGTTGGTGTCTCTTGGGATTTCCATCTTCAAGCATCTGTATTCCAGATTTTCAAGGCCACCACCTGGTCCTTTGTTCACACATTCTCTAAGTTCTACCAGATGGATGTTTAAGTTTTGGCTGATCTAAGTTTTGGCTGCAAGGTGCTTCAAGCTGTTTTTGTGGGTCTGTTGGCAGTTCTGTATGTTGTTGCTCACCCCTCATTTTTTTGCTTGGGTATTTCCCATAGTCAATGAATACAAGTCCTATGTCCTTTACTGTTGGAGCAAGATAATAGGAATAACGATTTACCTGTAAATTCCTTACAGTACAGGACATGGTCTCCTCCCCTCTTAATTTCTCCTTTTTGCTTGCTAAAAAAAAATGGAATCTCACAGAGTTGGTGAGGTTATATGAGTGTGCACTGGGGGTGGCCCTAGCAAGTTTCTACCAGTGTCCAATCACCTCAAGGTAGCCTGTGTATAACCCATGGTCTATGAATAAAAGCCATCTATCATGTACTGTACTCCAAGATAAGGAATTTACAGGTTAATATTCCTTGATTTTTTGCTTATTTTAAATGTCCCTTGCATATGATTGCCTATCATTTGTATATTGAATGTTCACAACATTTACTAAGCTAAGGGAAAATTCGCTTGAAAAGTGAACAGCCTATTTTCCTTTGGTAAATTAACCCCACAGAGTGTAGCAGTCCCCACTACATTGGTGTTCTGTGTAGAATCAACCCATTACATAAGTAGTCAGTGTACATTTCAATGTTATACTGTATGTGCCCCCTTAAGTCCCATATTTGTATTGGAATTAAAATCAAGGGAGTAAGAGCGAGTGGGACTCCTAATGTGACTCTGGCTAAAAGCAGCTGAAAACACCAAGAACAAGGAAAAGGCCTAATGCCCCGTACACATGATCACTTTTTGTCATGAAAGAAAACAACGTTTTTCCAACTTCATCATAAAAAACGATGTTGCCCCTTGGATACACTATGTGGGGCCGGAGGAGCTGCCTGTGCCTGCCCCCCCCAGGGGGTGATTTCCTCTGGCAGGGGGCCCGGACTTAGAGAGAGGGAGGCCCTTGGAGGTCCTGATGACGACATGGACTGTAAGGCCGCGTACAGACGAGCATACATGTACGATGAAACCGGTCCGCCAGACCGTTTTCACCGTACATGTATGCCCGGGGATTTCTGTATGGTGGCTGTACTCACCATCATACAGAAATACGCGCGTAAACAATACGCGGGGCGTGTCCCCGCCGTCGCCGCGACGATGACGCGGCGACGTGGGCGGCCCTGCCAGTTAAATGCTTCCACGCATGCGTCGAAGTCATTCGACGCATGCGAGGGATGGCGGGCGCTCGGACATGTACGGTAGGTCTGTACAGACGACCGAACATGTCCGAGCGGG
Source organism: Rana temporaria (assembly GCF_905171775.1). NCBI lineage: Eukaryota > Metazoa > Chordata > Amphibia > Anura > Ranidae > Rana > Rana temporaria. Next base: position 211,712,757 of record NC_053490.1, on the reverse strand, counting down.
CAGGATTTCAGCGGGCTGTTTTAAAACAAGTCCAGAAATATTTGCCCGCTGGGAAAAGGCCCGGCGGGCAAATGTTTGCTGGAATCCTGCCCGCTCGGGCCTACACACGACCGAACATGTCTGCTGAAACTGGTCCACGGACCAGTTTCAGCAGACATGTTCGGTCGTCTGTACGGGGCCTTAGAGCCATGATGGAGACGTTACAGTTTCACTAACTTCTTGATGCACGCGTAACGGATGCTTCCCCCCCCCCCCATCCCTTTCCTTTGTCTGTGTGACCCCTCTCTGTGTTCCCTCTCCCTGTTCCCCCACTGCATGTGGGTCCAACCCACATGTGGGCCTGTTCCGCTTGTTTTGGTTAGTGGAGGGGTTTACCTTCTACTGGGGTGTGCTTGGGTAGGGCAAGCGGGGTGATCCACTATGAAACAGGTTTATAATTTGTCCTTTATATGCTGCTTATTATTCCCCCGGACGCACTTCCAGGTATAGGCACGCCCTAGGGGTGTATTTCGCCACTATGTTGCACTTGAATGCCCGAGATAGGATCCGTATTGACATGCAGTGTGATTGTTGTATTCAATTTATTGGGCCGTGTTGGCCGACTGTATGTACGTCTGTTTTTCCTCTGAAATTTTTTGAAAAATAAAGATTATACAAAAAAAAAACGATGTTGCCCACACACCATCGTTTTTTCAAAATGCTCTAGCAAAGCGCGATGACGTACAACACGTACGACGGCACTATAAAGGGGTAGTTCCATACGCCTTTGGGCTGCTTTAGCTGATTCCGTGTTAGTAAAAGACGATTCGCGCTTTACTGTCTGTTACAGCATGATGAATGTGCTTGCTCCATTATGAATGGTAGTTTTACCAGAACGAGCGCTCCCGTCTCATAACTTGCTTCTGAGCATGTGCGGGTTTAAAACGTCGTTTTAGCCCACACACAATCATTTTTTACAACACAAAAAACGACATTTTCAAAAACGACATAAAAAATTGAAGCATGTTCGAATATTTTTTTGTCGTTTTTCAGAAGACGGAAAACAATGTGAAGCCCACACACGATCATTTTAAATGGCGTTTTTAAAAATGTCATTTTATTTCATGCCAAAAAACGACCGTGTGTACGCGGCATAAGAAGGCACTGTCCATTGTCATTATCAGAGGATACAATATAAAGAACATTGTGTCCTTGGCAACATGGAAACAGCAACATCTTTTAATGGAAAACTGCACCTGCACAATTCCACGCTGGAACTATAGAGTAATACGCCACACAACTGAAGTGCAGGACTACATTTAGTACATTATTCCAACACTGGCATTAATATTTGTTTGGGGCAAAGTGAGTAGCTCAAGATGAGTGTTCAGTTAAGCAACAATGATGTCAGCTTCCAGCCATTGACCAGCAATGAAAGGGAGCATGTTACAGCTGACCATCAAAGTAATGGGAACTTTATCTCTGACAAATCAATGAAATTGGTGTAGGGGGCACTGCACTGATTGTTAATGTAAATTAGTACTTTATAATCCAAGAAAATGTTCTCCACCTAAATTTGTATACTTTTATTTCATCATGCACTGCATGGTTGAAGTTGATGATTTACCTGATTGACCATGAGTGTGGTTCATGCTACTTTGTTAGGCACCTTGTTGCATGCTTCTTAGATTTTTTTCCTTCGTTTGAGATCTACAAAGCTTGGTTACCTACTTTTATCATTGCCATGAGTATTTTAGTTTTATTGTGTGAGTGTTAATAATAAACAGTGCTATATTGCAAATCACCCTTTTTATAGGAGTACACTATATTCTCAGCTGTGCCCATTTTTATGAATGAAGACAAATTTTACTGATGATCTCTTGCTGAACTTTACTGTAAGGTCTTAACATTTACAATGAGAGCTTCTGTGTCACTAATGTTTCAGTGATTTAGAGTTTGATCCTTTCATGAAACAGACCTTACTGAATTATTGCACTTTTTATATATATATATATATTTTAAATGAGACTGTAAATGCCACAGGCATTTTTTCTAATTTACAACTATTAAATCCATCATTAAGTCTTTTAGCGAACAGCAGTTCAATTTAACGATGCCCTACAGTACTAACACAGGTACTTGACTGTGTTAATATTGCTGTATATGTAGTTACAATGAATTGTGCTTAGGTAAGCTGGTAATGTAGGCAGTGGTTACTAAGCCAATAAATAGAATCTCAAATTAAAGTCATAATCAGCAACTCCTATTTTCAGTTAGCTTTTCTTCTCTGACAAATACATTCTTAGTGTACTCTAGGTAAAATGTATATGTATATGTGTACTGTGTGTGTGTGTGTGTATATATATATATATATATATATATATATATATATATATATACTGTATGTATACTGTATTATTTTTCTGTTTTCCTATGTTAACGAATAAAGTGCTTTCTATTGTAGCTTTCTTCCTAGACTACATACTCTTAAGTGCTCTATTTAACACGGATATATTGTTTTTTAATTCAATAATTTTTATTTGGATTTCAAGAAAGGTACATTACATCTCAGTACAGTGTACAGCGAAGTATCAAGGTACAATAAAATAACAATATTAACAATATTTCCTTGAAGCGACCAGTTGAATATACATTTCAAAGTAACGGGAAGTTGAGAAATACAGTATAAGAAAGAAACAAGATAACATGAGGTTAGCCCCCATGTAGAACAACCACTACCGCTTACAAGCAAAGAAGCATTAAAAAGGAGTATGTAACCACTCACCGATTAACGGCGGACTGCTGATGAAAGTAGATCAGAGACCAGGACCCCACGGACGCCCCTTAGGCCCCGTACACACGGTCGGACAAAACCGATGAGACTGGTCCGACGGACCGTTTTCATCGGTTCACCGCTGAAGTGGCCTGATGGTCTGATGTGCGTACACACCATCGTTCCAAAAACCGATCGGGTCAGAACGCGGTGACGTCAAACACACGACATGCTGAATAAAATGAAGTTCAATGCTTCCAAGCATGCGTCGACTTGATTCTGAGCATGCGCTGGTTTTGAACCGATGCTTTCTGTACTAACCATTGGTTTGGACCGATCGGGCAGCGGTCCATCGGTTCGGTTTTGAAGCATGTTTTAAAATTTTGGACCGAAGGAAAACAGACCGATGGGCTATACACACGGTCGGTTTGGACCGATGAAACTGAACCTCGGTCCATTCTCATTGGTTTTGTCCGACCGTGTGTACGGGGCCTTAGGGAACACACTAAGTTCGCATGTGTTGCGCTATATAAGTTTTCATTCATTCATTCATTCACACTGTGTCCACTGGGGTACCAGTACTCCTTCACAAGGATATATTGTTAACAGATCATCAAGTTTATTTATTATTAGTAATCTGTGTATGTCAAGTAGAAATGCATTATTTACCTTATTTCAAGGTAATTTGCATTGGTTTGATTATTTATATAATTCTTTCATAATATACCAATATTTTCTTTGTATGTTGTAGATAAAACCAAATGACTCTTAGCATTACAATAATAGAGGACCATGCATTTAATTTAATTGTGTGTATGCTTTTGCTTGTGCTCCATGTTTTTGGTTTAGGTGGCACCCATTGAGAGATCTTTAGGTTGAGGATGGATCTTGGTCAGGTTTTCATTGCTGTCTGTGTCCCCAGAACAAATATAAAATATTCCATTATTTGGTGCATATTATTTTACAATTGATTGCATTGATCACAAAACTGATAGAGGTGGTCCCCATATTACTTCTTCAACTAAGTGACTATCCATATATATAGAAAACAAAAGAAAACATAATTTATGGAGCTGTATGGGTTAGATAACCATACATATATAGCCGTACCCACATCCCAGTGAACATAGAACAACAACAAAGATATGACAAAGAAATTGGACTTTCTGGAGTACAAAAATCCAAACTAAGTAATTATAAATAATATCACTTTATTCTAAACTCAGCTAAAAATCACATTGGTGAGCATATGCTATTCCTTAGAAGCTATCAATATTTATATAACAAAGATACATACATCATACCAGAAAAGGGTTTTATATTTCAGCAAATCGGAAGCAATCATATCTCTGATAATTCCGTTTTTTTTTGCCTCTATAGTGAGATATTATTAGTCATATTAAATAAACTATCACCGAGTGCATTCCAAGGGTTAATAAATATAGAAGAACAAAGGTTAAACATGGGTGACTAAACCAAAATGTAAAATGTTACATTAAGGACAAAAAATGGCCTTTAAACAAATCGGAGGGGTCAGTGTCAGCATTCCAACACTACAAGGAATGAAATAAGAAGTGTAGGTATGCAATCAGGGTGGCTGAAAAAGACTATGAGAGACACATAGCGGAAGGAGAGTGAAAATAATCCAATACGTTTTATAAATATATTACCAGTAAAAAGGCGAGGTTGGAACACAAAGGCCCCATAAAGGACGGGGAAAGGAAGATGGTTACAGATGACAAGGAGAAGGCAGCTGTACTAAATGCTTTCTTCTCCTCAGTCTTCACACAGGAAAAGGGTGGGTATAACAACCACAACGTTAATGTTAGCAACATGCCACAGGATCTATCCTTGTGGCTAACAGAGGCCAGAGTCCGGAAAGGATTAGAGAAGCTTAACATAAATAAATCACCAGGACCAGATAGCTTACAGGTTATAGCCACAACACTATTCCTAATCTTCATGGACAGCATACTGACAGGATTTGTCACGTACCTTAGGTGTGAGCCTGATGTGCAGACCTCTTGTACAACCCCGGCTCAGGGAGCACTGGAGTTGAGACAGTGATGGTAGGAGCACGGTGGGGTAAGAGTGCCTGCAGGGTTCGCTTTAGCTGGAGCTGGTGGTGCAACATGAGAACAGCTGATGCAGGTATGCTTCGGATGCAGGGCAGCAGATGCAGGTGTAGCGCCTGTGTACTTTCAGTCCAGGTGCTATTCTAAATTTAGAGGGAGATGAGAGAGTTAGCTCTCATCCAAGTGATTTGTGTAAATTGGGCCTCTGTTCTAGCTGGGCTGTACTGTTGGTTCATTCTGTGTTCCTGAGGTGCCATTCCACCCCGGGGCAGCAGGTGACGGCAGTAGAGTTCAGGCTGGAGCGCCTCTTGCCAGCAGCCAATCAGGAGGGGTTTTCCCTCGCGGGGCATGCTGGGGAAGGGTACTTATTGAGCAGACCATTAGGCGGGGTTCTTGTTCCGGATGTGGCGCCCACCTTCAGGGTGACCACACATCACGGGCCCCCGGCCATATGGCCTACCAGGGCGGGGCGCATGTGCCACGCAGTGTTCTTGGTTCCGGGACCATGTTGGCCCGGGACAACTGAAGCTATGGCGGGGCCCCAGTAATCAACTGGGTCCCCAAGTTCTGAGGAGAGATCCCAAGCGAGATAGCTGTTCGATGAGGAGTCAGCCTGAGGAGAGCCAAGAGAGGCAGGCAATCCAACAGGGCCTCGACAATTCATCGGGATCGGGGTAACCGGACACTGAGAGGTTGGATTTCAGCAACCTGTCAGTCGGTGACCCAAAGCAAGGAAAACTACCTGAGGGAGATTCAGGCACCAATATTACTAAGCGAGTCTGGCTTCATTATCTACGTTCTAGAGGAAGGGCCTGTGGCAGAGGTTCCACTCTAAATGTCATCCCTACCAAGTCTGTGGCAGAGACTTGTTTCTCCTTAAGGTTCAGAGTGATACCCTGGCTGCCAGGTCTGTGTGAGAGGCCTGTCCAGGTACACTATACCCACTCTGGCTGGAGTTGCGACGAAGTTAAAGTGTCGTTGGAAGCAGGATTGTTTCCGTTGCTGTTAGGCCTGAATCTGCAAATTCTCCTCCTCGCCCATCTTTTACCTATTTACCTCAAGTTCATTGTTTGCTGTGTTGGGCAAGAATAAAAGCACAAGAAAGACACCTGCTGTTTGGACATTCCATCATTGCTGCTCTCATCTATCTACCCCTAGACACACATAGAGGTAACACGCCATCCCATAATATAACCAGCGGCTCCTCCGGGAGTAGCGCTACACAGGTAAGCTGCGGTTGCAGAGTAGCAGGTGCATGTCAGCAGATGCTGGTATGCCGCGGATGCAGAGCCGTGGATGCAGGACAGCAGGCTGGAGCGGGGTCAGACAAGCCAGGTCATACACAGAAGAGCAATCAGCATAAACAGCAGGCAGAGAGTAGTCAGAGTCCAGGCTGGGTTTGGCAACAGGTGATCAGGCCAGCAGACAGGAGAAAGCAGGGTCAAACAAGCCAAAGGTCAGGACTGGAGATAGAAGCGTGGTCAGGAAGCCAGGTCAAACACTGGAACAGGACATAAGCACAGAGTCAGGTTTCAGGTGCAGGTAAAACTGCAAGGACCTAGTGCCCCTGGAGCGTCTTTTATAGGCCACTAAGTGCCAAAGTGCGTCTAACGAGCGCATTCACACATTCGTGCATGGTGTCCGTAGTTCGTCCATGCGTGTTGGCACACGTCTTCTAATGCGGGCAGCACGTCCCTGACAGGATTGATACCAGCTGATTGGCAGAAAGCTCACGTGGTACCAATATTCGAAAAAGGGCAGAGATACATTCCTGGGGACTACAGGCCTGTATGTCTAACGTCTGGAATTTTATAAACTATTTGAATGGATGATAAGGGACCATATCCAAGAATTTGCTGATGAAAACTGTATAATTAGCAGTAATCAAAATGGGTTTATGAAAGGTCGCTCTTGTCAAACTAAGCTATAAACATTTTATGAGGAAGTGAGCTGCCATCTGAGCTGCCGGTGGATGTAGTGTATCTGGATTTTGCAAAAGCACTTGATACAGTCCCCCACAAATGCTTAATCCACAAGCTGAGCTCTGTAGGCATAAACTATAAGGTTTGTTCTTGGATAGAAAAACAGCTACGGGGGCACGTCCAAAGGATAGTGATAGAACGAATACTCGGAATGGTCTAGAGTGGTAAGTGGGGTACCCCAAGACTCTGTCCTGGGACCAATTCTGTTTAAATTAATTATAAACGATAGAGAGGGTGGGATTAGTAGCTTGATCTCAGTGTTTGCTGTCAATACAAAAATTTGTAGGGCAATAACAACACAGCAGGATATAGAAACTTTACAAGAGGACTTTAATAAATGAATGGAGTGGGCTACTGAATGGCAAATTAAGTTTAACATTGAAAAATGTAAGGTAATGCACTTGGGGGTAAAAATATAAATGCAAGTTACTTATCAGGGGGAGAACCCCTAGGGGTTTCCAGGATGGCGAAGGACCTAGGGGTCCTAATAGAGGACAGACTGAGAAATAGCATGCAGTGTCAAGCTGCGGCTACCAAAGCCAGCAGAATATTAGCATGCATTAAAAAGGGAATTTACTCCAGACATAAATAGCCAGATTCAGGTAGAGATACGCCGGCGTATCAGTAGATACGCCGTCGTAACTCCGAATCTGCGCCGTCGTATATTTAAGTGTATTCTCAAATTGAGATACGCTTAAGAGTTTCTAAGATACGACCGCCAGCGCCATCATATCTTAGCTGTCTATTTACGCTGGCCGCTAGGGGCGTGTACGCTGATTTACGCCTAGAATGCGTAAATCAGCGAGATACGCCCATTCACGAACGTACGCTTGCCCGTCGCAGTAAAGATACGCCGTTTATGTAAGGCGTTTTCAGGCGTAAAGATAAACCACCAAAAAGATGGCCCAGCCAATGTTAAGTATGGACGTCGGAACCGCGTTGAATTTTTACATTTTTTTATGTCGTTTGCGTAAGTCGTCAGTGAATGGGGCTGGTCGTAATTTACGTACACGTCGAAAGCAATGAGTCTTTGTGGCGTAATTTGGAGCATGCGCACTGGGTTAGGTCCACGGACGGCGCATGCGCCGTTCATTCAAAACGTCATTTACGTGGGGTCATGCTTAATTTACATAAAACACGCCCACTTCTTCCACATTTGAATTAGGCGCGCTTACGCCGGCACATTTACACTACGCCGCCGTAACTTAGGACGCAAGTTGTTTGTGAATACTGTACTTGCCTCTCTAACTTACGGCGGCGTAGCGTATATGAGATACGCTACGCCTGCCTAAAGTTACGCACATCTACCTCAATCTGGCTAAAAGAGATTATTCTGCCTCTTTATAACACTCTGGTTTGGCCGCATCTGGAGTATTCTGTCCAGTTATGGTCAACAATCCTCAGAAAGGAAGCTGGAGCTGGAGATAGTCCAGGGAAGGGCAACAAAATTAATATGGGGATTAGAGGACCTCAATTAAGAGGAATGACTACAAGCACTAAATGTATTTTCCTTGGAGAAGAGACGCTTGAGAGGAGATATGATAGCCATATACAAATATCCTAACTGTGATCCCATCCTAAGTATGAAACTTTTCAGTCCCAGGGAGTGTAAAGGAAGACACAGGGCCACACGATGAGACTGGAAGAGAAGCGGTTTAACCATAAAGTGATTGTAAAATCTTTGTTTTTTTTTTAAATAAAAATAACAAACATGTTATACTTGTGTAGCGCCCTGCTCCCATTGAGTGGGCGCTATGTGTTAAATTATAGTTGCCTGAGCAAAAGTTTGGCTCAGGATTATTCTAAATTGTTGGTTCTGTTCAGTTCAGCTGGGTTACACAAGTTTCCCTATGACGGTAGGTGTCGCTGTCACTGCAGGTCACGGTTGGAAAGGCAGCAGGCTGGATGTATTGGGTATATCTCTCTCAGAAGAGGCTCAGGGGGCGTGGTTAACCCGCTGTGCATTCTGGGGAGGGGTACTTAAGGGACAGACGCCATTTAGCGGGGTTCGTCTTCCGATCCTCACCTGAGGGCCCTCCTGGCCTCAGGGATGTTGAGCTGTTTTATAGCCTCAGGGGCCTGCTGGCCCAAGGCCTAGCAACTAAGTGTAGGCCCAGAAGTTTCTGGGGACTACTGATCCAGGGATGGTCCTTCGCTACCTTATCCAAGGAAGGAAGCTGAACCAGTGGGATTCAATTGATGGACGTACCCTGGCGGATTTACCTCACCGCGCTGCCAGTCCGGCTGAAAGATTCTTGGCACAGTGAGTCGTGTAACTTTTGTTGGAACTATATCGAGTGGCAGTCGGTTACATGATCTTGTGCCAGAAGATCGTGGGACGGCCTGACGACACTTGTCAAGTCTTTGGCAGAGACTTTGTCGAGCTCCGCATCAGTTGCTAGGCCGGTGAGAGTAGGCTTTTCTGGTGGTTGCTACAATCCAGTGTGGAGCTGAGTTAGTCCTCTGCATCTAAGTGATACCCGTGACCCACAAAGACAAAAGTGCCTGAGTCTTCCCTATCCCTCTACCCCTCTGTTGGAGAATTTTGTTAATAAAACCCTTGAAAGAGACTTTGTGTTGGTGCGTACATTCTTATGGACAACTCTTCAAGGACAACCCCTGCAACGAGCATATGGAACAGTAAGGTAACGGCAGGCCCAAATCTAAACCAGCAGCTCCTTCGGGGGTAGTGCTACACTTACCTGCTCTGTGCAGTTGGTTTTGCATGGAGCAACCTGGATCTTCCTCTTCTTGGGTCCTTCTTCGCTGCTCCTAGCCCCTCCCTCCTGTCGAGTGTCCCCAGAGCAAGGAGCTTGCTATGGGGGGCCCGAGCTGAGTCACAGCCTTTGTATGTCCATTAAGACACAGAGCCCTGACCCGGCCTTGTCCTGTCCCCTCTCTCCCCTGATTGGCTAATTTATTTTGATTGACAGCCAAGGGAGCCAATGGTGCCGCTGCTGTGTCTCAGCCAATCAGGAGGAGTGTCCTGTATGGCTAAGACACTCATTAAATAAAAAATAAAAAAATTCCTTAACCCCCCCTGCTGAAGCTGAAAGACGGCTACAGCTCGTGCTGACTTGTGCGACCATGGACATTCTACCGTGATCGCTCTGCCCAACGGCAGATCTGGATAAAGTGCCAATCACAGCTGATCATGGATGCAAACACAAGCTGGTTAATGGATTTCCTTTCCCCACGCTGACAGTGTGAGAAGAGAACAGAGCCGATAACTGGCTTGTGTTAAAGGGACATCTACACGGATTATTAGGCCACTGATTTTTAGTGTTCTAACCATCAGTGCAGTCCCACCAGTGCTGCCAATCAGTGCCCACCACTGCTGCCAATCAGATGCCATGCTGAGAGTCTAGAAAACACGAAAAGAACACTACTGCTGGTTTAAAAAGAGAATGCAATATAGTTAAAGATAAAATAATTAATATGTGGCATTTCATATTTACCAGATAAAAACTGAAGTTGCTTTTATTTTTTAATGTACTGAACAAAATAGATAAATAGAATTGTACAAAACCACATTATATTCCCTATATTCTTAAATAGACATACTGTAGTGAGGCATATTTTCTACAAAACTACATCTTATGGGAATATTACCTTAGTTCTCAGGATTCAGTGTATGTCCAGTCTATCCAAATGTTTTTTTCTATAAGACAGTACTAAAGTAATTGTGTACAATAAACTGACCAATGGCCAACATTTTTCTTAGGTTATTTTCCCTAAAACGCGTGTAAATACATGCAGATTTAAAGTAATGCCGTCTTAAAGTAGAATTGCAGTTAAATGTATTATAAACAACTATATGGCATATTGTATTTATCAAAATCTATATAGTGGCCTGGATTCACAGAACTAGACAAGTTCAAATTGTTTTTGGGCCTTACACTTAATATGGGGCTTACAAAGAAGAATGAACTGCATGACTACTTGATGTCTGCCGGAGTACTGCGATTGTGTCACAGAGCTGCAGAACAGGTGTAAACAAGACATTTCCATGTTCTGCCTTCTGTCATCCGGAGCAGTGATCAATGTCATGTCACTGGTAGCCCAGCCCCCACACCGTTAGAATCACTCCCTAGGACACACTTAACCCCTTCCTCGCCCCCTAGTGGTTAACCCCTTCCCTGCCAGTGTCATTTACACAGTAATCAGTGCATTTTTATAGCACTGATCGCTGTATAAATAACAATAGTCCCAAAATAGCATCAAAGGTGTCCGATGTGTCCGCCATAATGTCGCAGTCACGATAAAAATCGCCATTACTAGTAAAAAAAAAATATTAATAAAAATGCCATAAATCTATCCCCTATTTTGTAGACGCTATAACTTTTGTGCAAAGCAATCAATATACACATTTTATATATATATATATATATATATATATATATATATATATATATATATATATATATATATATATATATATATATTGGGGATATTTATTATAGCTAAAAGTAGAAAATATAGCCTTTTTTTCAAAATTGGCGCTCTTTTTTTGTTTGTAGCACAAAAAATAAAAACCGCAGAGGTGATCAAATACCACCAAAAGAAAGCTCTATTTGTGGGGGAAAAAGGACGTAAATTTAGTTTGGGAGCCACGTTGCACAACTGCGCAATTGTCAGTTAAAGCGACGCATTGCTGAATTGCAAAAAATGGCCCGCCCGGTCAATGCAGCCAAATCCTCCGGGGCTGAAGTGGTTAAAAAAGGCAGGAATTCTTTCCTTAATGTACATAATATTACTGGGTACTGACATGTATAGGTAAAGTTGATCCAGGGACAATTCAATTGCCTGTTGGGGGATCAGGAAGGATTTTTTTCCTCTGCTGTAGCAAATTGGATCATGCTTTGCTGGGGTTTTCGCCTTCCTCTGGATCAACTGCAGGCAGGGCCGGCGCTGCCACTAGGCAGATTAGGCGACCGCCTAGAGCGCACTGCCGCTAAGAGCGCCCCGCCACTGGTTATTCCACTGCTCCCTCACTGTCCTATTTCTTTCACAGAGCTTGCACCGTACACCAGTGCCTCCCCCCCAAATCGTGGCGGCTCCGCTCTGACATCAGTGTCACATCGTGTGCCCAGGCTGCAACCCCCCAGGGCGCTCTCCGAAGTGTCACTGTGTCCAGCATCTCCTTGTACGCTCTCCGCTCTGAGATGTGTTCAGAGTGAGGCAGCAGCCCCTCCCTCTATGCTCTGACACTGTCTGTGTGTCACATGTGTCTACAGTTCTTTTCACCGAAGCTGCTCTCCCTCTGTGTCCAGCAGCACAGCCCCCCACCCCCCTTTCCTAGCCGTGTCAGTAGAGTGGACATGGATGCATCATGGGAAATTATTGTGTGCATGGCCCCTGGCGATGACTCCCGGGCTTGGGGACAGGTGGAGCCTGGGTGGAAAAGGTTCTGACACAGAGGCAGCAGAGTTGTTGATAAGAGCACACAGGCAGCAATCACAGGGTCATCGCTCTCATTGTCAGAAGTTTGCTGAGCCAAAGATTGTCACCTGCTGACACTGGTTTCGTGAGTAAAAACTGTTGTGTACTGTATATGTGATGCCAATGACATGTCATTTTAAAATGTGTGTATGTGTATATTAAAATATCTGCCAAATGCCCCCCCAGGGATTGAATACATTGATTGGTGCTGGTGAGATGGCATTTGATTGGTGCTGGTGAGGCGGCATTTGGGCGCTGGTGAGGCGGCATTTGATGGGCACTGGTGAGATGGCATTTGATGGGCGCTGGTGAGATGGCATTTGATGGGCGCTGGTGAGATGGCATTTGATGGGCGCTGGTAAGGTGGCATTTGATGGGTGCTGGTGAGGCGGCATTTGGGCGCTGGTGAGATGGCATTTGATGGGCGCAGGTCAAATGGCATTTGATGGGCGCTGGTAAGGCGGCATTTGATGGGCGCTGACCAGGCAGCATTTGATGGGCGCTGGTGAGATGGCATTTGATGGGCGCTGGCTGGATAGCATTTGATGGGCGCTGGTGAGGCGGCATTTGGGTGCTGGTGAGATGGCATTTGATGGGTGCTGGTGAGGCGGCATTTTGGTGCTGGTGAGATGGCATTTGATGGGTGCTGGTGAGGCGGCATTTGGGTGCTGGTGAGATGGCATTTGATGGGCGCTGGTGAGGCGGCATTTGGGTGCTGGTGAGATGGCATTTGATGGGCGCTGGTGAGGCGGCATTTTGGTGCTGGTGAGATGGCATTTGATGGGTGCTGGTGAGGCGGCATTTGATGGGCGCTGGTGAGGCGGCATTTTGGTGCTGGTGAGATGGCATTTGATGGGCGCTGGCTGGATAGCATTTGATGGGCACTGGTGAGGGTGTATTTGATGGGCGCTG